>NC_080539.1:138644790-138976179 GCF_028640845.1 Ahaetulla prasina | reverse complement strand
AAGGCCATCACTCTGCTAAACAAATAATTCCCTCAACACTGTCAGACTATTTACTGAATCTGCACTACTATTAATCGTTTCATAGTTCCCATCACCAATCTCTTTCCACTTATGACTGTATGACTATATGCTGGCAATCCTTATGATTTATATTGATATATTGATCATCAATTGTGTTGTAAATGTTGTACTTTGATGAACGTATCTTTTCTTTTATGTACACTGAGAGCATATGCACCAAGACAAATTCCTTGTGTGTCCAATCACACTTGGCCAATAAAAAAATTCTAAAAAAAATAAATAAATAAAAAAAAAATTCTAAAACCATGTTTCTTTATAATATGCAAAAAATGAAAAGCTTAACCACATCAGGCAAAAACACAGATAAAATCAATGAGAACTGGATATATGGTGCTGTTGGGCATAGGTATAAATACTGTGATTGTCCCAATGTTGGTATCTGCCTTTGTGAGACAAATCCAAACATCACTGCTGAATAAACATTTCTCTTTATCCGCTAACCTCATCTACTCTCAGAGTGCAGAGTTGTTATTTCACAATTGTGCATTATTGGCTTTGCTTCTAATGGCATTTGCATTCAAAGTGGCTGCCAGAAATGTACAATTACTATTTCAACAGGATGCATGCTAGTGCAAGTAAAATATAATAATTGCCCAATTTTAGAAAATGACAACATTCAGGTTTTGAACTCGATGAGCACTGAGTCAGGGCGAAGTCCCTGAATTGCTAAGGGAGTCTCCTCCTCCAGACCAGCATTTCTCTTCATAGGTCATAGGCCTGATTTAAGGATGGTGACAGACTCAGTCAGGATACAGATAAATCTGGTGGGACAGCTACTTTTATTGACAAAATAGGCTGTTTACAAGACAGTTGGTGTCTTGATTTTTTTACAGTTGCTGGTGAGATATTATTTACAGAGTCTCTGTTAGCCCTACAAGGTAGTCCATGTAGGAAGTACAATCATGAAGGCTAACTCCCTCTTTATTGAAGAGGTATGTTAACAGAACCTTGCAAGACTAAAAGTATTTCCTCCCTCCCTTCCTTTTACTCTCTATGTAAAATTACACAAGATCCCTCTAAGATGCTTCCCATGCCTTCTCTCCTGTGGACTGAGACTTCTTTTATATGCTGGTTGTCCTGTCTGCAGTTGTTCTTCTGTCCCCCAAGGTGATTCCCACATGCCATTACAGCTTCCAAGTTTTTTTTTTGAAAAAAAACATTTATTTTTTAATGTTTAAGTTTTTTCTTGTATACCACAGCCCCTGTTACATAGTTGGTTTACATCAGGGGTGAAATCTAAAATTTTTCCCTACCGGTTCTGTGGGCGTGGCTTGATTGGTGGGCATGGTTTAGTGGTCAGATGACTGGGTGGGTGTGGCCAATAACAATAAATAATAAAAATAATTAACAAAGTATAAAAAAACAATAAGAGGTACCAAAAACCAACTTTCGCACATTACACACACACAACACAACACAACACAACTGACTCACATACAATGTAAAAGCAGCTGCGCTTCACACTTCACACAGCCACAAAAAGCTCAAAAACCAACTTTCACACTTTACATACACACAACTGACACACACACACACACACACACACAAAATGCCACATACAGCTTTCTGAGATTTTGTGTGTTTGTGTAGTTAGAGTGAAACACTACAGAAACACACCAAATCTCAGAAAGCTGCACAAATATTTTATTTTATTTTATTTATTTTATTTTATTATTTATTTTTTATTTTATTTTATTTTTTATTTTATTATTTATTTATTTATTTATTTATTTATTTATTTATTTTATTTTATTTTATTTTATTTTATTTTATTTTATTATTTTATTTTATTGTGGACTTCAAATCCCAGAGTTCCTCAGCCAGCAAAGTCAGCCAGTTGATCACCGAGGAAATAGATTAGCTAAGCGATTGATTCTGTCTGGCTGAAACTGAAACTGCTTTTGGGCTGGAAAGAGAGCCATGCGTTCATCAGTAATCAGGTAAGTGCCTTAGAATCTCTACTCTTACTTGCAGAAAACATGTTTTCTACAAGTAAGAGTACAAGTAAGGTTCTGCTGATGAGGAACTCAGGTGAGATCGCCAGAGGAGACTTTAATTTTTTTTTTAAAGTTTAAAGTCTCTGCTGATCTCAGCTGAAGGGCGGGATCCTCAGAGGCTTTTTTTTTACTTTTAAAAGCCTGTTTCGGCTGAAGCAAAACCGGCTTTTAAAAGTAAAAAAAAAAATATTCTGCAGATGGTGCGGCTCAGCAGAGGCTGGGGGGGAGGGCAGGCCCAGGGATTTTTGCTACCGGTCCTCTGAACCAGCAGCTGCCATCGCTACCGGATCCCACAATCCGGTCCGATCCGGGAGCATTTCACCCTTGGTTTACATTCAATTGTCATGTTTCTGTCCCTTCCCAAAATTTACATCCCTGTTTTGCTTATCTCTAATTATCTCTAATTTTAATCTCTTCCACAGGAAAGATCAGGGAGAGAAACTTCCCCACCAGCGGAGGAAGCCCCTGAAAGACCAAGTGAGAGCTCCTAGAGAGACTTTCACCAACGCCATATTTTCATCCTCAAACAATCTAACGATAGAAGGCACCAACTTTTAAAACGTAGCAGACAAAACTAATCTGTAAAATACATTCAAAACATTGACCATCAAACAGATACACCAAACACCCTCAAACAAAAACTGACACTATAAATAATGATCAAAATGAAACAAATATACAGTATGTTATAAATGTAATAATTCAATAAAAGGAAATGAAGAATCTGAGAAATGCCGACTATGCTCCAATTATGTCCACTTCTCCTGCTGAAAATAAACAAATCTACAGAAAACTTCCTACTATCAGATCCTACATTTATTCATTTTCGTCAATCTTGTCTACCAAAATTAGACTTCATAATTTCAATGTCAAATAGACTTCATACCATAGAAACAACTCTAATATCATAACAAACCATCATAGACTCTACTCAAACAAGCCTAGAAAAAAAAATACTAGCATGCTTAGAACCACGTCTCACAAATCTTGAAAAAAGAATTTTTACAGTACAAAATAATGATAACTCAACAGATCAAAATCTTTTCCCAATCCAACAAATACTGCCTAATCCACAATCAAAACCACAAATATATCCTAATCAACCTAGCAACATAGCCATTTTAATTAAAGATACCATCGAAAGAGAACAAAAACATCAAAATGCTATATTATTTGGATTAGATAATACCAATGAACCTGATATTACTAAAATTTGAAACATCATTACAAACTACAAGTCATCCATCTTCTCCCCTGACGAAATAACAGAAGTCTCCAGAGATGGACCTGAATACATAAACAGTGATGGCTCAGTGGCACCTAAATTCTGTAGAGTCATCTGCATAAATGAGACCAGCAAATACAAATTTATCCACACTATAAACTCATTTGCCAGAAACAACTCCAGCCTCAACAAACTAAGAGCAAGGCCTGACCTATCATATCTACAGAGGATCCGTTCCCGTGAACTCCATACAGAACTCAAACAACGACTAAATGAAGGTGAAATCAACCTCTACATTGACTACCGTGCGGACTTCATAAAATGTAAAACCTACAGTCAATTAACAAGTATCCAGCCCCACATTAATCAGAACATCAAACCTCCCATTACTCAAAACATTCAACCAAGTGATGTACAAAACTTCCAACCTTCTGACATACAGAACCTTCAACAAACTGTCATTCAACCAACTAACCTCCAACCACCCATCATACAGAACTACCAACCCGTTGCACTAAACTCTCAACCAACTGTAGTTCAACAACCCAACCTCCAACCATTGGTCCTCCAACCACCTGTCTTCATCCAAAACTAAATAATTTTGTGAGCAACAAACTTAAAGACTCGAGATCCATCCCACCACTAAAAGAATCTAATGGCAAAGAATATAATGATGAAACAGTTAAAGCAAACCTCTTAAACACATTCTTTGGCTCAGTCTTTGTTAACAGCGATGGCTTATACCAGACATTCCTCAATCGTACCAACAATGAGTACAACGACCTAACACATATAGATTTCACAGAAGATAATGTTGAAAAAGCTCTTCGCAAACTGAAACCATCCCTATCTATTGGACCTGATGGACTATGTGCATACTCCTTAAAAAAGCTTTCCACTAATATAGCAGAACCCCTAAGCATAATCTTTGAAAAAGGTTTCACGACCAGTTCCCTACCCAAACTTCGATCGCTAGCCACGGTCATCCCTGTCTTCAAAAAAGATGACCCCAGCCTAATTGAAAATTACAGACCAATCTCTCTTTGCTGTGTCATCTGCAAAGTGATGGAATCCATCATCAACCAATCCATTACCCTCCACCTAGAAATGAACAACCTACTCTCTAATAAACAGTTCGGTTTGAGAAAAAAAATATCATGTAATTTACAACTTCTTCACTGCAAAAACATATGGATTAAAAATCTTGATCAGGGCAAAGCAATAGATGCAATCTACATAGACTTCTGTAAAGCTTTTGACTCAGTAGTACATGATAAACTTCTCCAAAAACTAAAATCCTACGGCATCTCAGGACCCCTCCACAACTGGATAACAACTTTCCTGACAAACAGACAACAAGTGGTCAGAATTGGCAATGCTATATCAAATCCTGTTCCTGTCAAAAGTGGTGTTCCCCAAGGCAGCGTTCTTGGACCAACACACTTCATATTATACATTAATGATCTCTGTGACCAAATAACAAGTAATTGTGTTCTCTTTGCTGATGATGTCAAACTATTTAACACCACCAATAATGCAGCTACCATTCAAAAAGACCTTGACTTAGTATCTGAATGGTCTAAAACTTGGCAACTCCAAATATCTACCAGCAAATGTTCAGTCTTGCATATTGGAAAAAAGAATCCAAACACTAAGTACAAACTTGATGGACATTACCTTACAGATGACCCACATCCTGTTAAAGACCTTGGAGTTTTCATTTCAAATGATCTAAGTGCCAAAGCCCATGCAACTACATCGCAAAAAAAGCTTTAAGAGTTGTAAACCTAATCTTGCGTAGCTTCTTCTCCAAAAACACTACTCTACTAACCAGAGCATATAAAACATTTGTTAGACCAATTCTTGAATACAGCTCAACTGTCTGGAACCCATACCACATTTCTGACATCAATACAATTGAACATGTCCAGAAATATTTTACAAGAAGAGTTCTCCACTCCTCTGAATACAACAAAATACCTTATGCCACCAGACTTGAAATCCTGGGTTTAGAAAATTTAGAACTACGCCGTCTTCGACATGACTTGAGTTTAACTCATAGAATCATCTATTACAATGTCCTTCCTGTCAAAAACTACTTCAGCTTCAATTGCAACAATACACAAGTACACAATAGATTTAACCACTCCAATCTTGATTGCAGAAAATATGACTTCAGTAACAGAGTTGTTAATGCCTGTAATACACTACCTGACTCTGTGGTCTCCAATTCCCCAAATCTTCATCCAAAAGCTGTCTACTATTGACCTCACCCCATTCCTAAGAGATCTATAAGGGGCGAGCATAAGAGCACAAGAGTGCCTACCGTTCCTGTCCTATTGTTTCCTTTCTTTATATTCAATTAATTTAGTTATTACATACTCATACTTAAATATTTACTTATATACTGTATAGTTATTTCATGCTTATGATCATATATACTGTGTGACAAAATAAATAAATAAATAAATATAAATAAACTTTCTGACAGTGAGAACAATCAACCAATGGAACAGTTTGCCTTCAGAAGTTGTGGGACCTTCATTATTTGAGACTTTCAAGAAAAGATTGGACTGCCATTGTCAGAAATGGTATAGGGTCTTGTGCTTGAGCATGGGGTTGGACTAGATAACCTATTAGGTCCCTTCCAACTCTGTTAATAAAACCAGGAGTTCTTCCCATTATCTGGTCACTTCATGTGTCTCAGGGAACAGCCAGGGAGAATGGTATGTCCTCTTTCTGGGCTCACAGTAATTTTAGGAGAGGAAAGAGAAACTTTAGGCAGAAGGAAGAAAAAGAAATGAGATGCTCTTTCTGTTTTAAAATTTTCTTGTTTGAGATTTTGGGCTGAGGTTACTTAAATAATTGAAGGAATTAGTCACACAACGTTGGTTTTAATAAAAATGTATAGATGCAGAACCTTAACCCAAATATATTTAAGCTCAGCACTGTACTCAGCTTCTGTATCCATAACATTATGATTAATAACTTGTGCCATCAAATAGTGCTGGGAAAGAAGGACTTCTGTTTTTCTCTGGAATAGGTATTTCATCCTAAATTGCCAATCCCTGTCGTTCAAAAAATGAGCCCGGCAAATAGTGCTGTCCTTTCAGTTTTAACAGAGAACAAATTAAAGGAAAGCGATTGTTGGACTCCTTTGATGTTGTTTTTCTCTTCCCACCTAGCATCACCTGCTGGCAAGAAAAATAAGCATCAATCATTCTCCTTTATACCCGGCAGGGAAAAAATGCATCTGTATCCAGAGATGCTTAGAATGGCTAGTCTACCCTCTTGTCAAGTTTCTGACTTGCAGGATCAGTCTACTCCTGAAAATGGGAGCGCTCTTCCAAAAATCCATTTAATCCATGTCTTAAAATAGCCCAGCTGGCAGGTCATAGGAAAAGAGGAAGGGAGTCAGGCAAAGTTAAAGACAACTATTTTAGTGCTGCTTTGTGTGCAAGTGTTGGGTTTCTTTATTGATTTATTAGATTTTTATACCACCTTTATTACTTCGTAAGTGACACAAAGTGGTGAATGTTCATAATGCTCCTGTCAGGCCTTGGAAGCCATCTTTTGTATTGGGCTTTCAGACCTGCCACATTTAGTACTGTGGGGAATTGGGAGGGGGGATTGCATGTAGCATGGGTGATATATAGTCATAATAACTTTCTCAGAGAGTCATCTTGCCCTGCAACTGGAAGGCTGGAACTGGGACACATCTCCAGTTGGGATGGTGCTGTGATTAGGCCATGTGATGGACATGTGGGTGTTGGGCAGGGACTTGAACTTTCCTTTGGATGGGGAAAACCTGGAAGCTTTCAGATTTGGGTTTTCCCAGATGTGCCAGTATGACATCTCTAATAAAATGTAACTTTGAGGAAACTCAAACCTCAGAGGTTTCTTTCATTGGAAGAACCCTGACAGCTCCTTCCTTCTATTTTCCTCACAATGACAACCCTGCGAGGTGGGTTGGGCCGAGAGAAAGTGACTGACTTTCATGGCTGAGGTACTGGAATTCATAGTCTCCTGCCTTAACCAGTAGACCAAACTGTCTCTCTCTCTTTTCATCCACCCCCCCAAAATAGTGAAAAAAAAGCTCATGTAGGCAGGAGAAGGCTTATAACCTATTAATACAGGTAGTCCTTGACTTACAACCCTTCGTTTACTAACTGTTCAAAGTTACAACAGCACTGAAAAAGTGACTTATAACCGTTTTTCAGACTTACGACAGTTGCAGCACCCTTGTGGTCACATGATCAAAATTCGGATGCTTGGCATCGGATTCATATTTATGACAGTTGCAGTGTCCCGGGATCATGGGATCCTCTTTTGTGACTTTATGAGAAGCCAAGCCAAGCCAGATTCGCTTAACAACTGTGTTACTAATTTAACAACTGCAATGATTCACTTAACAGTTGTAGCAAGAAAGATCGTAAAATGGGGAAAAATTAACTTAACAAATGTCTCACTAAGCAACATAAACGTGGGGCTCAATCGTGGTCGTAAGTCAAGGACTATCTGTACCCAATTTCAACGAGTAGTTGAAACACAGCAATTAGGTCAGCGGTGGGTTTTACATTTTGTTATCACCGGTTCGCCACACATGCACACACTCACTTCATGTGCACACTTTCCACACATGCACCCGCCCTTCTGCGCATGAGCTTTGCTCGCACATGCACCTTATGGGCATGTGCCTAGCCTCAAAATTGTGCCTAAATAGAACGGCATAGAGCTGAGGTGGGGCGGGGCAGGGAGGGCCCACCCGCAATTTCCACTACCGGTTCACCTGAACCAGTGCAAACCAGCTGAATACCACCTCTGAATTAGGTAGAATGTAGATCTCTTCCTCAAATGAATCTTAGCCCATTTTTCAACTGGTACATCCCCACACAAACCTTGAGTGACACACCACCTTGCTGAAGCTTCCACATGTGCAGTAAATTCAACAAGAGGCAAAGTACGGGAGCTGGCTGCATCAGCCTCTCTCTCTCCTGGTTTCAAATGGCCTTCTGTAGAACTCGGGTTTAGCAGTTTCTCAAAAGAATGTTCAATTTGCATAGGTGAGGAGACTAAGTAGGAACTAAGACCAGGGAAGATCTTCAGGAAATGTCAGTCAGGTGTTACTCAGGCAGGTGCCTCTGTGGAGGCCAGGTGTCTGTTCTCTCCTGTGTCCCAAAACAAAATATTCATGAGGTGACCTGTAATCAGAAGGAAGGAAGGAAGAGAGCCATCCATGGGATGAAATAGCCATAATGTGGTAGGCTTGGGATGACAGCAAAGCAACAGCAGGAGGACACATCATAAAAAAATGTTCATTAGCTTTTGTGCCAAGGTTAGCAGAAATGTGAGGATGAGCTCACTGAGACTTCATTTTAAAACACCCTTTCTTTTCCATCAACTTAATCGACAAATGTTGCTTAGCTGAGCACCAATAAAAAAACCCTTAAATTATTTGATAAGTAATAATCTCATAAAATAGCACATTCAGATACACACATCCAAATTACCAGGGCAGCTGATAAATAGCATATTTATATAACCACTGGAAAATTTGCTCCTTATCAAGACTACGTTAGCTCATAAAATACACGTTCTATTTTTTGAAAAGTAAAAATAGATTGGTTTGCTCTTTTCCCTTTTTTAGACTTCAGTATATTTGGGAATGTAAAAGTGTACTCCGATTCAGGCATATTGCAGTGCTTTACAGAACACTAATGAGAAACCTTCAAAAATATTTGAAGTCAGCACTGCATCAAAATTCATAATCTACATTTTTATTGACCTTAAACACAGCGGGTAGAGCTATCTCAAATTTGTTATGTGCAAAAATAAAACTGGAAAGGGGTAGAATCAATTTCTTCAGTCTATGCTTAAAAGATAATAGATTTTTTTAAAGCTTCAGGAAACAATGAAAGAATATATTCAGTCTTGAGGAAGGGATGTTCAGATACAATATGGTGAACAGGGAAGGTCAAAACAACATTATGCCTGGTTTATTTAGGGTGACAGGCTATTAAACTTCAAAGGCCAGCATATCACCTTGCAGTTCATTGTGGTGCAGTTGGCTTTTGGGGATAATTTAAAAAAAAACAAAAACAAAAAACTGCTGACTACAACTAGACAAAAATACTAAAGCAACACCCCCCCCGAGAAATAATATATTTAAAACAGCTAAATGGATCAGAGTCAATTAAGGCAGTGTTTCCCAACTGCAATGACTTCTACGGATGTGGTGACCATTCCTGAGAATTCTGGGAGTTGAAATCCAGCCAACTAGAAATTTCACAGGTTGGGAAATCCTGAATTAAGGAGTGTCAGTCTTACATTATATAACATCTTAAGGTCTCCAAAGCACTGCTAGCCCTCACAGTTTTGAATACAGACCAGAGGTGGGTTTCAACAGGTTCTGACCAGTTCTGGAGAACCGGTAGCAGAAATTTTGAGTAGTTCGGAGAACTGGTAGTAAAAATTATGACTGGCCCTGCCCCCATCTATTCTCTGCCTCCCAAGTCCCAGCTGATTGGGAGGAAATGGGGATTTTTGCAGTAGCCTTCTTATGGATTGGGGAGGGAATGGAGATTTTACTGTATCCTTCCTCTGCCATGCCCACCAAGCCACGCCCACCAAGCCATGCCACGCCCACCAAGCCACATCCACAGAACCGGTAGTAAAAAATTTTTGAAACCCACCACTGATACAGATCCCAGACTTTCAAAGATTGTCACAAAAGAGGGACAAGTATGAAATGCATGAAAGCAAACATGTTGTCAATATTTAATGTTAACTGCAATGAATTTGATATTATTTATATTTCAATTGAGTTGATGTCCAAATACCACCCAATACTTTTAGAAGGATACCCCACTGGTATTATATTTTACATTTTGACTTTCCTCAGGATGACTTCCTGAAGTCCCCTTTTCTTTTATCTCCAATATAGAAAATCAGAGTTATCAGTTGTGTTGAAGAAAGTGACTGACCCAAAGACAGCCAATGAGTTTTTTTGAATGAAGCTCAACCTTAATTTGGGGTTCTCTTAATCACCAAGTGGTCACATATAGTATGGATCACCATATGTTTGCTGGAAAATACATTTACCAGATAGCTTTTGACTGCTATTTAACCTCTGGATGTAGATTTGCGGCCCAGATGTGCTTGCAAACTGGCTGCATTGCTTTTTTCATTTAAACAAAAACCCAGTGTATTTGTAAGGAAAAGAAACACAAACTATTATATTAGGATTTGAAAACTAAAATCCTGTTGTCGAAGAAAACCTTTTTACTTTCAACATTTGCTATATTATGTTAAGAATTCAAGTCCACTGAACCATATAATAAAAAGATTGCTCAACATTGCAAGATATAAACAGAATTTTGTATAAGAAGGACTGCTTGTCAGTGCTGGCTGATAGGATATTTTGTGTCACTCAACAGGATGTGATTTCTTTTTCTTTTTCTTTTGGAAGAAATGTTTGGATATTATTTCAGATTTTTGATTGATTGATTGGTTGGTTGGTTAATTATGTTTCATAAAATTGATAAACTGTTAGTGATTACATATTTTTTTCTCCAGGAAGATCTGTACACAATCCCATCCTTTATGTCTTCCATATGGGCACCAACTGTGGCTGTAACCTCCTACCTCTTCCAGATTATAGACATCTCCAGAAAACTAAATTCTCAGTTAACGTGTCTGAAGTATGATCATTTGAGCATAGTCATCTGTGCCTCAAACAAGAACTCTGAATTACTTTGTTTTATGTTCCAGTTGTTTGTCAGGAATCTTCTCCAACACCAGAGTTCAAATATGTCAATACTCTTCCTATCCTGCTTCTTTAAAGTCCAACTTTTGCTTTCATAGAATATCACAGGGAAAACCATTGCCTGCATGATTCTGATCTTGGTAGGTTCAGATCTGAATGTGTTTTCCAAGGCCTTCATAGATGCTGTAACAAATGCTAGTCTCTGGCATATTTCTTGCCTGCCCGTTCCTTAACTGTTGGTAGTTAAACCTAAAAAATAGAAGCTATCCATTACTTCATGATCTTAATTGTTAATTCTAATGCTGGTTGCTATACCTCTTTGATTAGTTTGGCATTTATATTTAATCTTAGTCCTGTTATTTACTCTGCTGTTTGACTTTCATTACTGGAGTGTGCAGATCATTTGCATTTTCAACTAATATCATCAGCATAATTCAGGTTATTGATATTTCTTCCTCCTGCTTTTCAGCCGTGTCCTTCTACTTCTAAACCAACTTCCCTTAATATATATTCTACATATACTGTAGGTTGCACAAGGGGCTAGTATGCAGCTTTGCCTTACCCCGTTGCCCTTCTGGAACTAGTCTGTTTCCCCATGTTCTACCTGCACTGTGGCTTCCTGATCTGTGTATTAGTTTCACTTGAGCCTCCATCTCTTGTTTATCTCTTTTGAAGAAAAAGAAACTCAGTATACCAGTCCAACTGGGTGTAAATGCCACTTGCTATTAAATTGCTCACACTTCTATTGACAGATGACTTGGGACAGTCATAAAGTTATGTACCTCTTCTTCAGATAAAATGCAGCTCATTTACAACAAGTCATATATGTAATTCATAGATGCACAGAATGACAAAATCATAGGTTTGGAAGGTATTTTGATGAACTGCTAATCCTGCTCATTGTCCAGGCCAGGAATCCTGACTATCCCAGACAAATGGTTGTCCAATCTTTGTTTGAAAACTTCCACTGATGGAAGTTAAAGTTTATAATTCAGCACTTACAATTTCAGGAGACATGCTAAAACTCAAACTGATCACTGGTTACTGTTTTTATCAACTGTACTTGATTTTATCAACTTCAGTTTCAGTTTACTGATTCTCATTAATTCCATTATGGTTCCAGATAAATTTCCTACACACACATCATCTATCTTGGTTTGGGTGGAAAGAATACATAGAACAAAGGGTCATCTGCATATCAATGTTTATCCCCCTTCCCAAAAACTGAAATATAGCCTAGACTGACTAATAAAAAATATGTGATTTGAACCAGTGGTGCAGATCGGGCAGTTCGCACTGTTCAGTAGCTTAATTTTTTTGGAGTTCAATGAACTGGTTGAATAGCATCTATTTCAATTCCTCCAGCCTGCGGTGCCACGACCTGGTCCATGGGCCTGCGCATAAAGTAGCAGCCCAGAGTCAAAGCACCGGCAAAGCTCCAGAGGGTCGCGGAGGATGCAGAAGCAAGTGGGTGTCCTGCCTGTAGTGCCCATGCCGGCTGCTCCTTCTCGGCCAGAGCTGGAATGCTGCTGCATTTAAGTGCCGGTAGATGCCAGCCTTCCCTCCAGCAAGTCTGGGCAGCTACTGGAGAGAAACAGGCCCTTTTCAGTGCCTGGCACTCAGATGCCCTCGCTTTCCCCAAGTATTTCTTTGCCTACCTGATTTCCAGCTCTGTCGCATTTCTCCATCGCGTTCCTCACAGTCATGTGCAGGGAAACAAAAGTTTGTGGGACAAAAAAAAAATTAAATCAATAAATTCCAACTTCTTGCCAAAAAAAAAAAAATCTTGCAAAGTTGGAATTGATTGATTGAACTATTTTTTTAGTCGCAAAAACTTGTTTCCCTGCACATGACAGTGAGAAATGTGACAGAGAAATGCAACGGACCTGGAAATCAGATAGGCAAAGAAATGCTTGGAAGAAGCAAGGGCATCTGGGCGCCAGGTGCTGAAATGGGCCCGTCTCTCTCCAGCAATTGCCCAGGCCCACTGGAGGGAAAGCCAGAATCTACTGGCACTTAAACGCAATGGCATTTGAGCTCTGACCGGGAAGGAACAGTCGGTATGGGCACTGCACGCAGGATGTGGCGAGAAACACGAAGGAGAAACACGATGGAGCTGGAAATCAGGTAAGCAAAGAAATGCACGGGGGAAGCGAGGGCATCTGGGCAGTGGTGGGTGGGGCAAGCTCCGCAGTGCAGTGCTGCACTGCAATGGAGAAATGGGCAACGGAGTGGCCAGCATGAGGGAAGGAAGCCGCTTTCCCTCTTTCTTCTCCCTGCTCCTCCTCCTTCCCTCACGCTGGCTGCTCCATTTCCCATTTCTCCATTGTAGCACAGTGCCCAGGATCCACTTTGATAGCGGCAAGGGGGTTAATTTAACAAGCAGTTTGCCCAGGGTCAAGTTGGCCATCCCAGGAGGCTCGTTCTGTATGTGCGGCGGAGCTGGAGGACGGGAATGAACCACGACAACCAATCTGACCCTGGGCGAATCAGTTGTTAAATTATTTGAATCACACCACTGATTTGAATATTTGATCAAATATATATTTGATCAAAAACCCACATTATCCAGTATTATGCTTTAAATCATGGTCAGACAGTTATGGGGAGTTGTGAAAGTATTAATCCTTTTCCATGGTTGACCTTTCTTCTAAAGGAACTGGCATTCTGTGGCAGGTTCTTTTTAGTTATTGAAGCTAATTGTCATTGACAAAATGTTGTTCATAAAATAGTCAAAGATATCATTGTCATATCTTGAGGTAATACATTTCTAAAACTAAACGTAGGCTATGTAAAGACATATTTTTTAAACTCTAAACTGCTGGGCTCTAGCAAGATGGTTCTGTGCTGCTTGACTTGGAAATATGCCCAACTGTATTCAATGAGATTGATTCCCATCTTATTAGTCATAGGATTTCAGCCTTAACCCAGCCTGTGTTTTAGAACTGCCACTAATACTGACTGTAAAAATCAATGATCCGAATCACAAACTAATTTCTGGTATTCTACGGTGACTTGCTTAGCTATTGATTGCAAAATACAGTCTAATCTATAAAGAGAACTTACTTGGTTCATGTAGCACACAGATCTTGGCTATATAAATGCACTATACACAATCTTTGTCAAGCTATTCGATCAAATCCAAATTAATTTAAGTGAAGATCCACTGATGTAACTTAGTGCTCAGAGAAATGGGGGAATTTTAGAAGACAGTCTGGAAGAGCAAGACAAGTAATTAATGCAGAGGTTTGAAGGAAGAAATGTGCAAACCAGTTCCCTGTTTGTGAATATCAAAAATCTCTCAAGTTACCAGTCCTTTTGGACACCCCAAGACACTCCTACATCATTAAATTTTCATGCTTTGCATGTCTTGTCTTGTGACAGTAGCATAAAAGATCTATCGAAAAATGGCAACAGAAGAATTCAGAATTCTTGCTCGAAATGCATTTTTTAGGCGGAATAAGGAAAGAGGAATAATAAGAATGCAATCTAACAGTTCAAGTGTCTTAAATATATGTACATAACAATGAAGGAACAGTGGGGAAATGGGCAGTGATGACATGTGGCATGCATGTTGGAGAAGGAGAAGAGCCATAATAATCAAGGACGATTTAAAAAACCACACAGAGAGTAAATAGTATGTCAGATAGCATAGAATAGTCCAAATCTAATAATCTATGCAAGTCTCTACTTACAAAGTCAAACATTAGATACTTCATGCATCCATGAAAATCACAAGCAAATTGGAATCAGGCAAGATGACATTAATAGCCTTCTGCAAAATTAGGCTATATATTCCTTAAAAGAAGACCCTTTCAGAACAAATAGAACTCAATCTCCAAGTTTTCCATTTTGAAAACATAATTGAAACCCAAAGTATAATATTTGTTCTTGAGCTTCAAGTTCCTTTTGCCATCATGACTTCCAGAACAAATAAATTTCTTTTATCTCAGTATTTGATTGAAGTTCCCATAAAACTAGATAAACTAAATTTTAATAGGTCAGTGATAGCAAGATATAGCTTGGTAGTTCTTTGCCTATCGTATATTTTTTCTTTAATAATGTCTTTTGTTCTAATTCTCTCAAACATGGTCATTTAAAATATTATTTCAGAATAAAATATACTAAAACACTTCATAGACACATAGTAATAGCAGACTATTTCAAATCAGCTCTTTGCTTTAATGAGAGCTTATCTTAACACCCATGGACACAAAACTTTACCTTATCAGGTTTATCAGCATATCTGAATTCTAACATAAATAAAAATACTTTTTTTTCTTTGTTGAAAATTTTTTCCCCGATGAAATATTATCAGCTTGGTTTGCATGCTTACTACTCTGAACCTGAAGAAAAAGAGGTAGGTAGGATCTGTTACTGTCCTGAATGAAAAATGGGAGGTCATAATTTCCCCTCTTATGATATCTTATGGTTGAGTGCACTAGTGTTGGAACACATTTTCCAATAAAAACAATGTCATCAGCATTGTGCTCAATAGAGAATGATCTGATTCATGCCATTAAGGAAAAATCCAATGCATTGTTATCTCTACTGCACAGGAAACCTTTAATTGGCATTATCTTTAAATGTCAAATTCTTAATAGCTTTAAAACATTGTCAAAATTTTAATAGAGGGCACCCTTATTGAAGTTCTTTGTTTAAACCAAGCTAGTAAAAAAAAAATATGTAAACATTGGAGGATGCATTTTACTATACTGCTATAGGGTAAGGAAAATACCAGGAGTGGGATTCTACCAGTTCAGGAGTACCGGTAGCTCTGACGATCAGCTGGGAGCACACTGGTTCGCTCTTGATGATCAGCTGGGCCCGCCCACCTTCCCCTGCATGTTAGTTACCTATATCTTCGCAACTGATTAGCATGGCAGAGCAGATTGCCATGCCTCAGCTATTTTAATTCCCTAGTACTAACTGGAAAGTGATTTTTTGTTCAATTGCGCCCACAATTGAAGTGCGCGATCACCGAACTGGTTGTTAAACCGGTAAGATCCCACCACTGGCAAATATCTTTCTATAAGGCAGTAGGATGCCACAGGCATAAAGGTAAAGGTAAAGGTTTCCCTCACACATACGTGCTAGTCGTTGCCGACTCTAGGGGGCGGTGCTCATCTCCGTTTCAAAGCTGAAGAGTCAGCGCTGTCCAAAGATGTCTCCGTGGTCATGTGGCCGGCATGACTCAACGCCAAAGGCGCACGGAACGCTGTTACCTTCTCACCAAAGGTGGTCCCTATTTTTTCTACTTGCATTTTTATGTGCTTTCGAAACTGCTAGGTTGGCAGAAGCTGGGACAAATAATGGGAGCTCATCCCGTTACACGGCAGCACTAGGGATTCGAACCACTGAGCTGCCGACCTTTCGATCGACAAGCTCAATGTCCTAGCCCCTGAGCCACCGTGTCCCTACATAAACAATAGTAATCGGACTATTGTTATTCCACTCTGTTTTATTCCACTGCAGCAGTAGATTCCTTGTTTAGGACACTGATTTGCCACCTGCTCTTCAATGCCTTTTTTGGAAGCCTATTGGACATTGGGCTATCCAAGTTGCAATTAGTGGGAAAGCTGACCCAGGCAAACTGGCAGCAGAAGCTTAGCATGTTTCTTTTTTTGCTGTCAGACACCCAAGCTTGAGATAAAACAAAACAAAAACAAACCTTGATATCAGGTTGATTAGAAAACCAAGGCAGTTCCCATTATGCCAGAGAGCAGGCTTGGTTTGTTAATAGGACTAAATCTTCTTGCACTCAGAAGCGCTCTCCTTCTCACTAGATTTTATATGAAGTCTTGTCACTGAAAGCAAATCTGGACACTTTCACTGTACGCATAACAAAAATTGGACAAGCACATTATTAGTATGTTACTGTATTATGTATGAGCCGTACAAATGGACATGGATTTTGAAGAAATTGATAAAAGGAACTCTGATTTCAAAACAGCAGAAAATTGCATATGCATCGTTTTATCAAGGGAGTACAGAATGTACTAAAGACTAATTATGTCACTTATAAATATATTAACTTATTAGTCATGGTGGGAGTTTCATAACAGGAACCCAATTAAAAAATAAACATTAAGTACACGGTTGGAGATGGATGAAGCATGTGAATCAATTAGGAAGGTTTCATTTGTTTTGGCAAGTGGCAGAAACATTGAAATAGTAGAGTTGAAGGAGACCTATGGGTCATCTTGAACAGTTTCACCCCCTTGACACCAGAAATGGCCACGACAGATTATACTATTGTATAAAGCTCATAACAAGTTGGGTCTAAAGAAAGACGTTAGTGTGGTTAAATTACTCCAGAAGCCTGAACAAACTAAGCTAGATCTTTGCTTGTTGGTGTGTGCAGAGGTCCTTACAATATAAATGTGTGCAGAGGTCCTTACAATATAAATCTCAAGAGTGAGGGGTTTGTTACCCCTTCAGTTGTGAGTAAAGGACTCCAAACTAGTGATGAAGGAACCAAAGGAATGGGCCAATTACACAGAAAACCAACAAACCCTGCTTAATGTTTTTCCCTGAAAGAAGACAGTGACATAAAAATCTAGGTAAGAAGGAGTTTGTTCACTTAAAGTCTCTTTATAACTAGTGAGAATAGAGGTGGAATCAATATGGCATGATAGTAGAATACCAAATTACGAATCTACCTTCTATTTGGGACCCGGGTGTCAGACTGCATAGGAATGTTATTTTCAATACAGGCCAATTTCCTGCAATAACCAAGCAAGGCTTCATTATCTTCCTTTCCATCCATCCTCACAAGAGTTCCTATAAAACAGTGGATTATTTGTCCAGTGCAGTCTGAGATTCCAGAAACCTGTGCCTTCCCCACTAAAATGGGATTTAGGCATAATTTGACATAAAGAAAAGAAAAGCATCAAGCACAATACAGTTTCCCATCCTATTATATTGACTAATAATAAGAAATGTATATCCCTTTAAACTGATTTTTTGCACAACATACTCTTTTGGAATTTAGCCAAGGAGAGAAGACACTTTAGCATTCTGAAAATAGCACTATCCAAAGAGGGTGGGG
Organism: Ahaetulla prasina; assembly: GCF_028640845.1. Taxonomy (NCBI): domain Eukaryota; kingdom Metazoa; phylum Chordata; class Lepidosauria; order Squamata; family Colubridae; genus Ahaetulla; species Ahaetulla prasina. Next base: position 138,958,060 of record NC_080539.1, on the reverse strand, counting down.
TGGAGGTTGTGCCAAAGAAAATGGAATGTGTACAGACCCAAGGTGGTGCAGTGATTAGGGGGCAGCACTACAGGCTACTTCAGCTGACTGCTAGCTGCAGTTCAGCAGTTCAAATCTCACCGGTTCAAGGTTGACTCAGCCTTCCATACTTCTGAGGTTGGTAAAATGAGGAGCCAGATTGTTGGGGGCAATTTGCTGATTCTATAAACTGCTTAGAGAGGGCTGTAAAAGCACTATGAAGCGGGATATAAATCTAAGTGCTATTGTTATTGCTATTTTGAATCTTTGCTCACCATTTCATTTAGCTTATTCAGATGTTAGAATTTGTAATCAGGGGATCTGACCACCACATCTGCCCATTCACCAGCATTGGTGGAGGAATTTAAAGACATTGGAAACCAGAAACATCATTGAAGATGTGAGTATAGTGGGTTCAACTCAACCTAACATGAACTGTATATAGAACACAAACATAAAAAGCAGGGTTTCAATCACCCGTTTCACCTGCACTTTTGATGGCATGGGACTGGGATATCTATGGGACTGCCTGCTGCCGCCAGTTACCTCCCATCGACCAGTGCGCTCTCACAGGGAGGACCTCCTTAGGGTGCCGTCGGCCAACCAATGTCAGCTGGCGGCCCCCAGGGGAAGAGAGTTCTCTGTGGGGGCTCCGGCCCTATGGAATGATCTACCTGTGGGACTACATCTTCTCCCTGATCTTCGGACCTTTAAGCATGAGCTCAAAACCTTTTTCTTTCACCAAGCAGGGCTGGCCTAATGATAAATTTTTAATTTGAGGGTTTTTTAGTGGGGTTTTTTAAGGGGTTTAATTTATTTAGTAACTTTTACTCAGTAATTTTAATATTCAGCCTATTGAATCAGATTTTTAATTGAATATTGTATTTTAAAATTTTTTGATATCTATGTTTTATTTATGCTGTAAACCGCCCTGAGTCTTCGGAGAAGGGCGGTATAAAAATACGAAAAATAAATAAATAAATAAAATCTATCCCATACCTCAATCACACCCAGAGGTGGTATTCAGCAGGTTCTGACCAGTTCTGGAGAACCGATAGCAGAAATTTTGAATAGTTCAGAGTACCAGTAAACACCACTTCTGATTGATCCCACCCACATGTATTCTCTGCCTCCCGAGTCTCAGCTGATCAGGAGGAAATGGGGATTTTCCAGCAACCTTCCCCTGGAGTGGGGAGGGAATGGAGATTTTACAGTATCCTTCCCCTGCCATGCCCACAAAGCCACACCCACAAAACCGGTAATAAAAAAATTTGAATCCCACCACTGATCACACCCATTTGAAGCTTCCATTTTTGATAAGCCCTATCTTAGTTTTATATCCAAACCCTAAATTATGAATAATCTGAAACTGAAACAATGATTATTCTAATTATAGCTTGTTGAGGAAACCAGCTTCATAATTTAGTGTTTAACTTCTTTTTTCCCCACAAAGTCAGAATTACTAACAGTTTGCAAGATGAGCTTTTCTTTTTTTAATCTTTTTAAATTACCATAATGTAAAATATAAATGAAAACAAAGATAGTAGGGAAATTGAAAGGGAAAGGAAAGAACTGTATGACAAAGGACGAAAAAAAGAATTGACTTCCAACATTTTTCAGCCCAGTAATATATAAAGTAAAATTATAGCCTCAACTTTATATGCTTAGTAAATACTCACCATTTCTCTAACAATAAACTAATCTAATCAGCAAAACCCAAAGACAGAATTTCATTTTTTTTTCTGGCTCGAGCACAAAGTCTAGAAACAGTTTCTGGGTAGAAACAATACCAAATATATTCTTTTAAATTAGATTAAATTTAGATTAAAACAGTTAATTTTGCCCTCCTTGCTAACCCCATCACTTTTCCCATCCATTTTTCTATTGTGTGTACAGGGTGAATTTTCCCAATTACCTTCTTTGTACTGAGGAACAGAAGAAAATAAATTCAAGATTCACTTACACCCATTACAATATATCATAAGACTGTCGAGTTGTCCAAATTGGCCCTTCTGTTTAAAAGAAAACATTAGATTACAAGCTAGATCTTAAATGTGGAATAACTTGTCTCCAGAAGTTGTAAATGCTCCAACACTGGAAGTTTTAAAGAAGAGATTGGACAACCATTTGTCTGAAATGGTATAGGTTTTCTTGCCTAATCAGGGGGTTGGACTAGAAGATATCCAAGATCCCTTCCAACTCTGTTGTTCTGTTCTGTTCTGTTCTGTTCTGTTCTGTTCTGTTCTAAATCTTTTTTCACTTTTAAGAGCAGCTAAGAGAGATGATAAATATACATTTGTTGAATGGAGATAAAAAATGGTTTACAAAGAAAGTAAGATTATGACACAGTGTATATCTATGAAGATAATCTATTTGGAATCAGAGGAAGTTACTTTACTTTGAATTGAATAATAATAATTTAAAAAAAATATATGTAAAGACCACACAGTGCCTGTGGTAATCAGCCTACGCTAAGGTGTAGTACACATTTTAAACACCTTTCTATCTCCAGAAAAGCCATTCTCAGTCAAGCCTAACAGAACTTTTCAACAGCCATACACACTTCATCAATAGGATAAATGAAAATATATAAAAGAAGATAGCACAGCAGTGCTAGAGGGACAGAATAGAAAAGGACAAGAAAGCATTTTTAATTTGGCCTGTGGAACCTAATATGCCAAATCCCTGAACCTGAAGTGCTTACAAATGGTACATGGAACACTTAGGAAGGTCAAGATCAATAGTATCATAAAACAAAAATTGTTTTCCATTTCTCTCATTTCTGATAGTGATTCATTTTTGTCGCAACAGATCTTGAGAAATATCTTGTTTAAGCAGGTAGGAGTTGTCATGTCTTTGAGGACAGACCGATTGAAGAGTGTAACTTTTCCTGGGGAACCTTTGAATGGCTTAACAATCAACAAAACTGCTACAATGCATGAAATAATTCTCTTTATTCCCTGCAAAGCTTGAGTCAGACTATGAGCAGAAAAAGCACATGGGATTTCAAGATTATGTATGTTAATCTAGTGTTCATTACACCATCAATAATACCATTACTCCCAGCGGATGAGGAGCTAGTCACTCAAAAACTGATTTGCATTTCCAAAATAATTATGAGCTAGAAACATCTGCTTCTGATGAAGTAAACTACACCACAGAATAACAGCTCCCTGAATCTTCTGGGACGTTTCCTCCAGAGGAAAGATATAGTTAAGCTATTTCATATCCTTGGTCAGAAATTGATTATAATGTTCCAGTCCCAATCTGCTAATAAATGCTCAGAAGCAGCTTCTATGGCTTCAGAATAAGACTTGTATGCCAGTGGTGGTTTCAAATTTTTTTACTACAGGTTCTGTGGGTGTGGTTTGGTGGGCGTGGCATGGGAAGGATACTGTAAAATCTCCATTCCCTCCTTAATCCAAGGGAAGGTTACCGCAAAACCCCATTTCCTCCCAGTCAGCTGGGACTTGGGAGGCAGAGAATAGATGGAGGCGGGGCCAGTCAGAATTTCCGCTACCGGTTCTCCAGAACTGGTCAGAACCTGCTGAAACCCACCTCTATTGTATGCCTGCTGAGATTTTTGGAGTTAAAATTATAAACAGAAAGGTATTTTCAGATGCAGCACCCAATGTACGCAATATATTCCCATTTTCTGTAGGAAAATCTATACTCTTGAGTTCCACACTATCAAATTTTGATCTTATCAATAGAGAGCTTAAAAAGACCTTGTGTTCTTTATGGAATGCTTGCAAGATATGCTCCATATACACATGGTATATCATCCTTTTCATAGTTTCTCTCCTCTAGAGACCAGATGATATTATCCCTGTCATGCCAGAATCAGCACACAGGAGCTTAAATTCCAAGACATTGGGATAAACTCTTGTTTTATTATACTGTTCCAGCTCAGTAATACAGTCATTTTCTTACCACCCATTTTTCCCCCAATGATTTATTTGTGAATCTAATGAGCCTTAGAATGCATTCAGATGTTGAGGAAAAACAGCTGTTCCAAGAACATGTGCCTTCATGTGCTCTGTTTAAAATCTTCCCCATTTACATCTGATTTAGCTAATAATCCTTTTTTTCCTGATGTGCTAACTTTCAATGACACTAAACCCGGGATGAATTTTTTTTTCACATTTTACGTGAAGATTGGTTAATATCTTATCCATATTCTTAAATATTAAGGTTTTGGGGAAACAGTATCTATATATGTGAATCTGTGAGTGTATTTCCTTTTGCTTGTTTGTTTGAATTTCACTGGTAGTTTTGGAAGGTTGTGAAACTTCTTACAGATAATAGGAAATCTCAGCACTGAACATATGAGCAAGAAACAGATGGAAACCAGCCCTTCTACACAAAATAGGGAGCTAGGCAGCCCATGAGATAGAGAGGAAACAAGAAAGAAGGCAGATGTGCTTGAGTATTTCTTCTGCATGTAGGGCTTGCTCTTGAAACCCAATTAAACAAAATAAGATAAGCATCATATTGCATAGCCTCATAGATTTTCTTCAATAAAGATTGCCCATCAAAAATTGTTGGATTTCTGCAGTTACTCTAATTTGTCAATCGAATCAAAAATAGTTGGATTTCTTGAGCATTTAACAAAATAACAAAACTGGAAGGGTCCTCAGAGGTCTTCCTGTTTGACCCCCTGCTCAAGCAGGAGACCCTATATCATTTCAGACAAATAGTTGTCTAATCTTTTCTCAAAAGCCTCTAGTTTTCTGGAGGCAAGTCATTTCACTATTTAATTGCTCTCGCGGTCAGGAAATTTCTCTTTAGGGAAATTTCCCTAACTTGTTTAAGTCTAGATTGCTGGGTGAAGTCTCATATTAAAAAGGACTATAAAGAACACACCAGTTGATAAGTGGTATTAAAGTCACAACTGGCTTAGAAATTGACTCTAATCCTATCTGCACATAGAACCAGATGAGCTTATATGATTTCTCTCCATTATTTGACTAATCGACATAAACATTAACTTTTCTGTGGCAGGGGTGGGTTTCACTTACCTTTGTTACTGGTTCGCTTGCTTTGCTTGTGCGTGCGCCCCAACTGCGCATGCGCAGAAGCTTCTGAGCATGTGCAGATCGTATTTGATGACATCCGGGTGGGTCGGCAGAGCCTCCAACCACCGTTACCGGTTCGCCCAAACCAGGGCAAACTGGTAGCAACCCACCACTGGTCTGTGGGCTGAATGCATTAATAAAAAGAGTGTTGTGCAAAACAATGTATTAATGAAAGTACATACCATGTCGCATTTTCCACACAAAGCCATAGATAATGATGCTGTCTTTTTTAGTGTGTGTGTGTGTGTGTGTGTGTGTGTGTGTGTTTTGAAGAAACAATGGTGAGAAAACAAGGATAGAGGCTTAACTCAAAGAAGCACAATGAAAAAAAAATTAGTTACTTATTTTGGTGTCTGTGTGTATGGGGATAATAGCTAATTCTGCTGCCTGATCCTTGTCCCATTTTTATAATGAATATCTTCTGTGTCGAGTGATTATTCTTGAGCAAAGCCTAAGTATCACTGCTGCAGCAACTGAGCTTTATTTACACAGACACTCCTTATTAAAGGTGTAGAGCACTCATAAACAGCAGGCAAATCTCTCACACATCCTTCTTCATCTTCTTCTATTGTGAGCCTGTATTTTCATTTTTTTCTCTTAAAATTGGACCTCAGAGTGTGCAGTGTTTTGCTTAGGGGATCCCGCAATGCACCTTGGAAGCTAAGCTTCACCACCTCACCCCTCAGAAAAGAAAAGATGTAATACATGATTGCTTCCTCAGCTAGATCAAACAGTGTAGATATTTTCATATCGATCTTCTTTTCCATCATCCCTTTCACCTACCCACTTCCCTTTGTCAAATCAAAATCACCGATTGTCAATAAAGTACCATGTTATGAAAGAATGAGCTGATCCGGTCATCAAAAGTGTCAGTCCCACAGTACACATGAATGACACATCTCTGGACAGTTGGACTAAATTGCACAAGGTACTTTGGGCAATGACTTCTATGATCAGAACCCTTCGTCCTTGATTCTCACCACTCTGCAACGCTTGATTTCTATTTGCAACTCCAATTTGAACTTTCTGATAGCACACTTCTACAGCTGATATTCTGTTCTTTCAAAATTTAGTGTGACATGTGTATAAATTTGAGCCAAGACTTAGTAGTGGATGCATCAAGCCTGATCATAGCAGGAAAAAAGAAGCAAACCTTAAGGAATTTAGATTTGATGAGAGACTTATGGATCCCAGAATCCAAACATGAAAGACAAGCCAGAACAAATGTAACACAAGAGTTGTCTCAGGGCAAGCTCCAGGTCTCTGCCTCCTTCGGACTATTTTTGTGCTTGCAGTAGCTAAGTAAATCTTGCTCAAATGAAACATGTTAAGCCCGGTGGGACATTATGCAAAACATAATAAGGAGGAAGAAAATGAAATAGCATGTGACTTCTGTGGCTTTTATCCCCTATGTAGACTCACGCTCCTGCTTTAAATCTAGACATGGGTCATCCAACTCGCATCCAGCATTTAGAACAGTGGTTTAGTGTGTTCTGCAAACACAGCCATTGTGGCTTGCTCAGTTGATGGCTTGTGACAACCTGTGACACTCCAGATCTTCCTGAACAGAACTCCTAGGAAGCATTAGCAGCAGTGATGGATGGTGGGAATTAGAGTGCAGCAGTATTGCTTACCCCTGCATAAACCACAGCTGAACAAATCTCAGCTCAGATCATACATCCAGAGCTCACAGAGAATGCTTATCTACTCAGACTGTTGGTGAGGGTGGGGAAGAATAATGGTCATATAGCTTAGATAAAGGAAAAGCTTGAAGATGCAATGCTGGCCAAGCTAACTTGGCAAAAAGCCCTTCTAAATGTTTGAGTAAACACACATAGAAGTCACTCTGGGAGCAGATAGCTTGCTTATTTCTAATATGCAAGAATGCAGACGTGGGCTTCTTGAGGCAAATTATAATAATTTCTCACCTGATGCAGTTCAGCCTAGGGCAAGCTAGGAGCTGAGCAGCCCTTAATATGCTATTCTAAGAAAGATGACCATCACATCAAATTTCTTGTCATAAGTTATTTGGCTTTTGACAAACTGACCCCATCTCCAGGATTTTCGGCTCAGCAGGTTATGCATTGCACATGTAATTGTTCATAAGAATGGTTCATACTAGCTACGACTGTCAGCTTTGGCAGTCCTAACTATATTTCATTTCTCAAGAGGACGGATTTAATAGCGCTACTGAACATTCACTGTAGTGATGTAGTGATGTAGTAGGCTAACCCAGTGATTCCCAAACTGTGAGCCGCGGCTCCCCAGGGAGCCGCGCTATCGTCATGGGGGCGCCGCAGAATATCTGCGCCCGCTGGGTCCGGCGCTGATGCGCCATTTCTGGGTCGTCTGGTGCGCATGCGCAGTTGCAGGTCGGATTTCCGGGGCATTCACCAATACAAGAAAAGAACTCTGCATATTTGCAGAGGCTGCACAAGAATGGGGTGTGCTCTTGTGTGGCCTCTGGACCAGTGGTGGAATTCAATTTTTTTTACTACCGGTTCTGTGGGTGTGGCTTGGTGGGCATGGCAGGGGAAGGATACTGCAAAATCTCCATTCCCTCCCCACTTCTGGGGGAAGGATATTGCAAAATCTCCATTCCCATCCCACTCTGGGGACAGCCAGAGGTGGTATTTGCCAGTTCTCTGAACTACACAAAATTTCCGCTACCGGTTCTCCAGAACCTGCTGAATAGCATCCCTGCTCTGGACCCTCTGAAAATTGCACATGAATGGGGAAAAGTAGAATTGCACAAGGATGGGGAAGTAAAGGATGAGCATTCTCAAAAGCCACTTCAAGAATGAAGGACTTGAGTGATCTGGATCTGCCTTGGGTAGGCCCGTCAACAGAAGGAACACAGGGCAGATCCATAGGATCACATACATGATTGGACTGTATTGTTTAAAAATAAATGAATGGTCTCTCTTTTGTTTCGGTCTCTCTTTTGTTTCAGTCTCTCTCTCTCTCTCTCTCTCTCTCTCTCTCTCTCTCTCTCTCTCTCCCTCCCTCCCTCCCTCCCTCCCCCCCCTCTCACACACAGAGATGTGATGTCAAATTAGGCATTTTCTGAATTTTTTGACACACTGAGCCCCAAAAGGCCATCACTGGCTTAGATTGTTGTTCACTTTCTTTGCCTCTTGTTCTCTGTGTTGAAGCTCCTGTTTGTGCGCAGGCATTACAGTCCAAAAGGCCTTCCTGCATTCTAGCAGGATATCTCAGTTCTGCATATGATAGCAGCACTGGTCTGTCATCCTACTGCTAGAAGCCAGGAAGGTTTATACTGTAAGCAAAACCATTTTGTGATTCTGGTATCATATTTCAGACTTTTTACAGCACAGCACGTGCTGCTTCCACATAATGTCAGTTCATGCTTGATGTCAGGGTTGATATAATACCTAGCCAAAAACATTTGTTCACAAGAGCACTGTGAACGGAGAGGTCACAAAACATTCTTATTATTCTTTCAGAAAACCTACAGAGATGGGAAGAATGCTCTTCCTCTCAAACTCAGAAAACATAATCAGTACAGTTCTGAGGAAAATGTATTTCTATTCTAGCAACGTCTCCAGAACCTGAAGCAGATTTATACTGAAGTCTGATATCTCAAATATGTGTAAGTTGCATGTGTACAAGCACTTTCTAACTACAGAATTTTTAGCCTTTGGAATTTTTCCACTCATCATCTTTAAGCTTCCAATATTTTCTATTCCTAAAAATAATTTGGGATACAAGTCTGTAGAGATTCTCAGTCATCCAGGTCCTGGTTGTCCCAAAAGTGTTTTTTTCAGGAGGCAACTGGACTTACTTGTTTTTTCTTCCTTTCACTTCTCATCCAAGGAGCTTCTTCAGCTCTGACAGGATAATGGGGAATAGAAGGATTTATATTCCTTGCAGACATCTGGTAATTAGCATCCTTTTAGAGCAGGGGTCTCCAACCTTGGTTCCTTTAAGACTTGTGGACTTCAACTCCCAGAAAGCTGGCTGAGGAACTCTGGGAGTTGAAGTCCACAAGTCTTAAAGGGACCAAGGTTGGAGACCCTTGTTTTAGAGGGACTTGAAGCACTTGGAGGTTTATCTGTGTCCTCAAAATCACTTCAATAGTGTTCCTGGTTCCTGTAGTCTGCAATTTTTCCTCTGGAAATCCATTCCTACTCCCACACCATTCAAAGGGTGTTCATCCCAAATTGTATTGCTAAAAGTCTGTAGAGATTTTCAGTCATCCAGGTCATGGTTGTCCCAAAGGTGATTTTTTTCAGGAGGCAACTGGACTTTCTTGTTTTTTCTTTTGAAGACATTTTGCTTCTCATCCAAGAAGCTTCTTCAACAGAGATACATCTCCAACTGCTTCAACAACCCTCTAAAACAGAGATCTTCAACCTTGGCAGCTATGCTGGCTGGAGAATTCTGGGAGTTGAAGTCCACAAGTTTTAAAGCTGCCAAGGTTGAAGACTTCTGCTCTAAAAGGATGCTAATTACCAGCTGTCTGCAAAGAATATAAATCCTTCCATTCCCCACTATCCTGTCAGAGCTGAAAAGCTTTTTGAATGAGAAATGAAATGTCTTCAAAAGAAAAACAAGAAAGTCCAATTGCCTCCTGAAAAAAGCACCTTTGGGACAATTTGGGATACCGTTATTTCAAAAGTAGTTATCTCTTCAGATTTCAAGCATCTCCAACCTTATTTAAGGGAAAAATAAAATATATATCTTTAAGTTATGTGTTATTATTCTATTAATTTACCAAACTGTTCTACAATATCAGTACATTTTGGTATATAAGGTGCATAGTTATCAGTAAAACATAATATATTATCAGCATAGAGTAACAGTTCTATTTCAGTTTTGCCCTTATTTTTTTCTTTTGGGTCTAAACCTGCTTTATTTGGAACTCCGGCCTAGTTGATCTCCAACAAGTAGTTTTCCCTCAGAAAAAGAGGATATATTTTTGTTTCTCTGCCTTTTTGATTTCAGACTCAAAATAAATCCAGTGAGAAGCACTGCAAGCCAGTAGCTAAGCCATAATCTTTTTATTTTATTTTTTTAATTGCTTGATATGGGAAAAGAAAACTTCTCCTGGCAGACAGAGACAAGGTTACTTGAGAAAAGATATGTACTGCCCACCATCCATTGTGCATTAAAGAGCAGGGGTGTCAAACTCGATTTCATTGAGGGCCCCATCAGGGTTGTGTTTGACCTTGGGGAGGGGTGCTGGGGGTGTGGTCAGGGTGAGCATGACCAGTTTGACATCACTCATGTTGAGGGTGCCTGTGGTGGCCTGAGTGCTCTGCCACGGAAAATGGGTTCCTGATCTCCATTTTCACCTGGGACAGTGTCCTGCAACCTTCTGCCAGTGAAACAGAGCTCCATTTTGCGGGCTGGTCTTTTACTGTTTCCACGGCAGCCCCATGGGCCAGATCTGAGCACCCCATGGGCCGGATCCAGCCCGCGGGCCTTAAGTTTGACACCCCTGCTATGGGGCATCATTTGGTTAGGGTTTATATACAGATGCTCCAAAAATTATATTGATATTTTACAATGTGACACTTCCCATAGAAAAAAAAGCAAATGACCCAATCTCAGAAACAAAGGTAGTGACTCGGCTGCCATTCAGTTTGCAAACATGTATTAACATTTCTGCAGATGATTTTATTATTATCAAATTAGGATTAACATGGGGGAGGGGGGATAGGAAATGACAAAATATTGAACAGTCTTACATCTTAGTATGAAATAGTTCATTGCATAATCAGTGCAAAGTAAAGAAATCTCTCTTTCTCTGGAGATTCTCGATATCTATATGAGGGTGAAAAAATTCTAGTATCGTCATTATTTCTGTAAAGGTTGCAGAACTGGATATGTTTTAAATTATAAATTACTCCAGAGTTGGAAAGTGAGTAGGTCACTTTAACAAACCAGTTTTTTTAAAAAAATTAGCATACTTATTTGGAGGAGGAAAGAATCTTCTCCAGCTAATATAACTATCCTGCTCTCCCTCTGCTCTCTCAAATAATTGGATTACATCAATCCCAAACTGTCAATTTTTGACTGTAGAAACCTGTTTCCACTTAAGGCAGTATTTGTTGGAATGTGCTCAGCCAACCTAAACACTCTTTGATTACCGCAACACTTGGTTCTCCTTTTCCATCTCCCAAGCATGGCAACATTGCAAGTGGAGCAGATCTTCAATATTTAGCTGTGTAAATAGATTTTTAAAGTGGAGGGAGGAGGAGGAAAAAAATGAATCTTCCATGCCTTCAAATGTGTTTTTTTAAATGATAATAATGGAACTTGATAGGTGGACAGAAATGCCAAATCCAGTCTAAACATCTGCTTGGCAACACAATGAACTATCTGTAACACCATCAAATGTCTACATCTGCCTACCTTGGGAAGGACTAAGTAGGCGGACAAAAATGCTACTTCTGGTTTGAACATCTGGCTGACTATGTGACAAATAATAATACAGTAATAGGAGGCTTGAGTGCAATCCCAAAACTTCTGGAGCACAACTTGAACACTGTCAGCATTGACAAAATCTCCAGCAGTCAATTGCAAAAGGCAACTTTACTTGGAACAGCTTACATCCTGTGATAATACTATTAATACTATCAAACAAGAACATCTGCTGATTCCAGGTCTTTGGGAAGGACTCGATAGGTGGATTAAAATGCCAAATTTGGTCTAAACATCTGGCTGGTTGTGCAATGAACTATAATAATAATATGCATTTTCTTTTGATTCCATTTCTTTAAAGTTTCCCAGGGCAGAATTTTTTTGCTAAATTCTTGCCCTCATGTGGATAACAAAATCTTTCCTTTTAAATGTACATTTAAAAAAAATTGTATTGGCAGGAAAGTGACTACTTTCCTTTTCTAATTAAATTTATTCATACTGATTTTTTGAGCTTCTGGCTCTTATCGGCATCAAGCTGGTACTACAGTTATGCTATATCTGCATGAGCATTACAAACATTTGAAGATGGGAACTTAAATGTTGTATCACCTTAATCAGTTTACAATGTGAGGCTTGCTCAAGCAAATTTGCCAATCCAGCTATAATGGCAAACTAACATATTTCTACGAGGGAGGGAGGGAGGGAGGGAGGAAGGAAGGAAGGAAGGGAGGGAGGGAGGGAGGAAGGGAGGAAGGGAGGAGGGGTAAAATACTGAGCTGCTGAAGTGCACAATTCTTTAATGGTCACTTAGACAATGCACTGTATGTTAGACACAGAAAGTAAATTATTGTATTATTAGGAAATTATTGTTGTGTTATTACTTGGTTCTCAGGAACCAAGAAAACATTTTCAGCACTAATTTCCATGTATGTGAAAAACAGATACTTCAGATGTGATGTCCTTTGGTATTCTGCTTTTTTAACATTATTATTTATTAAATTTATATGCCACCACCCTCCCAGATAGGGTAACTCCATCTTATGATTTTTCTAACAATTTATAGTTTCTGAACACTTTTCTTTCCATCTTTATTGTATCTGCAACACTTTGGTAGAGAAGAAAAAAATATGAAAATTCTGTATAAGACTGTAGTGATCACTGAACAGTAGTTGAAACATGCAGAGACATAGAATTCAACTCAAACTATTTTTGGATTATAATCTTATAAACAGGGCTGAACTACATCCATTTATTTATGTTCTATTATAATATTGTAACATTTAAATTTTCCTTATGTTTTTTTTTTATTTTCTGGAGTATATTTTTCAGTCAGACAGAATTTATTCTTTTTTCTCCATTTATAATTTATAAATTATAATTATCTAGTTGTATCTGTTCATTACAGTAATCTCATTCTACTATTGGTCTATCTGAAAAGTAATTCAATTTGTCAAATTGATATATTTTGATATGTAAATTTATATCAGTGTCATGTTCAATATCTGGAGACATGTTTTACAGTTCTTTTAAGCCCCACTTTATTTACAACTTGGTTTTTTCTATTTTTTTTCTTGTGTCTTTGATTATATTTGTACATTCAATAAACAATCATTATTTTGTTAATAAAGTAGTCAACTACTGACCTAAGTCACATAGGTAGCTTTGATCAGTTTAGTTTCATTAACAAATACTAATTGAAAAATAATCACCTCACAGTGAGATGGACAGTAAAAAAAGTTGATAAACGATCAATAAATAAATAACAGAACTGTCTTTCAATTGGTTAAATCTTTTATTTCTTACAGGAAGAATTTGTTTGAAAATTCTTTCTTCCTTAACTAAAGACCTCGAAGGTGCCTATTTGTGGAAAATATGCCAACAATTGTTCTGATATTTGCAAATATTATTTTTCCCTTTTAAATTATTTATGAAGCAATTGGCTGTATACACTAAGTGGGTAACATTCCAGCTCTCAGGTTTCCTGAATCTGTTTTATGCAACAAATAAAAGAAGCCATGTTGATGAAGATCTAAGTAAGCGTCAGGCACAAAACTCAATAGAGCTTGTTAAGAATAAATTAATATCAAAATACAGAATGGAGATCATGAAATATATTTGTGAATCTTAAAACTGTTTAGAAAGCAGGTACAAGGAAATAAAAGCTAACAGTGCATTTTTGTTATGTCATACGGTATCAAAGAAGGTTTGCTGGAATACATAAGTGTCCCTGTGTGCTACTTACAAAAAGTGCTGGAACAGCAACAGGAGTAATAATAGCCAAAATGTGAACAGGAAAATATATAATTTATAACAGGATCTTAATTTGTCCTTATACAGAATAGCCTTTTCAGTTTAAGCCAGCCTCTAAAGAGCTGGGATCATTTAGTACCTGGCAAGATATCTCTTTATCATCTGGGCTTATTGCTTTCCCAAAGCCTATATAAAGCCAAGGGACTTCCTTTTTAAAAGGTTAAATAAATCAACAAATGAATAAATTTGTAAGAACTCAGTGCATGCTCCCATGGCCGCTATTTGTTCTGCTACTCCTTCTATTGGTGCTCATTCTAAATTCTGAAATGTGTTGGTAATTTCAGTGTTATTTTAAAAGCAACAATGCCCATATTCACTCATCTTTTGGGATCTTATTTTGTCTTATGTAACTGTTTGTAAAGATATATTTCATTGATTCAGATGGTACTTAAAAAGCGAAAAAGTATTTTAACCCTTAAAAGTGACATGGGTTTCTTTAAACAGCTTTCCTCTTAGACCCCCTACACAGGCATATCTTTATACCACTGAATCAATTCTGCTTTTGCATAATATTCTCTCTACAAATGAAAACTCCTCTAAATCTGTGTTCCAGATTGTTTTGGTGCTTATTCTGCGAGGCTGATAGAATTATTATTTCATGCTGGCATTACAATTTCTCAGCTTTCAATATATTTTGCTATTTCAGAGAATAATCTACCTTTTAACCTACAATGTAGTCCTTTGATTTGTTGCTGAACTGTAGATTCCAACAATCCCAGTCAGCATGGCTAATGGTGAGAAGCAACAGAAGATGTGGCATCAAATTAAGATACTCCAATTTTTGTTCAGACTAAACAGTCAAAACAGACCATACCAGACTTAAGGCACTTTGGATGCTTCTAAACATCTACATGTATTTCCCAGTCAATACTGTACAGCTAATGGTGAGAACTATGTGTTGTAGTCCGCCAGCAGCCTGCGGAGCTGGCAATGGAGTAAGACAGTGATGAGGCTGGGAAAGGCCTGGATGAGGGCTCTGCATCAGAGGCAAAGGTGGGACCAGGGCCATCGGGGAGTGAGGTGCAGACTCCAGAGCCTCAAGAGACTGATAATAGTGAGGCAGAGGAACAGGATGAGCCTGTTCCTAATGCACGCATGAGAAGAGCTGCCAAAAGGCAAGAGCAGCTCATGCAGAGAGGACAACTTGGGAGTAGGGCCAAGAGATGATTGGACCCTCCCATAAGGCTTCAAACAGACCAGCAATGGCATTTGGGCTTTGCTGGAAAACAACATTGGTAGTTTCGACTTCTTGCATTTATTTTTGTATCGGTGTCTTCTGAACGTTTGCCAAGAAAGGCCTTTGGCAGTTTGCCTAATTGGACCAAGGTTTGCGATAGGACTGAGGAATTTGTGTTGGGAGGAATTTGCTTTAATTTAGTTGAACTACTCTGGGAATGAAGTAATTCTCAGCTGTTTGTATAAAGTTAGTTTGTTTTTTCACTAACTGAGTTTCCTATTACCTGCTTGGGCTGAGTCACAACACTATGATGAAGCAACATGCAGAGACCACAGATGTTCCACCCAAATGGGCACAGAAATATTCATAAGCAGGATCAAACAGTTGCATGAAGCATCTGGGCTGTCTCCAAATGTATTTCCTTTCTAATTCTTTACCAGATCATTTGTCGTAAGAAATGAAGAAGAAGAAATTAAGGGAAAACAGTGATTGATTGATTGATTGAGAGTTAAATTAAAGGGCAGATTCGATGGACCACTGGATCTTTTTCTGCCATCACTTTTCTATGTTTCTAAGCCAGTGCTAACGCTTTGTGAGCATATAAAACAGTTAAAAGCAGAAGATGGTAGTGGATGTCCTAAAATTAGAAAATTAAAGCAAAAGAGTTACTGGATACAAACATCAGCCAGGAACACCTTCAAAAATTAATATCAGGACCAAGAAAAAAATAATAATCAGCAAAACTATCCTCAGCCCATCACAAGGCACTAGAAATTTACAGTGACAGAGGATTTAGATTAGGACATTTCAGATAACTAAAATAATCACAAAAGCAAAAGATGTCAGCATTGGGCTTCCCCTAAAAACTCTTTCCAAACTCCCTTAGTTTTATCAGAATTCAGCACATAGATTTTTATATTTTTAAAAAATGTTACTGTATTTTTTATTTGGGAAGCCCAAATGCCCAGTAATGGAGGGGAATTTGGAACAGGGCCTATTCCAGATTTCCTTATCTTAATCATATTGTTAAGTCTGCTTGAAATAAATTTCAGACTCATTTATTCCTGGTGTAAATTACATAAGATTGCAACCATATGCTTTCTAATTCCTATTGGATTTGGATAGAGTATAAATGTGGTACATGGTTTACTCAAGACTCATTCCACCGGGTTCACTGGAACTTATTTATAAAAACTGGATACAGAATTATCTGCAAAATGAATAATGTAATCCTGAAGTATCTTAACAAAAGGTTGACCTCGTTATTTCATTCAAGTGTTTTAGAAAGAACAGTTATTCATTAAATCTCCAAAATGCCTTTTATATTAAATATACTTCTCAGTCACAATCTAAATATCTGAAACAATTAATTCCCATATTATTTATTGATTTATACATAGAATCGCCAAGAGTCAGACACAATTGAATGGATATCATCGTCATCATCATCATCATCATCATCATCATCATCATCATCACATACACAACATTTAGCGGCTGCCTGACACCACAAGACTCTGGGTAGCTTACAACCTTAAAAGGAAGAGAATTTAGATCTGAGCAAGGAGTTAATCTTTTGGGCGAATCCCTAATAGCCATAGATAAGGAAGCATGCCAACACTTCCCCCAAGCTTGATTTATAGCATTTAAATAGGCCTCTTCCAGGAACAAAAAAATGCCCTAAAAACATTGCACCTGTTTAAAAATGTTAATCCGACAATTAATAATCACTCACGTATGCTTTCCCCTGCAGCACCAGCAGTGATAAATGAAATCTGTCACATTGAACTTTACTGTAGCAGGCATCCATCTGCCTACATGCAACCATCTAAGGCAAAGCGAATGGTGTGGAAGGGGCAAGAAGCACAACACAGAGCATAACTGAAAGCAGCTTCTTAGCATAATGGTCAAGAAGGCCCAATCTACATGCTCATAAACTCCCTATGTCTGCTCACCTTGCAGCTGCCTTGCTTAAATAAAGTTATCCTGCATATTGGAACAGCTTTACTACAGCAAGATGTTAGGGGACAATTCCAGTCCCCTCTTGCCAAAAAATGAGAAACTCTTTGATGTCGAATCTTTAGAACACCTTCTGAAATAGCACAGCCCAACTGATAGGACTGCAGATTTTGATTCACAATCCGGACCAGGATAAGCTACTCTGGGGTTGGCTTGGAGAGTTTATTTATTTATTTATTTATTTATTATTTAGATTTTTATACCGCCCTTCTCCCGAAGGACTCAGGGCGGTGTACAGCCAGATTAAAACAGAACAATATACAGATTAAAACCATATTAAAATAACGTATTCTATAAATGGCCGAAAATTAAAACCGTCAAATTTGACCCATAAATAAAATACACCAGTTAAAATTATTAAAATTAAAAAAATTAAAAAAATTTAGAATATTAAAATTAAGCCAGTCCCGCTTGAATAAACAAATACGTTTTCAATTCACGGCGAAAGGTCCGAAGGTCAGGTAGTTGACGCAAACCAGGGGGAAGTTCATTCCAGAGGGTAGGTGCTCCAACAGAGAAGGCCCTTCCCCTGGGGGCCGTCAACCAACATTGCTTGGCGGACGGCACCCTGAGAAGACCCTCTCTGTGTGAGCGTACGGGTCAGTGGGAGGCATAAGGTAACAGCAGGCGGTCCCGTAAGTACCCGGGCCCTAAGCCATGGAGCGCTTTAAAGGTGGTAACCAACACCTTGAAGCGCACCCGAAAGACCACAGGTAGCCAGTGCAGACTGCGCAGGAGCGGTGTTACCCAGGAGCAACGTGTGGCTCCCTCAATCACCCGCGCAGCTCAGCTCATCTGGCCAGCTGAAGATTTAGTGGGAACCCAGAGCAGGATGGAGCCCATTATATGGCTCGTGCTATCGCCGGGTTGTGTGTGATTTTATTGTATTAATTTATTATAGGATCTTTTATTAGTTTTATTGTTTTTATATGAGGTTTTATATTCTGTAAGTCACCTTGAGTTGCCATTTGCAAATAGGCGGCAATATAAACTAAACTAAACAAACAAACAAAAATAAATAGTGCATGTGGAAACAACTAACTGGGCCAATAGGCTATGATTAAGTAAACCATGACTTGTGTATTTTGCAAACCCTGCCAATACTCTATGGAGAAATAAAGCAACAATAAACTCATTGGCACATCTTAACTCTTATCTGAATGGGGGGGGAAATATAGTTCAGCAGTTAATCATTCACAAATACAAATGTGACCAAGTAGCAAAGAGCATGGACTTTTTCACATTAAGGAAATGGTCACCAATGGATGCTACTTCCATTCCTGAAACACAACCACCACCACATGAGCCCAACCTCTGATACTAAACCTGACCATCCAAAGTGCAGGAGGGTAGATTTTTGGAATCGCTTTCTCCCTTTGATATGGAATAATAATAATACAAAAATCCTGAAGGTGTCTTGGTGTCTAATCTTATTTACACCATCTGCTACTTTTTGAGATTTTTCTGAAGTGGATCAGAGGGGGGAAAGGGACTTGTGCATGCAAATGAATATCAGTATTACACTTTAGACCAAAGATCTTTTCTCTTTAGGGACCAGACAAGCTGTTACAGCATGTAAAACAATAAACAGAAAGCCAAGGATAGTATTTATTTCCAAATCATTTAACTCTGATGAGCAGAAGGAGGTTATTAAGTGAACTACATTTTTCAATCTTCATTGTAAAGGCAGAAAGATTTTTTATACATATATCCCAAGTGCCCATTCCTAAGTAGCAATGATAAGTTTTCTGATAAGTTGAAAAATACCAAGATGGCTTTTTTGAAAGGAGAAAAATAAAAGGAACTCTATATTTCCTACACTCTCAAAAGTAAATTTGAAATGAAATCATGTTTTACTTTCTAAAAGGAAGCCAAAGAAGAATGAAGACTGCTATATTGCAGCCAGGTTTTTTTTCCAACTTGGTGCCCGACAGGTTGGAGATAATTCTTGTATTCCCCAACTAATAAGAGAATTATAGGATTTGAGATTATGGGAGTTCATTTTGAGTTTGCCCAATTACAGAAATCCTAATTAAATTTTTCACATATTGCTTCATCTCTTATAAATATCTGAAATTGTTAACAATCTGGACCTTGTTTTTCTTTCCAAAATTTTCTGAAGATCTTGGGAAAGAAGCTCCATAATCTTACCGGATACTGGTTAAAGCTAATAGGTTGCAAAGGTCAATTGGTCCCTATGAATATACTTAAGCCACAAAAAGTATATAAATTGAAATCTATTTTAATGATTGTGGTATGAGAAGCTGCCCACTGAAAGATAATCACAATATGACCTGACTTGCATGTTCTGCTAAGTCACTGTTTTTTTAACCATAGTTTAAACTATACTACAATTGATACTTTAGCCATAAACCACAGAGGGTGGGTACATACAACATACTTGGGATGTTCAAAATCCAGGTCATTCTACCATCTGAATCAGCAGGTGATTTTCAGATCTAGCATCCTATTTTTCTAGATTTTTTTTTTCTCAGAAGAAATATTCATAAAACTGGATGGCACTGGGGGAGTGGAAAAATCCAAATGACTAGCAAATGACCCCAAAAGTTAGATATTCCTTTTCTTTCTGTGGCTTCTGATGATCATCTGGGTTTTTGTAACCCAAAGCTGGAAGCTCCACATTGTCATATGTGATATTGCTTCATCATACAATCACTCAAGAAGCACCAGTAAAGGAAGAGGCCCCCATGCAATGGGACTGAAATGTGCACCCCAGGGTTTGGGGAGCTTGAACAAACTCAGAAGAGATTCCTAGTATTATCAACCCTACCAGGCAGATCAGATTAAAAAAAAAAAAGGCTTCATGCAAGACTAAAAAATACTTTATAGATTGACTATAGTGAGCAGTCCTTGGTGCTCTCTGAACTTGCTTGTTTTCTTGCAGACATTTCATTACCCTAACTAGGTAACATCATCAGTGCTAGATAATGTTACCTAGCACTGTTATCTAGCACTGATGATGTTACTTAGTTAGGGTAATGCGCAGGAGTCAAACTCACGGCGTCCTGTGACATATTGCAATGTTTTTTCTCTTTGTGGAGCTGGGGTGGGCATGGCCTGCAAGTGACACATCTGGTCCGTGGGCCGCCAGTTTGACACCCCTGCGGTAATGCAAAGTCTGCAAGAAACAAGCAAACTCAGAGAGCACCAAGGACCCCTCATTTCAACCCTGAGGTAAAAAATATTCCCCTTTATTGGCTATAGTAACATTACCTTGGAAGTTTGATAGGTTTTCCCCTCGTCTTTTATATGCCAGTGGGAGTGTCTATCTGAAATGTTTTTATAATTCTCCCCCATCATTTGGACTTAACATTTCTCTTTTTGTTCTTCCCTCTCTTTGTCAAGGTCATCCTCACACTGTACCTGTGTCCAGTACAATGTAGTGGTGAGCAATTAAACACAAATGACCTGTCAAGGTCATCATCTTTACACTTTACAGTATAGTCTAGTGTCAATCAAATAAGCACAGTCCAATTTAGTGTAGTTTAGTGCTACGATTTTCTGAGGTTTTATAAATGAATTTCTTTAGAGCAGGGGTGTCAAACTCACGTCATCATAGCGTTGTGTGGCGCATCACGACTTTTTTCCCCTTTGCTAAACCGGGTGTGGGCATGGCCAGCATGTAACGCATCTGACCTGCGGGCCACGAGTTTGACATCCCTGCTTTAGATGCATTTAGGGAATTAATTCCCCACGGGAAGAAGAATCTAGACAAGCCATATTTATAGCAAGAATATTTTTGTCTGGACACTTCAGAGATAGGGTGTCGAAACTCTTAGTTGCTTTTCAAAATCTAGTTTTTCAAGAAAAGCTTGTTATGACCAAATCTTAAATGCCCCTTTCTATTCTCTGGCAGAGGCCCCTGACTAACATCCAGGTACTTGTTACACTGCTGTGTAAAATGCAATCCCACAGATCGGTTCTTCACCCACTGCAATTTGAAACACACGAATGCTATTTAATCTACCACAAACATGGGAAAGGGATTTAAAAAATTAATACTTTCTGAAAGCTGAATCATTTCTAGCCCAGTCATTTATTGGATTCACATACAATATAATGACCTACTTTTGGTTCGCTTTGCCAGCTTGGTTTCTATTAGTTTCAGATATATTGACAATCTGGCAAGTGCATTTTTGGCTTTGGTTGCCATGTCCTTATTTCATACAATAGAAAGTCTATTAGAAGGGTATTAGAGTTTAATTATAATATGGATACTCTTTCATTTTGCTACACACTAGTAATTCTCAATAATTGTAATGGATATTATCCAGCATCAATAAAGGGAATTTTTGCTGCTCAGAGTCATTTAATTGAAGCACCAAACATATCGAAGAAATGCAAGTTTATGGGAACTAAGTGGATAAAATAGTTACAACTGAATATACAGAAAACAATAGATATTGACGGATTTGGTTTAGAAGGTTTATATCTTCCATAAGAATAACTGAGAATATCATTTGTTTTAAGGTCCAAAGATGTTAAATCCTGTTTCCTCATGATAACTCAATGTGGACAGAAAACTTAAGTAATTTTACTTCATACCATTGGAAAAGGCATGTTTAACCATGTAACCATTTAAATAATAGCAAGGAGAGATTGACACATGAATAGTATGGAAGGCTTTGCTATTTATTCAGGAATAATTTCCTTGCTTTAAATCATTAGTGGATTTTGGACACACACACCTATCTTAATCATCCCACAATTATTATTAGATATAGCATTTCCTTCTCCTGCAAGACAAAGAACAATGATTAAAGAGATAAAACTGCTTTTACCATATATATAAGCAAAGTACTTCTAATAGGAGCTTCTTTGTTCAATTTGTACTTCTTTGTGGAAGCTATATTGAACTTTGGCCTACAAATGGGGCAAGTTGAAGTTGAAGTAAACTTATGGAGTGCTAAGGTCTCACTTATAGATACAAATAAAAGGGAACATTAGGACAGGGAGGATAGACATGCTAGTACACTTATGTGTTGTGGTCTGTCAGCAGCCCACAGAACTAGCAGTGGAGTCAGACAGTGAGGAGACTGGGGAGGACCATGGACCAGTCCTGGATTCTGGGGAAGGCCCGGAAGAAGGCTCTGTGTCGGGGGCAGAGATGGGGCCAGGGCCATCTGAGAGTGATGCATGAACTCCGGAGCCTCCAGAGGTGGACAGCAGAGAGGCAGAGAAACAGGAGAAGCCTGTTCCTAGTGCACACATGTGAAGAGTTGCCAGAAGGCAAGAGCAGCTAAAACAAAAGGGACAACTCGGGAGTAAGGCCAGGAGATGATTAGCCTCTCCCATAAGGCTTAAAAGAGCAGCAATGGCTCTTGGGCTCTTTGTAGGAAAGCAACGTTGCTATATTTGTTTTTAGTCATTGTCTCTTGTTTCTGAAGTTTGTGGGGCTTTGTCAAGAGAAGCCTTTGGCAGGGTGCCAAAGAGGACAAAGGTTTGTGATAAGGCCGAAGGACTTTTTCTGAAGGATTTGTTTTGGAATTAATTTGGAATAAGCTGAGAACAAAGTAATTCTCAGCTGTTCTAATAAAATATGTTTGTTTAGGACTGATTGTGTCTGGTAATTACTAGTTGGGCCTAGGTCATAACTTTATGCACGCCCCTTAAAGACCTCTTAGGAATGGGTTGAGGTCAACAGTAGACAGTCTAAGGTTAAAGTTTTGGGGAGATTCTCCAATAATTTCTCAAGAGTAGGTCCCCTCCTTATCTATGACAGAAACAGTGATACTAAAAAGCCAGTAAAGGAAGTTTTCTTACAATCTCTTGCCTTGGGCTTTAATGGAAGTTGGAGCAACCAGGAAAGTCCAAACCACAGAAAACATTATTGCACAGTAAAGTATGGAACCTTTACACATATCCTTGCCCCCCCCCATAACTAAGGTACAAGACTGCCACACACTATTCATGGCAATATCCTTGGAATTCTCCTTGCAATCCTTGCCTTTTCCATGGAAATAATTTGTTAAGTAAATTGTTTTTCATGAAGTGATTGAAGGAAAGTTACTGGAGAACCAGAAGGGGAGAAAGTTACTGCACACAAGTTCTGCTTCTGGGCTTTCCATAAGTGTCTCCTTAGTTATGATGGAAACAGTTTCCTGGTATAGAAACTTCTAATCTTGATTCTATCTATCATCTATCTGCCTATCTGTCTGTCTGTCTGTCTATCTATCTATCTATCTATCTATCTATCTATCTATCTATCATCTATCTATCTATCCATCCATCCATCCATCCATCCATCCATCCATCCATCCATCCATCCATCCATCTATCATCTCTTTCTCTCTCCCCCTTCCCCTTTTCAACTGTCATCTATCAATCATCCATCTCTGTCTCCATCTCTCTGTCTAGAAAGTTTCAACAATAATGTGCCAATGGAAACCAATGGAAACGAAGTCTATTTTTCTCCATTGCCCACCTCTTTAAATTGCAACCGGATTATGGGAAATAAAATAATCATTAGTAGTGCAGTAGCACTACTATTCCATCAATTTTGCAAAAGACAGTAGGGAAAAGAGAGTCTTCTCTTGGCTTTAGTCTTGTTATTTGAAATTAGGCATGAAAGCCGGCTGGATGACTTTGGGCCAATCACTCTCAATCAGCCCAACTCACATCACAGTGTTGTTATTGGGATAATAGGAGGAGGAACTAGTAGTAGATACAATAGCCAAGTTGATTCTTTTATCATAATAATAAAGGAGGAAATCAATCAACCAATCAATATTTTCCGTTAGTTCCTAAACAGAGATGAGGAAGCCTGTTAATCCCAAAATATCATAAGAATTAAAAAAAAATGTTCCCCAAACTACTTTCTAATTTCTCAGAAAATACTGCTTGCTGTATTTTTCCCCCAACTCAACTGGAAACCAATGGAAACGAAGTCTATTTTTCTCCATTGCCCACCTCTTTAAATTGCAGCAGGGGTGTCAAACTCACATCGTCACGGTGGTGTCACATGATGTATTGGGCCTTTTCCCCCCCTTCGCTAAGCCAGGTGTGGAGCGTGGCCAGCTCATGATGCTCACGGGCTGGGAGTTTGACAGCCCTGATGTACAGTATATGACTATAAGGCAAACACTTAGGTCAAAATTCTATAAGCAGTCACATTTACCCCCGGTGCACTTCTTAATGAGATTCAAGAAAGAGACAGACACTTCCAACATAACAAACAAATAACATACTTTCTTTTCATGCTGACACACACAATTTTCCCCCACATCCATGTACAAATTCTGTAATAGAACAAGATATAGTAAACAAAGTAAGCCGAGGGCAGTTGTGTCAGACATGCATAAGAACAATGAGCCAAGTTCTATTAAAAATTAAATATTCCAAAGTCTTTTAGAAATCTTATAAATAAAATGTTATAATGATGTTTACATAATATTCTATACTTTTCTCTCTGTTAGAGATGCTTTCTGTTTTAGAAAGTAGAAGGGATGGCATGTGAATTTCCAGTATGTTGTAGACATTTCTGACCTGAGTGTTTTGTGTATTTGTATTTGTGTATTAATACAGATAATAATACATAAAGGTCAAAATCTTAGGAATTAATCTGAAAAATAGGTGAAACACTATTTTAAGCCAAATTGGGTGCCAAAAGAGAAACTTTTACCTTTTTCACAGAAATGGCCAGTGAAATGAAGAGGGCAGTCACACCGAAATGAAGCCACGCCATCAGGAAGATTAATCCGGTGGCAACTTCCTCTATTACGACACAAGTCCTCTTGGCAGACTGAAAATAAAGCTGGGAGAGCAGTTGACGTCAAAACTGCTTTGAGTGCATCAGGGCCAGAACCCAAAAGAGCTGCTGTATTCTTTTCAGAGGCAGGAAATCTGTGATTTAGAGACAGAATTTAATGTTTTATTTTATTATATTTTTATTCTTCCTCTCAGGTACAGGAAATCTAGGCAACATAAAGGAACACAATCCTTACATAAAAATATATGTTGTAATAGAAACCTAGCAAGGTTGTAATACATAATAATATGTTAGAAAAATTCAGTATTAACTGCTGGGAAGAAGGCTCCTGAAACCCAGGGATGGACAATTTGAAAATCTGGAATTGTGGCTCCATTGATCTGTTTATTCCAGGGGTCTCCAACTTTGGCAACTTTAAGCCTGGAGGACTTCAACTCCCAGAACTCCCAGAATTCTGGGAGTTGAAGTCCACCAGGCTTAAAGTTGCTAAGGTTGGAGACCCCTGGTTTATTCTACCATAGATATATTTGAATGGTCTGATGTTAACAAGAATTCAACAACATTGGAAGAACTTATGTAGCTTGTTATCAGTTTACAGAAAGTATGGAATTAGGTCTGTGCCTACCTATTTTTTTTAAAAAAAATAAAGTCCATTTTAAAATACATGTAGTCCTCAATTTATGACCAGTTGAAGTTTTTGCAGACATACCTCCGAGGTATTTACAACCCAGATTCACTCCAGCAGTCACATGAACACGTTTTGCCAAAAACCAGCATTTATTTATGAGCTGTGCTGGTGCACTGTTTAGAATGCAGTATTGCAGGCTACTTCTGTTGACTGCCGGCTGACTGCAATTTGGCAGTTTGAATCTCACCAGGCTGAAGGTTGACTCAGCCATCCATCCTTCTGAGGCAGGGGTAAAATGTTCACAGTTCGGGCCAGATCACCCGATCCGGTAGCAGTGGTGGTGGGTGGTTTGGAGAACCAGTAGCAAAAATCCCTACCCACCCCGCCCATGCCAGCTGAGCCGCTCGATCATCAGAGGTGGTTTTTTTTAACTTTTAAAAGCTTTTTTCCTTCGGCCAAAAAATGCTTTTAAAAGTAAAAAAAAAAGCCTCTGATGATTGCGCAGCTCAGCTGGATCATCAGAACCCTTTAAAAGCATATTTTTTACATCTATGGTAAAAAAATGCTTTTAAAAGGCTCCTTTGGTGATCCCAGCTGAGTTACTTGATCATCAGAGGCTTTTAAAAACATTTTTGTACAACCTCTTTGGCCGAAGAGATTGTAGAAAAAATGCTTTTAAGAGTAAAAAAAAAAAAAAGTTGGCCATGCCCACCTAGTCACACCCCACCAAGCCATGCCCACAGTAACAAATCTTTATATTTCACCCCTGTTCTGAGGTCAGTAAAATGAGAATCTCAGATTGTTGGGAGCAATATGCTGACTCTGTAAACTGCTTAGAGAGGGCTGTAAAGCACTGTGAAGTGGTATATAAGTCTGAGTGCTATTGCTATCGCTACTTCCCATTTTCAGCAAAACTGCATCCATAGAGAATTGTTGGTTCACTTAATGACTGCTGTAAAAAAAGTCATGAGAGTCAGGGGGGAGAGAAGGTCTTGGAAAAAGCAAAAGTGAGCATGCTGGAACATTAGCAATGACATTTGAAGGGAAGAAGGGTGGGCTGATATCCAGGCTGTACAAAGGTGGAAGGAAGGTAGACTGTGCCCTTCTTGCCCTGTCAAATCCCTTTAGATTTTGGAAATCTCTCCAGATGTTGCTTTAGGTGAAATACAGCTCAACCCAGTGGTGGGATTCAGCCAGTTCGCACCACTTCAGGAGAACCGGTTGTTAACTTTCTGAGCAGTTTGACAAACTGGTTATTGAAAGAAATCATTAGGGCAGAGAACCAGTCGTTAAATTACTTGAATCCTACCACTGGCTCAACCCAACAAGGCAGATTTTCTTTTTTCTGACCTGTGGCCTATCTGAAATGGTTTGGCCAAGCATCTCCACAACATGTTTGTTTGTTTGTTTGTTTGTAACTTACAATAAATCATTTTCTATTTTTCATGTCTCTCCCACCTCTTTCCCAATATTACTTAATAGCAAACCCTGGTAGATTTAGTGGGACTTATTGTTCAGCAAAAGCCAGGGCTATCTAGTACTGGCATTCAGTGGTCCCTATTGTTCAAGCGCTGGAATTCCTGTCACATCTGAAGATTCAAATTCATCCGTAAGTGCCCATTCACCACATGGGCATTGTTTATGCACACAAAATCATTTGTGTTTGATTATAATAATATTATAATACGTGGAATCCAGGAATGTGCTCATTCTAAGCTGACCTTATCAAACCAAAAACACATGAACATCAATAGAAAGCCAGGTTTCTTCAGGAATTTCAGACACTGAATAAACCTGTATAGGTATAAAGCAGCTTTGATATTTATTTACCTTAAAGACAAGAGGCATTGCTTTCATTATATGAAGTGATGTTTTGTTACATACTCTAGAGAAAGCCTTTCTGTGATAAAGAACCAGTGGCCATTTTGCACAATAATGAGCAGCTATTAGAGATACAAAAACATCCATCTATACCTTCCTTTGCCTATTCATGTTTAGCAGGCAGTATGCCCCACTGAATACATCCTCACAGATGTATATGGGATTGTTAATGTAAAGCAGTGATAGACAATAACACTGTGTTTAAAGTGTTTGTTTAAAGACAATTTGTTTAAAACACACTCTACCTTTCTGATGGAAATTCAGAGGGGCTCATACAATCCCAAGACATCATAAAAATGAAGAAGAAAGAAATGGTAATTAAAATAAATCTCAGGAAGCAGCCATTTCAAATGCTTCTAACTTTAGAGCAGGGGTTGCAACCTTAAACACTCAAAGAGCTATTTGGACCCATTTCCCACAGAAAAGAAAATACTGGCAACCACAAAACCTGGGTGGGTGTGGCCAACTCAATGTCACTCCCACCCAGTCATATGACCTCCCCCCCAGCCACGCCTATCCAGGTTTTGTGGCTCCAACTGTTTTCTGGGGGAAATGGATCTCTCTCTCTCTCTCCCTCTCTTTTGTTTTTCTCTTTTTCCTCACTCCCTCGCTCCCTCCCTCCCTCCCTCCCTCTCTTTCTTTCTTTTCTTTCTCTCCCCTTCTCTCTCTCTCATTTCCTTTCCAAGGCTGTGTGCTCTCCCCACTTCTCTTCTCTCTGTATACCAATGACTGCATCTCCAATGATCCATCTGTTAAGCTACTGAAGTTCGCAGATGACACAACAGTGATTGGTCTCATTCGAGACAATGACGAATCCGCATATAGACGAGAGGTCGAACGACTAGCCTTGTGGTGCAACCAAAACAATCTGGAACTGAACACACTCAAAACCGTAGAAATGGTGGTAGACTTTAGGAGAAACCCTTCCATACTTCCACCTCTCACAATACTTGACAACACAGTATCAACAGTAGAAACCTTCAAATTTCTAGATTCTATCATATCGCAAGATCTCAAATGGACAGCTAACATCAAAAACATCATTAAAAAAGGACAACAAAGAATGTTCTTTCTGCGCCAACTCAGTAAGCTCAAACTGCCCAAGGAGCTGCTGATCCAATTCTACAGAGGAATTATTGAGTCTGTCATTTGCACCTCTATAACTGTCTGGTTCGGTTCTGCAACCCAACAAGAAAAACACAGACTTCAGAGGATAATTAGAACTGCAGAAAAAATAATTGCTACCAACCTGCCTTCCATTGAGGACCTGTATACTGCACGAATCAAGAAGAGGGCCTGAAAATATTTACAGATCCCTCACATCCAGGACATACACTGTTTCAACTCCTACCCTCAAAACGACGCTATAGAGCACTGCACACCAGAACAACTAGACACAAGAACAGTTTTTTCCCGAAGGCCATCACTCTGCTAAACAAATAATTCCATCAACACTGTCAGACTATTTACTGAATCTGCGCTACTATTAATCGTTTCATAGTTCCCATCACCAATCTCGTTCCACTTATGACTGTATAACTATAACTTGTTGCTGGCAATCCTTATGATTTATATTGATATATTGACCATCTATTGTGTTGTAAATGTCGTACCTTGATGAACGTATCTTTTCTTTTATGTACACTGAGAGCATATGCACCAAGACAAATTCCTTGTGTGTCCAATCACACTTGGCCAATAAATTCTATTCTATTCTATTCTATTCTTTTCCCTTTCATTCTTTCCCTCCAG
This sequence comes from Ahaetulla prasina, assembly GCF_028640845.1. NCBI lineage: Eukaryota > Metazoa > Chordata > Lepidosauria > Squamata > Colubridae > Ahaetulla > Ahaetulla prasina. The sequence goes on along the minus strand of NC_080539.1, from coordinate 138,929,078 downwards.
CTCTCTCATTTCTGTGTCCCTCTCCCTCTCTCTCCACCCTTCTCTCTCATTTGTTTCTTTTTTCCCTCTCTTTCAATCTTTCCCTCCATCATTTTCTCATTTCTCTTTCTCATCTCTCTATCTTTTCCCCTCCCTCTCTTTCTCCCCCTCTCTTCCTCCCCCTTCTCTCTCTCTCTCGTGTGTGTGTGTGTGTGTGTGTGTGTGTCTATGTGTGTTCCCCTTGAACCATTTCCCAAAACAGGTGAGGATTAGTGTTTTGTTTTGTTTTTTGCTGATGTTCTTTCTTCTTCTTTGGGTGCTTTTTACCATATGATTTAAATCAAGAGTCATTTCAGGTTCCCAGATAAATGAAGCTCTTTCATCCCCCTGCTATGGCTTCCTGCCGGCTGGCTGGCCCTGCCCCTCGTCCTCCCACTCCTTGCATGGCCTGAGAAGGTAAGGACGACGGTCCATATTCCTATATGGACTTGCTCCATATTCCAGAGTGGGAGGGAAGCACCCCTGTATTTGCCTCTCATCTCATGGGTGCTTCTTCCGGCACTTCTTGGTCTGCCCACACCTTGGTGACGCGTGACTTTCTCTCCGCCCCAACACTGGCCCGACCCAGCTAAGGCCAATGCTCAGAATGGGCTCCAGGAGGAGGAGGGGACACCATCTCCTCCATTGTGAAGTGTGCTAATTTTAAGTGTGCTGCGCAAGGTGCTGCGAGAGCAGTGAGCAGGGCATGGAGGTGGTGAAAGCAGCGGCATCAGCCGCAGCTGTGCTGTGCTAGTGCTCTTGACTTGTAACTTGCTCTCGCCACCTCCATGGCCTGCTTGTGGGACCAGCCAGCTGGTAGGGAGCCACAGCAGGGGGACAAAAGAGCTGCATGCGGCTCAGGAGCCGCACGTGGCTTGGGAGCCGCACATTGCCAATATCCGTTCTAGAGCTACACAGTTTAATGCTATGTTTAAATCTATCTATCACCTATTTATCTATTATTCCTGTTCCTCTTCCTCCTCCTACTCTGATGAATGGATATTTGAACCGAATCTTCCTTTGTTTCAAAAAGAGCTCTCGTTGCTGGGTTTTCTTTTTCCAGACTAGTAAATGGGGAAGGATGCTTAAACCAAATTAACCCCAAAAGTAGCATCCTTCATCTCTTCCACTGAAAAATAACCTAGTTCCACCTTAGGCACAAAATGCACTGCAACTTTCACTGCAACTTCATGAGAAATTCAAACAAAATTCTTAAAAACACCCTGAGAACAATATAACAAAGAAGAAGTACTTCTGAGAATTTGCACGCTAGATTTCAACAGAGAATTAGCCAACATTTTGGTAGTCTAAGGTGACAGCTTAGTTCTAGCAATGGCACCTATTTACAAATTCAGACTGATGTAGGTTTTAGGAAGCAGACTCCAAAGAAAGCAACATTAGCCCATTCCATTCCCATTTTCTCCACCTTAATAGGATAAAATTTACTTTCTCAATCCTATCATTGAGAATGCAGTTGAGGTTAGTTTGAGCAGAACAGAAATTCTAGCCTTCCTTCACTTTACTAATGCATGTCTCCATACCTTACGAGCCACCTGTTCTCAGACTCTTCCTTTCAAAGGCTGCCCCACTGCTGGTTATGCTAGCCTCCTTTCCATTGTTCCCTTTGGTTTGCTGTGGAGAAAATGTTCCTGCAAACTCATTAATGGAGCAAACATCTGCAACTAAATAGCATTCATGCCAACAGCTATGAATAAGTAATACTCCTGACTCCAAACAGTTTAACTAAAACACTTATTTAAATAAAGAGCTCAGAAACATTTAAAAGTCATTTAGTAATTGAGGTGTTAGAAGCTTCAGCAAGGCACCAGAAAACAAAATCGTATAAGACAAGCTTGATTTGACTTTAAGCAAGGTAAGAAAATCAGCCTGTGAAGGATTTCTTTTCTTGTCTCATCCTTCTTGGCTAGCATTTGGAGGTGGGAGGGAAGAGGAAGCAGGACACTCTGCAGTGCTTAAGTAATGTTGTTCAGCTGCCACAAGGACTGCATAAAAAGGCTTATTTGTTAGAAAGAGAGAAAAAAAATGATGATGTGTATTGTTCGGATTAGTGCATGGCAAAGAAATATTCGCTTAATTGTTTTTTTCTTCTTTTGCTAGTTTTAATTCAGTTGAGTGAAAGAGAATTTCACATTAATTGTTGTGGTTGGAACATGGTGTCCTTGCTCTTACTTAAAAAAAAAAACACTGGCCAAAAGGAAAGTCACATGTTTTTCATTATTTAATGTAACCATAGCTCCAGCAATCTGTAATCAGTTTGGTTCCTCTAGCTAAGGATGGCATCATAGGTGGCGCAGTGGTTAGAATGCAGTATTGCAGGCTAACATTGCCCACAGCCTGGAGTTCGATCCTGACTGGTTTGAGGTTGACTGAGCCTTCCATCCTTCTGAGATTGGTAAAATGAGGGCCCAGATTGTTAGAAGCAATATACTGACTCTGTAAACCAGGGGTCTCCAACCTTGGTCCCTTTAAGATTTGTGGACTTCAACTCCCAGAGTTCCTCAGCCAGCTTTGCTGGCTGAGGGACTCTGGGAGTTGAAGTCCACAAGTCTTAAAGGGACCAAGGTTGGAGACCCCTGCTGTAAACTGTTCAGAGACTGCTGTAAAGCACTGTGGAGCAGCATATAAGTCTGAGTGCTATTGCTATAAGGTAATACCTCCCACTGGACCTTTTTAGTAGCAATGTGACTATCTGTAGTCAGGGAACAGACCTGCCTTAACAAGGCATTGGGGGAATGCCAATTCTAGAGCTGTGGTGGCGCAGTGGTTAGAATGAAATACTGCAGGCTATTACTGCTGACTGCCCGCTGACTGCAATCTGCAAGTTCAAATCTCACCAGGTTCAAGGTTGACTCAGTCTTCCATCCTTCCAAGGTCGGTAAAATGAAGACCCAAATTGCTGGGGGCAATAGGCTGACTCTGTAAACTGCTTAGAGAGGGCTGTAAAGCACTGTGAAGTGGTATATAAATCTAAGTGCTATTGCTATTGCCATCTCTTCCTGGAAAAAGGCAGAAAAACCATCTGCCTAAAAGGCAGGTGAGGAAATCTAAAAGGATGTTTGAACCCAGCTCCCACTTCAGTACAGAGAGAAAACTTGTGTCCCATTTCAGAGATTACCAGATTCCTCAATGCCTTCAACAATGACAGAACTTCTAATGTGCTGTCTTTGCTAGAAAGAATGAATTATATTCAGAGATGGATCTGCGTTGAAAATAGCCCAGGTGAACTGTTCAGCAGAGTCAAACATCAGCACAGGAAATGTTTTACGATATTTTGTATAATGCCATGCACTGTTTTACAGTAAGTTTTGTGTCATAAAATGCTCTATTAAACTGACCAAATTTCAATTCCATGGGAGTCATGGATCCTGAATTTGGATACATTCTGCAAGTTAGTCCATTTGTGATATCTTGGTTCAAAAAATTGTTGCCCTATGTACACCATCTCACTCAGTTAAAGGTAATGGAAATTTCAGGTATTCAGACACATACTGAGCAATCCATGGTTTGGATTCTGTTCCATAACAGAACTCTTCATCTCTAGAGCAAAATATTTAATGCAAGCTTAAAAAGTCTATATGCAATACAAGTTTCTTTCCTTATGACACAAAAAATGTATAGTATGTATTACTTTGAATGTAGCATAAGCAGTCAGAATTATATTAATGAAATATTAAATATAATATAAACCATTACATTGAAATGCATAATAATAATTCAAATTGTCATCTACTTCTGCGGTGAAATAATTGGCTCTCAGTCCAATATAATATAGAATTTGAACCCTGAGATTTCCATTTGTACTTGAATTGTAGAGTTTGCAGTAGTAATAGCAATATCAATAGCACTTAGACTTATATACCACTTCACAGTGCTTTACAACCCTCTCTAAGCAGTTTACAGAATCCGCCTATTGCCCCCCAAGAATCTGGGTCCTCATTTTACCGACTTCAGAAGGATGGAAGGTTGAGTCAACCTTGAGCCGCTCAGAATTGAACTCCCGGAGTGAGCCATGAGTTAGCCTGCAGTACAGCATTCTAACAACTGTGCCACCACGGCTCTTAGCTAGTAGCTGGTTTTCTTTACTATTAAACATTTTTTCTAATATCTGCAGTACAAATATCTTATCAGATACCTATCCTTGAATGAGTTCAACTGTCAGTCTGGCTGGAGTCTGACATTAATGTGTCTTGCAGCCAAACAGTCAAGGAAATCTAAGAATGATTAAAAGGTAAAGTCTTATTTGAATCGTATCCATTTATAAGATTGTTAGATTCTTCTGGAGCTTTGGGAACTAGTTGAGAGGACAACAGAACTAAAACAGCTGGTGTGGTGATCAACTGTTTGATGGCATGGCATGTTAGAGGCATGGCATGGCATGGCAGTGAATCCTGCAAAACCAGTTAAACATTTACCAGCATGTACCCATGTAGTCTTTTTGGCCATGTGAAAAGATTGGTTTCCCACTGCTTTTGTCCTGTATGTACCATTTCCTAGTCAAGCCTACAGCCCTAGCATTATCCCATATTCTCCCATCTGTGTACTAACCAAGTTTGATCCTGCTTAATTTTCTAAGACCAGTCCATATTTATCATGTGCTGCTACTTAACTGAGTCTGAAGATTGTTATATTTCAGTATTTTAAAAGAGAGATCTTCCCTACACATCAAATGTGTAGGGAAGTGGTCTTGTACATGATTTTTAAACCCAGAAGTTGACTCAAATCAAACACATTTGATTTGATTTGATTGGGACATACAGTAGTGGGTGTATAAGCACAAATTGCTACAGATTTAATATTTATTATTTTGGGGGGCTTAGAACGGAGTGCAAAGCCAGCCCCTTTGGTTATTATATCATTTGGTGTATTATACCAACCCAACAAGTAGTTAATTTAACAAGAAGTTAAGCATATTGTGCAAATTTAGCCCAAGAATCTGTGATGCTTGAGTTATGGCGAGCAATATTAAATAGCCTCAAACCTGTTTCATTTAAGCTGCTGAAATTTAAACTTCAGTATAAAATACTTGATGGCTTTAACATCTCATTTCTTAATATAAGTGACATGCAACAGCTGCACCAGATAAAAAAGCAAAGTTCTGGCATTCTGCAGAGCCTTTCTAAGACTTGCTTACAGAATGAAAAAAGCTGCTTTATATCAAATTTGTAATCACATGAACAGATGCTTGTAATCTATGTTTGTACCTGATGGAAATTTGGCTCCTGTAACCAGCACAAAATTTATGTAGGAAAACCTGGCACTTATTTCTACAGCTATTGGGAAGAAAATTAATGCTTGCTAAAGAAAATGTTGTTCAGCTAGCTAGATTACGGGAGGTTCATCAATCATCACCAATCTACTGATGCACCTAACAGTGCTGATCAGACTGATATAGTGTACAGATTTTTAGATTTAAAATACCAGATGAGAGAGTTCTGCTTCATGTAATGCCATGTAGAAAATTGAGGGCAGATATCTTTCATGTCCTTGAAACAGGCAGATAGATTATTGTTCTGGCAAAGATAGAAATGTGAGTGTTTAGAATGGATTGCCCAAGACATACATTTTCCTGCCCAAGAACCAAATCTCTTCCTGAGCTACTCAGATATAGAATTGAAGTGACTGTATAGTAAAAATTTGGGGCCCTCTTGAAGAGCTTTGGCAGTTCACTGGTAGACTCCCTATAACTGACATAAAATGGTAAAGGTAAAGGTTCCCCTCACACATATGTGCTAATCGTTCCCAACTCTAGGGGGCGGTGCTCATCTCTGTTTCAAAACCGAAGAGCCAGTGCTGTCCAAAGACGTCCCCGTGGTCATGTGGCCGGCATGACTCAATACCAAAGGCGCACGGAACGCTGTTACCTTCCCACCAAAGGTGGTCCCTATTTTTCTACTTGCATTTTTTACGTGCTTTTGAACTGCTAGGTTGGCAGAAGCTGGGACAAGTAATAGGAGCTCACCCTGTTACGTGGCACTAGGGATTCGAACCACTGAACTGCTGACCTTTCGATCAACAAGCTCAGTGTCTTAGCCACTAAGCCACCGTGTCCCTTATAATTGACATAATAGAATAGAATAGAATTTTATTGGCCAAGTGTGATTGGACACACAAGGAATTTGTCTTGGTGCATATGCTCTCAGTGTACATAAAAGAAACTGGGCAAATATTTTTTTTCCTTTCAAGACAAACCAAACTACAAATCATTCATATATTTAAGCTAATGAGGAGAACTCTTGAATTTCAGCAATGATTTAGCAACCCTTTGGGGAATTTTACGCCTCTGTCTTTCTTTTTCTCACCCACATACACGCATCAGGAAAGTTAATACAACAACAAGGGCTACACACAGAGTTTTTGATGTGAGAAAACATAACAAAATACTGACCAGCAGTCTTAAATTAGCAGCACAGAATGTTGCTCTTGCCATCTCTTGCCATCTGCTTTTATAATCTCATGTTCCATAATACCTAAGATTCCCTAGAAAAAGTTAAAAGGTATCTCTGATAGAAAAAAGTTACGTTGTTGTTATAGTTGGTTCTCTATTTAGAAAACTTAATTTTTTGGCCTGGAAAGTATCTAGAAGATTAAAGAGAATATTACAAACAAAATCCTAAAAGTCATCTAATTATTCTTAAATCCACGCAGGTATTTTTTTTACCCCTCTATTTTACAACTGAATTGTCATTCTGTTGAAGAATAAATAGACTGTATTTCCATTTCTGTCCCATTCAGATATTTTCTTTTATAGTATGGGATTTAGAGTTTAGCTAAACTCCGGTATTCTTTTTGAATAAGAAATGTCTGCATCTCATGGGATTTACATTATATGGGCAGTGATTCTCAAAAAGTTGTAAAACTGAACCCTCAGCAACCCTAATCTATATAGGGAATGGCATGAAATTGTAATTCAGTAACTACTGGTGAATCCAAGACCCTCCAATAATGTTTTTAATTTAATTTGTTAATAATAATAATGTTTTAATTTGTATACCGCCCTCCTCCCGAAGGACTCAGGGCGGTGAACAGGCAAATAAAATACAAACAGAAACATACACAATAATTAAAACAACCCTTAAAAAACTGATTCAAATTTGCCAAAAAATTTAAAATAACATTACACCGCATAAAATCACAGAAATTTAAAACCCATCAAAATTCAATTAAAATTTAGAATTTAAAATTTAAAATCAGGCCAATCCAGCCATACGAAATAAATAGGTTTTAAGTTCACGGCGAAAGGTCCTAAGGTCAGGTAGTTGTCAAAGCCCGAGGGGAAGCTCGTTTCACAGGGTAGGAGCCCCCACAGAGAAGGCCCTCCCCCTGGGGGCTGCCAGTCGACACTGTTTGGCTGACGGCACCCTGAGGAGTCCCTCTCTGTGGGAATGCACTGGATGCTGGGAGATAGAGGCCAGCAGTAGACGGTCCCGTAAGTAGCCCGGTCCTAAGCCATGGAGCGCTTTAAAGGTGGTAACCAATACCTTGAAGCGCACCCGGAAAACAACAGGTAGCCAGTGCAGTCTGCGCAGGATAGGAGTTACGTGGGAGCTCCGAACCGCTCCCTCAATAACCCGCGCAGCCGCATTCTGGACTAGCTGAAGTCTCCGGGTGCTCTTCAAGGGGAGCCCCATGTAGAGAGCATTGCAGTAGTCCAGATGAGAGGTAACAAGCGCATGAGTGATCGTGCATAGGGCATCCCGGTCCAGGAAGGGACGCAACTGGCGGATCAGGCGAACCTGATAAAAAGCTCTCCTGGAGACAGTCGCCAAATGATCTTCAAAGGACAACCGACCTCCAGCGTTTTGCATGCCCAGATATAGAAGATGTAGGGAAGTTAGAGGTCAGAGTAAAAAGTGAATAATGGACTGAATATTATAGCTGCTTGGGACTTGGATTTAATTCCAAAAAAGTACTTGGAGTTCCCTGGAGCACAGACTATATCCATGATGGCGAACCTATGGAGCACATGCCCAAAGTGGCATGCGAAGCCATGTTGCCCGGCATGCGCAGCCTTGTCTGTTTGTCCTCTGTTTGTCCCAATTGATTGTCAGGTGCGCATGCATGCCAGAACCAGAAGTTTGGCTTTTCTGGAGAGCAATCCTTTCATGCATGTGGCAGTGCTAAAAACTGGCCTGCGCATGTGCACCAGCCAGCTGATTGTCTGGTGTGCATGTGCGCTAGAACGTGGAAGTTTGGCTTTTCTGGAGCATGGCCCTGCCGAGTGCGTGTGCCCACGCGATGTTTCCACACAACCTTTTCGGCACTTGGTGCCTGAAAGGTTCTCCATCACTGAACTACACCATGTGCCTACAATGCTTTAAAATAGATAGGCTTTAATCAGTTGCACTCAGATGCCATGGTCGCTATCCAAAGCCCCTAGCAGTGGAAATGAATTTGGAATTGCACTTCCCATTTTATGTAAAAACATGTTAAAATCCCCAGTCAGTTACAAAATTTGCTGAGATTTCTGGGCTGATTATCATTGTTGCAACAATAAAATGAGATCAACTCCTTTTTATTGTCTTCAGATAGGAACAGAATCACCAGAGATGGAGATAGGGTGGGGAGGGAATATTGTATGGATTTTTCTGGCATCCACACAAATTACATCAATTTCACTCAACTTTTTTTTTTTATGTAAACACAGGGATGATTCAGTTCTTATTATGCAGGCCTGCTGATACAGTTCTTAAAAATTACATGTCCAATTCTTCCTGTCCGTGCTTTGAATTTAATACAGCAACCATTGCCAAACCCTCAGTGTGTTTAGCATCTGCATTTTTAAACCAGCAAATGTTATTATGCCTTTTTCATCTTTGTAATTTTATTTCTCCTCCCCCCGCCCAAAATTTTTTGTCTTAGATCATCATCCTATGCATACTATCTGGCAATGAGCCCTACTGACTTTCGATCGAACTGACATTTCATATACGTAACTTTGGCAACTGAAGGAAAGTTTGTATGGAAATTTTAATTAAAGCTTATGGTGAGGAAAAAAAAACTTTCTTTTCCAGCCTTTTGTGCCTGATCACTTTTGCCAATCTGCAGAGAATAATCACTGTCAGAATCCTTCATTTGGCTAATGAGCCATACAAGTGTGACCCCCCAACAGGGCAAATATAGCTTACTTTGTCATTCTTTTTGCCCTGTCTGCTATAGGGCAATAATAATAATAATAATAATAATAATAATAATAATAATAATAATAATAATAATAATAATAATAATAATAATAATAATAATAATAATAATAAAAAAAAAAAAAATAAAATAAAAATCCAAGCACTTTTTCACTGGACCAAAGCTTTACAATTTATTTGCTCCAAAGAACGTCTAATTGTGTTCATGGAACTGTAAGCTTACATGTCATTTTTTCACCAAGAGAGCAATCGGAACAATTTGTAACTTTTCACAGGGAGAGGAAAAATTAGAGACGGAAAAAAGCCACCATCAGACACATCCTATAAACACCAGGTGGCCGTTTGTACCAAAATGTGGTCTTTATATTGAAAGCAATTTGGCAAACTGGGAGTAGACAAACTCTGGTAAGCACAATTCTTTACAAGGGAAAGTATTTTGTTTTAAGACAGTAGAAGCTGGAAGATTTGGTGGATTTTTTAGGAACAAAAATCACTGGAAGAAGAGAAACAAATTGGGGTTCCAAATTTATTTAGGGCTACAAAAATCCAGATGACTATGTAAGGGTAGCAATGAGATACATCTGTCTCTAATCCTTGCTGGCATTTAATAATCACCAAGAATTTCCTATCCCAGAATAGTTAACCTTACATTTAATTGAAGCAGAGAACACAAAAGAATGTGGGGAGAGAGATATTTCTACACTATCCCAATAGCCAATTTTTATGTAGATTCCAGTTCCAGAACATGTTGTTCACTGCACATTTCAATGTGTTTGGCTGAATATGATAACCATTAATGACCAAAGCAATCTTGTTGCCACTAATTGCCAAGGAACAAGAAATCTGAATGTGTACTTTCTAGTTCTGGCCAACTGTGCTGAACAATGTCACTATTTATGAAAGAGAAAGGAACTTGATTGATAGGATGAAACTTATGATGAAAAATGACTGGAAGCCTCTAGGAATAACAGAGCATTTAGGTAAATTCTGATAAATGTAGAGGACTTTTAAAAGTTACCACAACCCGTGGAGGAGAATATATAATAAGTAAGAAGTTGCTTGTAGAGATAGTCCTCAACTTACGACTAGAATTATGCTCCAAATTTTTATTGCTGAGCAAATTAATTGAGCCCTGGTGGTGCAAACTATTGAACTGTGGTGGTGCAGTCGTTAAAATGTAGTACTGCAGCCTTATTTGTTAGAAAGAGAAAAAAATGAAGATGTGTATCGTTGGGATTAGCGCTTGGCAAAGAAATATTCCCTTAATTTTTTCTTCTTCTTTTGCTAGTTCTAATTCAGTTGAGTGAAAGAGAATTTCAGATTTATTGTTGCAGTTGGAACATAGTGTCCTTGCTCTTATTTAATACAAAAAAACTGGCCAAAAGGAAGGGCCATGTTTTTCTTTATTTAATGTAACAATAGCTCCAGCAATCCAGTCTCAGTTTGGTTCCTCTCTTGCAGATCTAGCTAAGGATGGCATCATAAATGGCACAGTGGTTAGAATGCAGTACTGCAGTCTAACACTGACCACAGCCTGGAGTTTGATCCTGACTGGTTCAAAGTTGACTGAGCCTTCCATCCTTCCGAGGTCAGTAAAATGTGGACCCAGATTGTTGGGGAAATATGCTGACTCTGTAAACCACTTAGAGAGGGCTGTAAAGCACTGTGAAGTGGTGTGTAAGTCTAAATGCTACTGCTATTAACTGAGTTTTGCCCCGTTTTACAAACTTTCTTGCCACAGTTGTTAAATGAATCACTGCAGTTGTTAAATTGCTAACATGATTGTTATGTGACTCTGGTTTGCCTATAGACTATGTTTGTCAGAAGGTCGCAAAAGGTGACCACATGACCCTGGGACACTGCAACTGTCATAAATGTGAGTCAGTTGCAAAGTGCCTGAATTTTGATCATGTGACCATGGGAATGCTGCAATGGTTGTAAGTCTGAAGAAATCACTTTTTTTTAGTGCTGTTGTACCTTTGTACAGTCACTAAATGAATGATTGTAAATTGAGAACTACTGGCAGTGTCAAGCCAAGCAGGAAAGTCCTGAATTACAATCTTTTAATAAAAGAAGGATATTTTTTTTGTAAACTCAGAGGAACTTTGAGTAGGTCTCCAAGTGGTTATCATGTGGCTTCTGGGTAAAAAACATTCACCGCATATTCAATATTAGAGTTCAACAATCAAAGACATTTCAGGCAGGACATGTGAGTCTCCCCTTCAAAATAGGCTGAAAAAGAACATAAAAAAGAACATAAAAGAACATAAAAAAGAACAACAGCTTAAATCTGAGGTGGAAAACTGTAGCTGTTTAGAACTGAGGAAAAACTTCATAAATACTTCTCTGAGTAGCTGCAGACCTTTTCCTAATCATTGATAGTTCATGTACATAAACCAATGACTACAGATGGATGGCATAGAGCGGGAATATCAAACCTGTTTGCATTGCGGGCTCTTTCACAATATATTTTGCCTTTGTGGAGCTGGGGTGGATGTGGCCTGTGTGAGCCATATCTGGCCCACAGGCCACCAGTTTGACAGGCCTGGCATAGAGGATGGATAGAGAAAAAGGTAGAAAAGATGATTTTGCAGCTTCTCTTTATCTAGAAATGAATTTATTTGAAGGGAGATGATGTTCGGCTGACTTCATATGTTTTTTGTTTTTTTTAATTTACATTTATATCCCTCCCTTCTCCGAAGACTCAGGGCGGCTTACAGTGTGTAAGGCAATAGTCTCATTCTATTTTTATATTTACAAAGTCAACTTATTGCCCCCCCCCAACAATCTGGGTCCTCATTTTACCTACCTTATAAAGGATGGAAGGCTGAGTCAACCTTGGGCCTGGTGGGATTCGAGCCTGCTGTGTTTTAATAACAGGCTTCTTACAGCCTGAGCCACCATGGCCCATGGCCATGTTGTTTCATTTTCTGGTTCCAAATGCTATATTAAACCATAAACACAGTGGCTGGATTCATACCTTGCCAAAAACCAAATGAACCCCATTATTATGTATTTATTATTTATTATTATTTTTTTCTGCCACTCATCTCCCCTATAAGGTGACTCTGGTCATTTTATGGCTTAGCGTGAAATATGAGCCAGCCATTCAGCACAGATTTGCTCTGCTCTTCTTATTGGATGATACAACAATTGCAATTCTAAGCATGTCCTTGCCGAGCAATATACAGCAGACTTACCAACATATGGATCATGTACATATGAAAGTGGATTGATTAGAACAGGGGTGTCAAACTCAAGGCCTGCAGGCCGGATTCAGCCTGCAGGGTACTTACATCTGGCCTGTGGGGTTGTCTTGGAAACAGCGAAGGACCGGCCCACGATGCCTCTGCCAGCAAAAACAGCGCTTGGGAGGTGGCCATTGCAGCCAAAAACAGAGTTCAGGAGCCCATTTTCACTGGCAGAGCACTCAGGCCACCACAGGCACCCCAACACAAGTGATGTCAAGCTGGCCACGCCCACCCTGGCCACACCCACCCCATCCTCCTGAGGTCAAAAACAACCCTGATGCACCCCACAGTGAACTCGAGTTTCACACCCCTGGATTAGAAGATAATATGTATTTATCTTCCCTGCATTAAATTTGCTATGTCTAGTCGTATATTTTTGAGAATTCCAAATGGTCAATTTAGATCATACTAAGATGCAAATGCATTTTGGGTTATTAGAAATGCCTTCTGGTCCTTTTCAGTGTAACTTTGTGAACCACTCTGATGCTGGTCAAAAGCTTTTATATTTTCCCGGTTTAAAATAGGACCCACTTAAGACTGCAAATTATACCTGATAATGAAATAACTTTAATAATGAACCAAAAATGGAACATGTCTTTTTAAGATTACAATTAATTTAATTTGCGTAATTCCTGCAGCCTGTTTCATATCATTCCTTTTAAGGCAATCTGCCAACTGATCAATTGATGTTGCATTTAATATCTCTTGGCTTATCTCTTCATCAAACACACTGCCACCCAAGATTAACTCTTTTCCCAGAGCACTGCTTGTTATCTGCTCTTAAGAAAAGCAAAGGAACGAGCAGATGACATCATTTTACCTCCATTTCTCCAAGAACCTCACCTCTCTTGGGCTCACTTGGTGATTTTGCCATGGATTCTTTTTCTTGACTCAGGGACAAATTAAGGAGGAAAAATAATAATGAACCTTGACATATCTTGCTTCCCTTCCTTCCTCAGTCTTTATATCTTCATTTTAAGATTGCTTAATATTTAATACAAAGTTTAATATTTCATCTTCTTCCTCGCTAAATTGTGAAGAACAATTTCCTTTTATATTAGCATTTTTATTTAGGCAATGTACCAGCAGACCTTTGTGTTCAACAGTAAGGAAGGAACTTCTGCATTGGTGACTCACATAATATAGTCTCATTCTACCAACCTGAACTTCACAAATGAAGTAGGGAAAGAAAAACCACATGAGGTTCTTCTGGAGGGTTCCTTAATATTCTCACCAGAGCCAGGGCTTGATAAAGAGTCATTCATTTCAATTATGACTAGTTCAAGGGCAGCTTCCACTCCCCAGCCCGCAACAAGGGAGTAAATTGGGTTTGGAAAACTTAGAACTCCTCCGCCTTCGACAGGACCTGTGTTTAACTCATAGAATCATCTATTCCAATGACCTTCCTATTGAAGACTACTTCAGTTTCAATCACAACAATACAAGAGCAAACAATAGATTTAAACTTAATGTTAATCGCTTCAATCTTGATTGCAGAAAATATGACTTCTGTAACAGAGTTGTTAATGCTCAGAACACACTACCTGACTCTGTGGTCTCTTCTTAAAATCCCCAAAGCTTTAACCAAAAACTGTCTACTATTGACCTCACCCCATTGCTAAGAGGTCTATAAGGGGCATGCATAAGAGCACAAATGTGCCTACCGTTCCTGTCCTATTGTTTCCTTTCATTATATCTAATTAATATAGTTATTACATACTTATGCTCATATATATATGCTTATATATTATATAGTTACTTTTATGCTTATGCTTATATATACTATTGTGACAAAATAAATAAAAATAAATAAATAAATAAATAAATATATCTATGTATATGGTAAATAGGAATTGTATTGGAAGTACAGAATTGAATTGCCCAATTGGATTCCATAAAATGTAATTCTCTTTCAACAGTCACAAGGGTCCTCTGGGACAACGTATTATTTGCAAGGGGAGACAATGCTTCATTTTATCTCCCCATCTGTTTCATAGTTATTGAAATCAACTGAGAGGAATCTCAGAAGAAGTTTTTTCCTGTGGGCATGCGAATGTATGTGCCATAATGTGGCCTATGCATGCCATTAGATGCTATTACACCAAGAGGTGGCTACCAGAACTGAGCTGCAAAAATCCAGCAGATAATTAATTAGCAGGAAATGCTAATTATTTCCCTATTTAGAGGTCCTATGCAGTTTTGCAGCATATTTCAGTGGTACAACATGTGCTTTCCCTCTTAAATTCATCCCCTTTTCATCCTTTTGTCTGTGTTGGCATAGAGTCTATGCCAACACTTCAGCCAAAGACTTGGCCATAGCTGGTGAAATATTCCCTGAGAAAAATAGCCTAACAGTTCAAGTGATTTAAACAGAATAGGTTTGCTTAAACAAACCAGAGGAGTGCTGTGTCCACTGTATTTCTGGCTTTCTAATAATAAGCTCAGAGCCCTTCATAATACTTAGATAAGCGTATGTACAAATAGATAAAAAAAAAGTTTGGATCCTATGCCTTTCAACAGTTTTGTAAAACCTGGAGAAGAGGGAAGAAAATCAGAGGGATTTTATTCCTCCCAAAAAGCTTTATGTTAACATATTCAGGCTGCAGGGGGCAGTGGAATACTGTATTTCTAAATTACAGCTTTATCACACTTAGAAAACAAAATTCGGAGTATGGTGGATTACAGATATAGGGGATGGGGGAGGGAATTGACCATTTACCTAATTTGAAAACAGCAATCTTGAGAAATTAAGGGAAAAAATGTTTGCATGCAAGGTGTTGGTAGTTTTCACCTTTTGTTTCAATAAGCATCATTTATTTATTTATCAATATAGAAGACCACAGAAATGTTGTGGGCAGAAATGTTTTCTTAACTGTAGCAATGAAAATCCCCCAAAGGTCACTCTTTCTTTATCCTACTACATGACTCAGGCTGATCAAACAAGCTCTTTTCCAGCAAACAGCGAGTTAGAAGATGGGTGTTTCCAAATGAACCTGCCCTGTAGGCAAATGAAAGCCTCTGAAGAAAGCATCTTTGCATGTCTGCACTGTTTATGGAGGAGAAGGTTTGCTTCCTCTGAGGGATGGGAGGGTGGAGGACTAGCTCTGTTTGGCTCATAGTATTCTCTAAAGTTCAAGATCGCCAAACAGTTTCAAGCTGTTTGTGGGAAGAGGTGGAGAAGCTGGTGCGGTGGAAATGCAACCAGCAGCAAGGTACCTTCTTTCATGCCTGGTGGTTATGCCCCGAAGTGAAAAAGTATTGGACCAAAATACAAAGTTGGCTACAAAATTTAATAAATTGCCAAACTGAGTTAAATCCGGAAACATTTCTCCTGGGAATATTAAAAACTAAATTTGATTTAAAAAAAAAAAGATATCTGATCCTACGTATACTAACAGCAGCAAGAATTGTGTTCACGCAATATTGGAAGGAACATAATTTATCACCAGAGGGATTGATTATCCAGAAAATATTTGAATGTGCTGAAACGAATAAACTAATCTTAGAATTAAAAGAAAAAGATGATTCGGAATATTATGCAATTTGGGAAAAATGGTATAGGTGGATAGACAACAGAAACAAAAATAGGTCATATTCATAACGAAGTTGAGGGTTTCTATATATGTGTATATAATGTAAATTTTATTTGAACTGTTAATCCAAAGTATATAAAGATGACATAGTCTGTTGGACTATGTATTGGAGTTACGGAAAAGAAAAACTACAATAAAAATTATTTATATATATATATAAAGGAAATGCTCCCTGGGCTTGTTGGAAGAAATGTCCATCTGGGTTCGGTTCCAAGTGGGAAGAAAGACATTGGAAACATGGAGACTGCTTGGAAAGATGGTTTAATCGTGGCCAGGACCTCATGGTTTTTGAGGTTCTGGGCAAAAAAGCACATGAATGAGAGAGAGAGAGAGAGAGAGAGAGATTTATATCTTCTGTTGGGCTTTGAATTTGAGCTTGTATTCTGATTGGTTGCCAGACTTCCATGGGGCCATGCAGGGGGTAACTCTGTAGGTTGTGTCTTGAGTCCCAAGCTTGGTTGAGCCAAGGGCTTTGGGATTCCTATTATGGCTCTGCCTGAAGTAGGTAGATCTTTGTTATATAGAATAGACTGGCTCAGGCCTTAATGATCCATTGACAAAGGTGGAGGGGCTGATTTTCTGCCTCTCTTTTAGGGGAAATATTTTGCCCTTTTAATATTTCCTAAAATTTCTCATTTTTTTCTAGGAGAGGATTGGGTGCTAACTTCCTACAAGCTCTTACCACGTGTAGTACTGGAAATGGATTGTCTTCCAATACGCTCACAGTTGCACACACAAAAACACACACTTTCTAGTCTTCCTCTCCAAAATGAAAGAAACGAGTGAAACAAGCTTGTTGAAAACTACAATGCTATCCGTTTTATAAAATCCTGTATTTTAAAAAAAATGCTAAGAGAAATCTGACTTCAGTGAATCCATTCATGCGATTAGGTCATAGTAAATGGCAACGTATGGTTGACATTGGATGATCTTGAGGATGCTGAGCAAGATCTGACTAGGTGAGTGCTTGGATTGAAGCTTACTAGACTTTAGACCCTACTGAGAAGTTTGGGGAAGAAAAAAAATTAAAGGCAATATCCCAAGGAATTTTTTTCAAGACACAATTGGACTTTCTGATTTTTCTTTGAAGATGTTTCACTTCTCATCCAAGAAGCTTCTTCAGCTCGGAAAGTGCATAGCTAAATGTCTATGGAAATTCTCAGTCATCCAGGTCATGGTTGTCCCAAAGGTGTTTTTTTCAAGAGGCAGCTGGACTTTCTGGGTTTTTTTGTGGATGTTTTGCTTCTCATCCAAGAAGCTTCTTCAGCTCTTGAGAAAAACCAGAAAGTCCAGCTGCCTCTTGAAAAAAACACCTTTGGGACAACCATGATCTGGATGACTGAGAATCTACATCAGGGGTGTCCAAACTTGGCAAATTTAAGACTTGTGGACTTCAACTCCCAGAATTCCTTAGCCAGCAAAGCAAAGCTGGCTGAGGAATTCTGGGAATTGAAGTCCACAAGTTTTAAAGATGCCAAGTTTGGACATCCCTGATCTACATATACAAATAAAGGCAACAGTGAAACATTTCTCTATAGCAGTCAGGAGAACTGCATGGAAGCTTCTTTGGAGCCATCGGAAAGATACTACTTTATAAGACCATGTTTTGACTCAAAGATCTTACTATAACCCTATCTTACAATATAACATCACATCGCTATGCTATGCTATGCTATGCTATGATAATATAATAAATATAATAATATAATATAATATAATATAATATTATATTATAATATAATATAATATAATATAATATAATATAATATAATATAATATAATATAATATAATATAATATAATATAATATAATATAATATAATATAATATAATATAATATAATATAATATAATATAATATAATATAATATATACATATCTTACTGTAACTATAATTTGGAGTTTCTTCATTTGAAAGAATAATTTGATCTTGTCTTATTTCTCAAAGCAACGTTATCACCAACATATAGCCTTTCAGTTCTTGCATTTCCTGGATCAGGAACAGTGGTTCAGGATTCAGCCGGTTCTATCCGGTATGGGCAAACCAGTAGCAGCTGCTGCAGGAGGCTCGACCCACTCGCCCAGATGACATTACGTCCCGTTTTTGAAGCTCTGCGCATGCGCAGAAAGTCCTGCACATGCATGGAGGTGGCAGATGAGAGGGAATGGGGCATGCGCACACACTCACATTTGCAAACTGTAGCGAAGGTAAGTGAATACCACCCCTAATCAGGAAGCAAGGAAACTGTGGAGTTTAAGCAAGACCGTGGGAATTTCTTCATCTGTTGTCCTGTTCTAAAGGCAGCTGGGACAAGAGGGCTTGTGATATGAAGGACTGACCTAGAAGGTCCTTCTCTTTTGATTCCTAATCATATAACCCTCAGAAACTGATAGAGCAACCAGGAGCAAGCTTTAAAAAGACATAAATATTCTACAAAAATGGCTTTCAGATACAGAAATTCCAATTATAGTATCATTTAAGCATTCAAGCACTGAACAAATATTTCTTAGGGAAGCATTTATGTAGGAAGCTTGTCTAGAACTAGGGATCACAGAGAGTTAAAGAAAAGATTAAAATAGAAATGAAGAGTGAATTCCATGCTTAGGATCATTACAAAGGAAACTAAAAATAAAACTGCCCATATTGCAATGTCCTTATATAAATCTGTGCTGAGCCTGGTACTTTGTTCAGTTATAATTACCACACCTCAATAAGATTGTATAGAGCTGGAAAAGGTAACTAAAACAGAAACCAAATGATGAAGGGTCCCTGACAATTTTTACCTCGAAGTGAAGGTGATTAAGGGGAAGATAGGATAATGCATGTTGTAAAAAAGGTAGAGAAGTATTCCCTCTTAATATTAGGACTTGAGGTCATCCACTGAAATAGGGGGACATTTGGGATTAGGAAAAAGAAAAACCTCATTTCCCAATGTAAAATTAAACTGAATTCATTGCCATTAAATGTGGTAATGGCCAAAAATTTAGATGGTTTTTAAGCTGACCTGAAGAAGCTTCTTGGATAAGAAGTGAAACATCTTTAAAGAAAAACCAGAAAGTCCAGTTTCCTCTTAAAAAAAGCACCTTTGGGACAACCATGACCTGGATGACTGAGAATCTCCATAGATATGGTCTTAAAAGACACCTGGACAAATTTTTGGAGGATTGAAATATTTTTAGTGACTGAAACTTATTATCTGTATAATATTTCATCAGCCACAAGCAGCCAATCTTAGCTACCACCTGTTAGGAAAAGGTAGTGGACTCTATCACCCTATTTCTTTCTTCTTTTTTTAAACTGATTTTCTATTCAATACATTTCTTAGTGCTTAGCAAACATTGTGTTGTCTGGATATTTAATGTGCTTAACAATCCAAATTTACATTCTTAATCTTTACCCTTTTTCCCGATTATTATTAAAATAGATTCCATGTTTGATAATATTCTACATCTTCTTTTTGTTTAATTTTCAAAGTCAAACTATCCATTTCTGCACAATCTAATATCTTCCTGACTATCTCTTCATCTCATGGTATATCTTCATTTTTCCAGTATTGTGCAAATATAATACTTGCTGCTGTTAAAACATGTAATATTAAGTACATACTTTTCTTATTATTTTTTTCTGATATTATACCTAATAAAATCTATCACCCTGTTTCTATACAAAATGTATATAATGCATCTACTTCACTTAGGGCCAGATTAAGGCCAACTGATGGCCTAAGCACAACTCAACAACAGTGCTCCTTGATGGAAGTTGTTAAGGGTAATCTGGGTTCACAACCAAGGTTGTGGACTGTTGAGCAGAGTACCCTACGCATGAAAACGACTGAGACTGGTTGTATACAATAACAGTCACTTGCAGACAAACTGGGGTTTGATATTCCTTTACTTTTAGGGAAAAGGCAAAGACATAGTCCAAAAACAATCCAGGTCATACACATATAAAGCCAGTCAGAGATGTTACAAATATCAAGTCTTCTTACCAACGTAGACTTGCACAACAAACAAGGTCTTCTTTCAGTTCAGCAAAACACAGTTCAATTCACAACAGTCAGTATCTTGAGGAATCAGTAACTAGCCATGATCAAGCAACGATAAAAAAGCTCAAATATACAGTTGCAGCATGTCATCAGGTTACAATGCTGTAGCATCCCTGTAGATTCCCCACAAGCCATAATTTAGTAGTCCTTTTATACATTGGCTACAGAGCTCAACCAATCAGGAAGCTTGCATGATGCAGCACAGCCTTAAAACAATATAATGCCTTTCTACAAACATATATAGTTAGTTTATATATTGCCTGGCCAACTAGTTAGGCAAATAACAATTTCCTGACAGAAGTGGAACCCTCATGCCATGAGATGGAAATAAAAATGGCACCTGATGGCACCTTCAATAGAATAGAATAGAATAGAATAGAATAGAATAGAATAGAATAGAATAGAATAGAATAGAATAGAATTTTTTACTGGCCAAGTGTGATTGGACACACAAGGAATTTGTCCTGGTGCATACTCTCTCGGTGTACGTAAAAGAAAAAAATACTTTCATCAAGAATTCTAAGGTACAATACGTAATGATAGTCATCGGGTACAAATAAGCAATCAGGAAACAATCAATATCAATATAAATCATAAGGATACAAGCAACAAAGTAACAGTCATACAGTCATAACCAAACTTTTGAAGATTATCACCCAGAGTGCCAAAGAAAACATTTTTTAACAATACAGATTAATGTCAAACATGACAAATAAGAGCAATGGCAAAACAATTGACTGAGGTCTCAAGTAGCAGTGAAAAAGTTAGCGGCATGATTGTTAGGAGAAACAAACTCTGTGGTGCCCATCTCCTTCCCTTGGCGCCTTAAACACATCCTTATTTTGTTTAATGGTTAATACAAGGCTGACTTAGCTATCATGTGGGAGAAAATGTTTGTTTAGACAGACTATTTTTCTGTTCTAATAGACCAGGAGTGGAAAACTATGGCCCCTTCAGGACCTGTGGACTTCATCTCCCAGAATTCTTGAAGTCCACAGGTCCTACCCCATGGTAGATAATCTTTTTATAGCAGATCTTGCTGAAATAAACTTATATGTGGTTCCTAAAATTGGTAGCCTCCTATGAAATGGTCAAGCCCTGACACTGGAAATGAATTACATTATTGTTATCTCTGGTTTATGGTTTCATCCAACCATTCCACTAGAAAAGAATAGAAAACCAACCAAATGGCAAACAATTTTCACTGATTTCATCAGAATAAAATAATTAGTTCAACAGGGAAGGAAGTCATGGTCTAGGATATTAGCAGTAGATTACAATGTCTGCTGAGATTATCTATGCTATTAGGGATTTAATAAAATAATAATTTCTTGCCATAAAATGTGTTTCAAATTGTGTATATATGGGTTTGCTTTTGTTGTTAGTTGTGAAGTCATGTCCGACACATCGTGACTCCATGGATAATGTTTCTCCAGGATTTTCTGTCCTCCACCATCCTCTGGAGTCCATCCAGCCACCAGTTCATCTTCAGGATCTGTCCTTCTAAAGAGCAGTCAGGGTTGATTTCCTCTAGGACTGACTTGTTTGTTCGTCTTGCAGTCCAAGGGACTCGCAGGAGTCTTCTCCAGCACCAGAGTTCAAAGGCCTCGATTCTTTGGCGCTCAGCCTTTCTTATGGTCCAGCCTTCACTGCCATACATTGCATCTGGGAAAACCATAGCCTTGACTATACGCACTTTTGTTGGCAGGGTAATGTCTCTGCTTTTTAGTACGCTGCCTAGATTTGCCATAGCTTTCCTCCCCAGGAGCAAGCGTCTTTTAATTTATTGGCTGCAGTCCCCATCTGCGGTGATCTTGGAGCCCAGGAAAATAAAATCTGTCACTACCTCCATTTCTTCCCCATCTATCTGCCAGGAATTGAGAAGGCCGGATGCCATGATTTTAGTTTTCTTAATGTTGAGTTTCAAGCCAACTTTTTCACTCTCCTCCTTCACCCGTATCAAGAGGCTCTTTAGTTCCTCTTTGCTTTCTGCCATTAGAGTGGTATCATCACTCTAAAAAAACCCCATGGACAGTACAAAAAGGAAAAAAAGATATTGCATAAATATACACAAATATAGTGTGCAGGTGTATTTGTATATGCATAGATATTTGTATACATTTGTATCCACCATTCAAGTTAAAGGTAAATTAACTTTTGAGGACCATGATTATGTTACTGCATCTAAAAGTTATAATACTACAGTTTCTATGGGAAAATACAGGATCGATATATATATTTAACCAAGCAATGTTTTAGCTGTCATTAATTATTCATGACCCAGATGCTTGTGGCCTTTGTATGCTTCTAAAATGATGAACATCACACACCGGTGGGGGAAAAGTACAAACCTTCAAAAGACAAATTCTTAGTTTTCCAGTTGTTTACCATTCTTATCTATTTTCTTTAATGTGCACTGCTTTAGGGCAAAGCAGACTCGGATGATTACAGTGGCAACTCACAATCTTCATTGTGAGGCTTTTGCAGCAGGTAACATGGAGATCTTGGAATCCTGCAGTGAACTTCTTAATTATTTATGAGTGCATAACAAAACCATTTTAGCAGGTTTTACAGGTTTGTGTAATTGGTTAGAGAATCATACTCCAGCTTTTAAATCACAGCAGCATCAGAAATAATGAAGAAGGAAAAGATTCACAATCTTTTTTTTTTCTTTTTCTTTAGCAGCATCTTTAGGGGAAACCATACTTTGTGTACTTGGCTGAATTACTTCATGGCCATCATTAGTTCTCCAGTAATGTCACGTGTAATGAGACAAGTGGACATTTGCAATTTTAAGAAGACTGCAGGTTTGTTTGTTTGATTGATTGATTATATGCTGTCAAATTTATGCCAACATTTAGTGACCATGCAGATTATTCTTCATGATGGTCTGTCCATAACTTGGTCATTCAGCTCCTCCAGCTCTGCATCTGGTGACACTTATCTAAATTTGTTCCCTAGCAATTAGTTTATTTACAACAAAATAAACTCTAATGTGAAATATTGGATGAACATAAACCACAAACGCCATTTATAAAGAGCATGAAATTCAGGACAAAGGTTCAAAACTGGGGTGGGCTCTTTTCCCCCTAAAATTTAATTGGAATTACACCCACACATCCCCCACACACATCTGGGATGTGCATGTGTGTATATGTGCGTGTTTTGATCATGGTTTGTTTTTACATACACAAACATATCCACCTGGGATGGGTGTGTGTGTGTGTGTGAGAGAGAGAGAGAGTATGTATGTAAAAACAAACAATGATTAAAACAATCTGGAAGAAAGTAGAAGTCTTACAAAAAGATATAAACATTTGAATATGTTCAGTGTTGGGATTCAGCCAGTTCTCTCCAGATCACACAAACAGATAGCGGTGACCGCGGGAGGCTCTGCCCACCTGCCCAGATGTAATGCGTGACTACTGCACATGTGCAGAAGGCTGTGCGCATGTGTAGAGGTGATGTGCATGTGCACTCACATTTGTGAACCGGTAGGGAACGTAAGTGAATCCCACCTCTGGTTATCATGTATATTATGCATACGTGTGTTTCTCAGTCTTGGGTCCTCTCTGGGAGTTTCCAGGTTCTGCGTAGGATCTTAGGTGTCTTACACCATACTCTTCTGGACAGAGAGCTCAGATGTCATTCCTGGGAATGTGCTGGACCCACTCGTCCAGCTTGGTGGTGGAAGGACTTGGGGTTGTGTTCTGGGGAGTGCAATGTTAGGAACAGCTAACACACACACACACACACACACACACACACACACACACACACACACACACACACACAAGATTGATGACTATGATTCCAAGTTTCTTATAACATTTACTGATAGCTATACCAAATTTCTTAAAGTCGTTGCTCATAGAGAAATCTTTTGACTGTGTT
Source organism: Ahaetulla prasina (assembly GCF_028640845.1). Classification (NCBI taxonomy): domain Eukaryota; kingdom Metazoa; phylum Chordata; class Lepidosauria; order Squamata; family Colubridae; genus Ahaetulla; species Ahaetulla prasina. Next base: position 138,905,120 of record NC_080539.1, on the reverse strand, counting down.
GCCTTTGACTAGGTCTATTTTTATAAGAACTTATCCAAATTTGCAAATGTCTCCTAGAGCGGAGTAAAATGTCTCTATCGAGGTGAGCAAATGAATTTGAAAGAAAGGGAACTGATCCAATTGTTTCTAGACAGGGAGCTTTTCTGAATCTCTTTATATTCTGCTAAAGTTTTAAATTACAAATTGGAGTTGCTTCTTCTCTTCCCACTCCATTTCCAAAATAGATTCCTCAGCTTTCTCAGATACATGGCAGACAAGAGCCGTATGAGCCTCTCTTTATCAGAAGGAGATTTTCGTAAAAGGTTGGTTGATAAATTTGGCTGAAAATACTATTGGATTCATTTACATCAAGAACAACTAATCAAAGCTTGTACATTTCTTCGTGGAGATGGCAATATCATGAGATTCTTTTTTAAAAGCTACAATAATACTGGAGAGAATAAAACTGACTGAGATTTGTCCATACACACTTGCCTGAACGTATCACATGGGCCTCCAGCACAAAGTTGTCTAGCTCATTTTATTTGTACAAAAAACTATCACACAACCAAGAATATACCACCTGTGGGTTATGAATAATTAAGGAGATGAAAATTGAAGTTATGCATTCTTTTTTGCCTAGCTACCCTTCTTATGGTGATTGGAAATACATAACCATGTAGCTGCCAGAAAGATTAAAGCTTCCATTCCAAGAAAGTATGAAGAAAGGAGTTGGTGAGTGTTTATATGTTGCATATATACATAGACGTGCATCGACACACATGCACTGTAAATATATTAGTGTTGCACTCTATATTCTGAAGCTTCTATTGCTAGATGTACAATGTGTTTTACTATCCAAATGATTTTGCAACCATACTTTATGAAAAAGGTCTGCAGGTTTAAATAATTTATAGTATTTCTAGATATTTAACAAACAAGATAAGGTTATCCCTGCCACCTTTTCTAACATTGTCCCTGCATTGCTAATCATTCCAAACAAATAGCACTCTCTAACTGTCTATAACATAAATTATGACAAAGTTGAATGCACCAGTATTAGGATTGTTTAACTGTAAATTTAGAAGGATGTTTCATCAATCCAATACACATATATCTACAGTATATACCACAGTACATCTGAAACAGGGGTGGAATGCTACTGGTTCGCTCCAGTTCGGGCTAACCAGTAGGGGTAAAAACTACTGGTTCAGGAGCACTGGTATTAAAAAAAAGTTATCGGTTCAGTCGAACCAGTAGTTAGCTACTGGTTTTGTTGAACTGGTAGTTTAAAAAGCTATCGGTTCAGTTGAACCGGTAGTTAAAAAAAGCTACCGGTTCCTCTGAATCGGTATTTCCGACAATCAGCTGTCCTGCGTGGTTTAGTTTTGCTAGAAAGCAGGAAATCCTACTTTCTAGCAAAGCTAAATTGTGTGACACAGCTGATCCCCCCTCACTGTTCTACTTACCTTCCCAAGCCTCCTTTTGGCGTGTACTATGCACGCGCGTGCAGCATGCGTTTGGCACTCAGTGCACATGCGCAAGCATGCAGCACACATTTGGCACACACTGCACATGTTTGGCCAGTGAATCGGTAGCAAACCAGTTCATATTTCACCAGTGATCTGAACCTATAGCTATACTAACATTCAAATGCATTTCAACCTATATCTATGCCTTGCATTATCTAAAAATAATGCCAAAAGGGGGGAAAAACAATGAAGATAGAAGTAGAATATGTACAAAGGCAGGGAGAATATAACATGGAGCAGAAGGAACTACTAAGATAGTAGCTAAAGCAAATATACAAAGAAATCAGCAAATCAAATACAATGTAGTGCAACAAAAGCAGTTCTCAAGCATCAGAAAGTGAAAAGAGGCAAGATAATGTAATAACAAAGGGATGCTAAAGAAATAATGTGTGAAAAAAATGTTGCACAGATTATTTTTTTTAAAAAAATGTGATAGCATGCAATCTCTGTGAAGATCATCATGCCTTAGAAAAGAACACTTCAAAGCTCCAAAATAAGGGTGGATAAAACATGCCAAAACAACCTTCCCTTAGTATGAAGGAACTATGAAGAAATGCTTTGCGGCTGAATAACAAGTTGCAGAATGGAGTGGTAGGTACAATGAGCAAAGCTATTCTATTCAGTTTGAAGTCTTCTTTGTGAAATGAATATGACCAGCTCTGGACTTTGTTTTCCATCTTCAAGGTGATCCTCCCTTAAAATCCTGTCCGTCGGAAAGAGCAATTACCAGCTTATTTTTTTCTTGGGGTTGTAGCAGGGGTCTCCAACCTTGGCAACTTTACGACTTGTGGACTTCAACTCCCAGAATTCCTCAGCGGCATGCTGGCTGAGGAATTGTGGGAGTTGAAGTCCACAAGTCGTAAAGTTGCCAAGGTTGGAGACCCCTAAATTGGAGTTTCAGGGAATATGAACATTAAGTGCCCCCTGAGACCTATTGAAAAAAACTACTGGAAGCGGATCTAACATTTGACTTAAGCATCCTTCTTGGTACAAGGAAGCCATAAAGGAGTTGTATTCATTTCTCCAACCCTTCATGTGTTATGGCCTTTTTTATAGTATTGTTGTGTATGTTTAGCACTTGTAGTTTTTAAAACAAATTATTCATGTGCATAATAAAGAGACGGCTTTGCCAAAAAATGTGAAATAGATGCTGGGTTTTTTAGCAGAACTGTTCTAAATAATGAGAACAAACAGACTTCAAAAGGTTAATGAACTACATATAAAGCTTATTTTTCTGAAGGCTCACTACATTCTGCACACATGTCAGTTTGCCTTTTGGTATTTTGAAATCCAAACAGATCTAGTTACAGAAATAGCAGAAGATATTTGAGTAAATTCCAAACTGTTTAAATATTCATAAGTTTAAAATACACTCACAACCTGTACCTTAAAAACAAAAGAAGTTTCATTAACATAGGCATGTTTTGATTTCAACTAAAATGGAAGAATAATTAGATAGCTGTGAAGGGCTAGATTAAAAAAAAATAGACAACAAATAAGAAAAGACAAGAAAGTTTGAATGAGGATTAGTGGGAACAGTTCTGAAGAATTTCTCTTTATTCTGTTCCACACACAATGTGTTTTTGCAGCCTAATATACATTTGGAACAACTTATTGAAATATCAATTTTTTTATAGACAAATCATTGATCACCAATAAATAAGTAAAGTAAAATGCAATTTTAAAAAATCCATGTTACAAACAGTAGCAAAAATAATAGATAAGAAAATGGATGTTTCCTCTGAATGAAACAAAATCTCAGCATCCTTCCACATTATGAGAAGGTTAGAAATATGAAAGTAAGTTTGAGCGAATTTCTGAGGCTCTAAAATTGTCTTCTTCCTTTTTTTGCACAGGCTGGTCAATTATCTTAACTATTTAACAGGCTCACATTCAGTGTAAAGATTTTCAGCTGTGAAAGGTGAAAAATCCTATTTAGAAATTGGCAATGAAAGATTGTGACTCTGTTTCCTGTTCGTTTAAAGAATAATAAGAATTGGGTGACCGAGAGCCTTTGATCAGCTCCATCTGATGTACCAATTGCACCCTTTGCTGGATTGGGAGGCTGTTCAGAGAGTCACTCCTGCCCTAGTCATCTCGAGTCTGCATGTATATGCAGAGTGTTCCACATGAGACTATCTTTGAAAATCACTAGCAGGTCCAGAAAACAGTAGCATGGGTAGTGATGGGCATGCCTCAGTACACCTAGGAGATGCCTCTGCCTATGAACTGCACTGGGTCTGGGTGCGATCCAGGAAACTGATTATTACCTAAGGGCCAGATTACTTAAGGAATCACCTTTCACTCGTGGTTTTGGTCCAGTTGGCATGCGTTTGTATTTTGTGCTCAGAGTCCACCTTATTTTGGGCTGGTATTGGTTTTTGTATTTTTATGAACTTCCCAGAATCAGTTGAGTAGACAGTGTCAAAATTGCAAGGAAAGGAAAGAAGAGGAGAGGAGAGGAGAGGGGAGGGGAGGGGAGGGGAGGGGAGTGGAGGGCAGGGCAGGGCAGGGCAGGGAAGAGCAGGGCAGGGCAATGGGAAGGGGAAAGGGAACGGGAAAGTGAAAGGGAAAGAAAGGAGGGAGAGAGGAAGGAAGGAAGAAAGGGAGGGAGGGAGGGAGGGAGGGAGGGAGGAAGGAAGGAAGGAAGGAAGGAAGGAAGGAAGGAAGGAAGGAAGGAAGGAAGGAAAGTAGGTTCGGACTACTGGCAGGCAAAAACCATGGAATATTGTTTTTGGAAAAAGCTTTCCAATGAAGGTTCAATAGGTGAACTACAACATGCATGCAATGGTTAAAAGCAGAGAAATTTCTATTATTATATTCTTTAAAAGGCCCAGTCCTAAAAATCTATAGAAAGGTATTGTTCTGTTACCGCCCAACACTCCCAAGAAAATAAGCCAATCAAAGGCTTTTTGCCAACAGTTTATTTATACTTGGCCAGGTTCCCTTTGGCACAGAAATGTTCTGGCCATGTTTCCCCACATGCTTGCCAAAATCTCTGAAACAGTTGGTTACCGAGGTAACCAGGAAATTACAGGGAAAGCAAAAGTCACTCACAAAGAGATTCTTCAATCCATGAAACAGATTGCCCACTAAGTTCTCAGCTTTGTCCAACACAAAAAGCCACAGAGCTCCTCCTTCTGCTTTTATCCCCTGTGGGGTGTCGCTCCGTGACTCAGCACTCCCTGGGCCTGCCCCACCCTTTCCTCTGCTGCACGCGCTGATCATGTCTTCGCAGTCTCGCATTGAGCCAGGATTGATCCTCAACAACTGGCTCTTGGGGCATTGCCAAGTAGGAAGAACGCCCGGGGGGAATCAGGCCTTGTCAGCCCCTCCTACTCCTCCTGGGGCGGTGCCAGGGAGGAAGAGGGCCCGGGGGAAGCAGGCCTTGCCAGCTCCTCCTCCTCACTCTCTGAGTCATCCTCCTCCAGGAGGCCAAACCCGGGGGCCTGTGTCACAACAGGTATTGTACACCATCAGAGGCAGGGGTGGGTTTCAAAGCCCGTTGCTACCAGTAGGCTTGCGTGCATGCGCAACATTTCTGCGCATGCACAGAAGCATCTGAGCATGTGGGTGGAGCCTCTCACCACCACTACTGGTTCTCCCGAACCAGTAGCAACCCACCACTGATCAGAGGCTTGGAGAATGGAAATTACCTATCTATCTATCTATCTATCTATCTATCTATCTATCTATCTATCTATCTATCTACCTACCTACCTACCTACCTACCTACCTACCTACCTACCTACCTACCTACCTACTGTTAAATCTGAAGATACTATTGTAATTTCTCCCATTATTTCTCCCATTATGGCAGACTAAATGTCATACATGGCTGCAAAAGCAAACAATAACATTTCACTTCAGTTCCATTTATACCAAGAATTAACATCTTAATACAGGATTTTTGCTCGCATGGGTTTAAACCTACAGGACAGGAGTTTATGCTGAATCAGGCAAACCCAATTTCACTGGTGATAAAGCTGGCATCATAAAAAAGAAGCTAAAAGAATACAAAAGAATTGGCACTTCAGAAACAATTTTAGAATTTCTATTAAACTTGTCAAGGTCTGCACATACTGTAATTTAAAAGACTTGTGTAGCACATTGGAGATTTCAAACAAATCTGTAGGGATTTTTTTTAGTACTGTAAAGGCTTTATTTAACAACAATAATAATTGTACAATATAAAATATACCATAAAGTGTGAGACGGAAATTCCATTTCTGTTGCACAACAGTGAACAGAGAATGGAAGATGTGAAATATATTAAATTTACCTTCTTAAAATTATATGCTATAAATAATAACTTCTTTAAATGTTTGCCTATCTAAATTCATAGTCGATAAGACATCAAAATCAATTTCAAATACACTGATTTTGGTTCTGTTCAGAGTCTGAATTTACAAATATTTCTGTGTTCCTGCACAAAGTAACATGAGCTAGAAAACTGAAGAAATCTCATACAATGAGATGTCAATCATACGGGAATAATGTTGGAATATTGTTGAGAGTGAGGTATCACTTAAGATACCTGAAAAAAAATGTTTTGTATGAATTTTATATTACATCATCAAATTTCAGTACTGTCTTTGTTTTCTGAATCTGAGTCCCTGCCTGCCTACTTTACAAAATGATTATTGACAGATGCATTGTATAAAATTGACAATCTTCATCAGTGTCTTCTGTATAAGCACAGATTTTAAGCAGTGGAAACGTCTCTCTCTATAATAGCCCTTGGCCCGTTTTATTTATTTCAACCAAGTCCCTCAGATCTAACCACTCTTATTGTTCTAGCATGCAAGTGAAGGTAAGAAGAATAAATGAAACGCTGAACTAGTCACATCGCGTAGGCAAAATTGCAAATTCATAACATAACTTTTAGAAAGATGTAGCTGCTGCTTTGCACAATCACTCTTAATATCTCAAACTTATTTTTTAATCAGACGAAATAAATAGATTAGAACAGCTTCTATTAAAAGGGAATTCCATTGCCTTTCACCTCCTGCCATCCATGTTCACCAAGAAAATCATTCCACTTTAAACAGATAACACCACTTCACTTTCCTTGAAATATATAATAAAAGTTTGACCAAGTAACAAGCAAGGGTATCCTTCCTTCCTTCCTTCCTTCCTTCCTTCCTTCCTTCCTTCCTTCCTTCCTTCCTTCCTTCCTTCCCTCCCTCCCTCCCTTCTTCCCTCCCTTCTTTCCTTCCCTCCCTCTTCTTTTGTAAACAAATATTGAATTTTCTTGTTCTTAATTAGCCAACTCTCTCTCTCTCTCTCTCTCTCTCTCTCTCTCTCTCTCTCTCTTTCGCACACACACACACATACACACAAGAGAGAGAGGGAGGGAGGGAGGGAGGGAGGGAGGGAGAGAGAGAGAGAGAGAGAGAGAGAGAGAGAGAGAGAGAGAGAGAAAGAGATATTTTTTTTGTATATGTACTTCAGACCCAAATAAAAACAAGACAAAGTTTCTGAAGCCTAGAGAATTGTAAAGGATCAGTTTCTTTTGATTGAAAAAGACATAGAAGTTGATTTACCTGCAGCTGTCAATATTGTTTTTATCCACAGCATTAGGAAAGGTGTAAGGTCCCAGGTTATTGATTTCTGTAACTTCTATACAGCCAGTAAAATTGTAGATGGATCCAGCTACCTAAAGAGAAAAAAAATAAAAAGAGGTAGATATTTCTTGGGGTTATGATTTGAAGTCAATCCAGTGCTGAAGCCAATATGTTCCATTGCCTGGGGAATTAGACCTGATTCTTTATATAGCCTAAATTGCAATTACATTATAACATCATTTTGTAAAAATAAAGATTTTGCTAACGATCTCAGAAAAGTTACTTTCAGGATGACACACTAGTGCTCAGCATGTTTTATCTTTGGAAAGCAAAATAATGATCATTGGGGGCTATATTTAGATGCACATTATTCCTCATGAAGGATAGAATGTAGCATTTACATCAATATAAATTACAATGGTAGTAAATGCATATTTTAAAAAATAATTTCTGTTGCAGAAATAGTTTAGGAAACGAAAGCCCAATTTCATCTGTTCAAGATAGCTTTTCACAGATCTAGAGGCTATATTATATACCCTGTAATTTTGATATTTATACCCTGTGGCAGAAACCCTTCCCCCCAAAAAAAACAATAACAACGAAACAACAACAACAATCCACCTAGCTTTGCTTTTCCCCTTTCTTCTCTTTAGCTCAGTAATTCTACATTGCAAATTTTGCTATATGACAAACTCATTGAAATTCTACATTTACGTAGATCATGCCCTGATAATATTAAAGTAAGCAAGGTTACATTGAAATCTGGTGCCTTTCTCTCAAAGAGAAATATAATTTGAACTAGATGCTTAAGTTTCAAAAATATTTTAAAATTTGGGGCAGTTTTCTCAGAGCTTCCCATCTTGGGTGTCCTCTAACTACATCTGGAACTACAGTGGGAAACTCTCAATCTGGGAATTTTAGGATAGGCTGAGTTGGTCAAAGTTAACTACCCTAAAAGACCAGGAAGAAAGACCATTGTAATATTGCGAAGAAATGACACAGAAAAAGCAACTAGTCAGCTATGTGACTGGAATGGTGGTGAAATCACATAGCCATAACAAATTTGAAAAGGAAAAGAGAATTATACTGTATATCATGTAGCTTACTTTATCCTAAAGGAGAACCTTCAATTTTTCTTGGAATTCTCTCACTCCAGAAATGTCTAAGATACCAAAAACAACCTTATTGGCTGAGAAAGTGTTACTGCCCCAAAGTCACCTAACTGGCTTTCATGATTAAGGCGGGACCTGAACTCATGGTCTCCCACTTTCCAAGTTAATCACTCACTTGTTGGATATGTTGTTGTGTATGATGAAATTTCTTTTAGGGGAAAAAGTCTTTATGTTTTAGTTAATCTTGAAAAATAATGGAAAGTGCAAGTTAAAGTAGTAATGTTAGTTATTATACTATTATTAACTGATCTGCCATTGTTGCAGAGAATAGATAGTTTACTGTGATAGTTTTACAAACTGGGCTCCATCCATTCATGCTTTATCTTGGTCTTCCATTCAACCCTGAATTTCATCAAAGCTGCTAATCACCTCCTTGAATTCAATGAGTTCCTCAGTCATTTAACAAAATAAATTAATTCCTGTTAGGTATGCATAAAACATAGTGCTTCTACAAAACCCCATAAGCCACATTAAATATTCAGATCAAAATTCAACACTTGACAAGTTATTGACCACCATCAATAATAATATATGTATGATGTATGTATGTTTGTTCAAGCATAACTCTGGAACGCCTCCAGCAATTTTAACCAAACTTGGTACACAGATGACTTACTCTCTGGAGACAAACACTGTGGGGGCAAGACACCCCTGGTGTGTGGGTGTGTGTGTGTGTGTGTGGTTCCAGCATAACTCTGGAAATCCTGGGCCTTTAAGGAGTGTGAGTGCGGTGTCCTAGAGTGACATTTGTTCATGATGTCATGGGAGGGGGAAGGGAGCATGATTAGGCCAGTACAGAGCCTTTGATTGAGCGTGTTCCCTCACACAATGGACCTTTAAGGCCTAGGCTTCCCTCACACAGTAGACCTAAGAAGGGAGCCTGATTAGGCCCATACAAAGGACTTTGATTGAGCGCGCCACACCTTAACCGGATCATCCGCCCCCACAGCTTCGGCCCATTTTCCCAGGATCGTCCTTCACCCCAACTCAGCGTACAAAGGATGGGACCACAGCAACTGAGGTGAAACAGGTATGGAGGCCACAGAGGAGACCCAGTCTATTTCAGCAGGGGTGGAGGAGGTGGAGCATGGCCCAGCTCAGGGATTTATGTTCCAGGCCCAGTTTGAGGAAATGGTAAAACGGACGGTGGCACAGATAGGGGGTAGGATGGGAAAGGGAGAGGGCATGGGAGTAGGCTTCTCTCAATGGCTCCCTGTCAGACAAACACAAATACCCGGGCAGTGCCGGGTTATCAGCTAGTATGAAATAAAAAGAACCTAACCTGAAAAATTTCCAACCACACCAGCTGTATCAGTTCATGAGGGCAGAAAGAGCTGAAGGAAACTCAAAAGGAGAATAGAGTGTGAATGAGAATGAAGGTCAGACTTACTGAGAAATGAACAGCTGCTGCCAATGATGTCATTGGCGATGTCAGACAATGATACAGTTGGAAGCATGTTGGACAGAAATATTGTTATTATATTTAAATTATTAACCTGTGGGTGATTAGGGCATCCTATTTTCTTGGGACTTAGCCTAGTCTGAAATTTGTCGTCAACTATAAGTACAACTTTATAGATGCTTATCCAGAAGAAAGTCTTGTCAAGTTCTGTGAGATATATCCTAGAGTGAACAAGCAGAAATCTAGTTGTCCTTTTGGAGAACTTTGCAATATATTTTTGTCATATTATTCAATTTTATCAATTATCAATTTTATTATCTACATATTTAATATTTAGATAGAGGCAAACCTACCAACAAAATTCTGTATCAAATTACCAGATATAGAGGATAGACAGACAGACAGGTAGATATAAGATTTAATAATAATAATAATAATAATAATAATAATAATAATAATAATAATAATAATAATAATAATAATAATAATAATAATAATATTTTAATTTGTATACCGCCCTTCTTCCGAAGGACTCAGGGCGGTGAACAGGCAGATAAAATATACATACACACAATAATTAAAAAACATCCCTTAAAAAACTAATTTAAATGCCCAAAATATTAAAAAACGTACTTCCCCGTAAAATCACAGAATTTTAAAAACCCATCCAATAAAAATAAGAATCAGGCTAGTCCAGCCATACGGAATAAATAAGTTTTAAGTTCGCGGCGAAGTTCGTTATGAACTTACCTAATGCGTAATGCAATATAATCAACATAATAACTACCTTTCTTCTTATCATTTAATTCATTTGGTTTCGTTGCAAGTGTTTATTCAAGTTTTGGTAAAAGCAAAAGATCTGTGAGTCTGAAAGAAGATACTTCTGCTTGAAATAAAATTCCCTATAACACCAGGCTTGAAATTTTAGGTCTGGATAGCCTCGAACTATGCTGTCTACATTCCGACCTATGCTTAGTTAATAAAATTATTACTTTCTACCTGTAAATGAGTACTTTAATTTCAACCATAATAACAGAAGGGCTATCAATATAATTAAACTCAATGTAATTTGCTCTAATCTTAATTGTAGGAAAGATGACTTTTGCAATAGAGCAGTAAATGTCTGGAACACTCTACCTGAACCTGTTGTTAGTCTCTCTAATCCCCATACTTTTTACCTTAAACTGTCTACCGTGGACCTTTCATGTTTCTTAAGAGGTCCCTAAGGGGGCGTGCATAAGCGCACCTGCATACCTACCGTCCCTGTCGTACTGTTCCCAATTATATGTAATCATTCTATGTGTTTAGTTTTGACTATTTATATCCTTTTTTGTGTGCCAATTTTTTTCATGTGTCCATGTCTATGTCTATACTGTTACTTGTTTCCTTGTTCTTGATGACATATAAATAAGAAAGAAAGAAAACAAAACACTAGGTTTGATATATGAGAGGGAACTGGATTAATTCTGCAGTATGTGTGTGTGTGTGTGCAGAATTAATCCAACCCCCTAATATATACAGTATAATATTATGTCTGTCTATGTATCACCTGTCTTCTACCATCTATCTATCTATCTATCTATCTATCTATCTATCTATCTATCTATCTATCTATCTATCTATCTATCATATTACCAGGGGTGAAATTTACTTACCTTCACTACCAGTTCACAAATGTGAGTGCATGCGCCTCCTCCACGCATGCGCAGAGCCTTCTGCGCATGCAGAGAGGGTCAAAAACAGGACGTGGTGACATCCGGGTGGGTGGGTGGAGCCTCCCACTGCCAGCGCTACCGGTTCACCGGAGCCGGATAGAAATGGCTCAATTTCACCACTGCAGATTACCCAAGTTATGTTTCAACAAATCAAAATATTAGCCAAGTTATGTTTATTTCTCCTGTCCATATAAATGAAAACAGATGGTGTTTTGATATTTCCATATCATTATTACTTGACTTCCCTTATCCCCAAACAACACTATAGAAAAATATATTTGAAAGATATATAGTATCCACCACTTAATAATTTGTGAACTAAAATCCAGATCACTGTCTCTTTTTTAATACATGCCATTTATGCCTGCAAACAATCACAAGCAACCAGAGTCAATTCAGTGTAGTCAATTTGGTGTAGTGGTTAAGTAGCCTAGAAACCAGGAGACTATGAAATCTATTCCCACTTAGGCATGAAAGCCAGCTGAGTGCTTTGAGCCAGCCATTATCTCTCAGTCCAACTCACCTCACAGTGCTGTTGTTGTGGGCAAAACAGAAGGAGGAAGGAGTCTTGGTATTGGTAGTTCGCTGCCTTAAGTTACTTATTAAGTAAAAAAGGCAGGATAAAATAAATCTAATAAAACAAAATAAATCTTCTAACAGGGTTTTCCGATCTCACTTTAATCCATATTGAGAAGTAAAGAACACCATGTGGCAATAGTAGGGACAGCTGGAATCATGCTTTACACCCAATGCACCAAAGGAAATGATAAGGGACTTGAGGGCTAAAAGCCGTATTCTAATTCCCAAGAGGTGACAAGCTCTGCTAAAGCAAGCAATTCAACTGTTGTTTTGCAAGAAATGTTTGCAAGGTATTACTCTGTCTGGATCAGATCAACATGATTTTGAATGTTTTGTACTAACCGAAGGGCTTCACCTCCTGTTCTCATGTGATGAGAAATGTGATCTCGACATGGAGCTTGTAAGGAATTATTTATTGATTTCCGAGGCAATACTCCCCATGACAATTGTTTGTACCACATAATATTTTGAACAGTTAATCTCTGCTGCTGTAAACATCTTCTAAGCATCTTTGTTTTAATACCACATAGCCACTAATATCAAAATAATAATAATTTTGATTATTGCTAAAGCAAAACAGTCCTTCCTGATAAAAATAAGCAAAGGTCAAAAGGATCATTATTATAGCACTTATATCAGCTGCGGTCTTCGCTGCATTTCTAATGTCACATCGATGTGGGTTAAAATCATCACCATAGCAACCTAAAATCTATATTGCACTCTGAGCAGCAAATTAACAATGTAGTTTGGGAATATATTTTTTTTTAAAAAAGGGGGAGGAGGAGAGGAGGTGGAAAAAATTTGCATTTTCTTGAAAATGGTTCTCTTAGTGAATATTTTATGGTATGAGTTGATTGTCAGAAGAGAGAAATCCACAGATTGTGTCCCTGGTCACTTCCTTTGGATTTGAGATCAGCATATTTCCAATACAACATTATTCTTCTCAGATAGAAATAAAATAATTATGTGCCTTGCTTTCTTGCCTTGAGCATGACTGCTTCACAAGCGTTCCTATGAAATTACCCACCCTCTTGGCTATGGTGAAGCCAGGCTAAATGAAAGGTAGAAGAAATATCTATTTACAAAGCTGCTTATGCAAAAAATCATCATTTGAGGGAAGACATTGACTTTTAAATATTTGTCACTGAAGGGCCACACGACTGTGATAACAGTCAGGAAAAACGACAAAGCTACGAGATTCATCTGAAAACATCTCATGTTGGTTTGCTTGGAGTTCCACATGTTTAATACATTGAACACACTCAATTTCACTGTTAGCAATGTAGCAACCAACAAAACACTTCTTTTTTTCAGAACACAAACAAGACAGGTATAGGAAGCCCCCCCCCCACCAAGAATGAAATATTTTGGAAAATATTAAAAAAGACAGAATATTATATTTTCCTAAAAGGAAAAATGGAGAAACATATTTTTAGAGGCAGAAAGCAGCCCCCAGTCTTTCTTAATAGCCCACAGCCGATACCAGCACTTAAGGAGATAAAGAGCTTATTGAAAGAGGAAGCCAACTATCTAGTTAACTCTATTCATAAGCAAAGTAAATACTGCAGGTAGAAATCCATTCAAGACAGGATATTTTGAAACTCCTGTGACAACTAACAAAAGCAGAGTGATAGGATTAGAAGCAGCCCCTCACCAAGATCCAACACAGGACAAAAGCCATTAGCCACAATAGGAATTGCCTACCACCACAAGCCCCTTCATTGTACAATCCCAGAACAGTTCAAACTTCAAAGTCACAGAATCCTATAAAGATCCATCCAGTCATCCAGCCATTTGTTCAGATGACCCAGAACCACAAACCTTGGCAGTTCTGTTCATCAATAAATGGACCTTCTTTCCAATCAGCCTCCAGCCTCCATTTTATTTCCAGTATCTTTTTCTCAGCTTGGAACTGAACCAGATGGATGTTCCTTCCAACACAGGCAAAGGAGTCTCCTTTTTTTTTTTTTTTTTAAGAATGGCTGTAATGGAATACCAAATTCTCATAAAGTAAGGGTCTGTTGGATGTTATAGAGCAAGATGTCTCTAAATCAGAAGGGTTGTAGATGAGGAATGCTTAGGCCCCTAAGGTTCCCAGAGAACTCGGTGGAGTTTCATGAGAACCTAAGCCACTTCCATCCATTCCTGTCCCATCTCAAAAATTCACTTGAACGCAGCCAATTAAGGTTTTGCTTCTTGATCAGGGATTCCGGATTTTTTTAAAAAATAAAAAATTAATTCGCTTCCAAAGCTTCAAAAAGTTTGAAAACGTCTATTCTAGATCTCTTTCCAACTGGAAGTCAGGATGGTTATGGAAAAATCTATTCCTATAGCAGGAAAGGAAATTTAATGGGGATCTCTGAAGGAAGTCAGATTAGAAGAAACTATAGGGGAAGGAGTGGCAGAACCTGGGAGCTGAATAAAAAGAAGAATCAGCCTAGAATCCCCACATTGCCACAAGTGAACTAAATCTAATCTGCCCTGAATTTGGTTGACCCTTAACTAAGTCTTAGCAGGTACTAGCCATTAGTTCAGGGGTCCTCAAACTTTTTAAACAGGGGGCCGATTCACAGTCCCTCAGATTGTTGGGGGAGGGGCGGACTGGCTGGGTGGGTGTAGCTAGGTGGTCATGTGATTGGGTGGGCGTGGCCAATTTAACAGTCCTTTTTGTTTTGCCTTTCTCCTTCCTAAGCTGGTTTAAATTGTTTTCAAAGACTTTTAATTTAAAGCAGTACTTCACTAGTGCAGAAATGCTTTTCAAGGCTGTACCACCCCCTCCCCTATTCAAATACCGGCCCTGGTTCACATGGCTGCAAAAAAGACTTTTAATCTAAAGCAGTACTTTACAAGATGCTTTTCAAGGCTGCACCTATGAGATCATCCCTCAGTTGGCCTTCCAGCTGGCTCCCTGGAAAATAAGGCCCACAGTGAGGGTGGGGCAAGGAGCGGGGCTTAATCATACCACTTCGCGGGCCGTAGTTTGAGGATGCCTGCATTAGTTGATAAGATTCCTATGCATAGGCAGGAATAGCAAGAAATCAGCTTAATTAGACCTTTATGTGTGGGCCTGATTGATTGTGCCTGACAGAAACTATATATCAACAGAACACATCATTATTTACCAAATATGCTATTTGTAAAGTATAGGTATGTATGTGGGTATATATGTGTGTGCATAGGAATGATCTGTAGACCAAAATTTAATTAAAAGTATGAGTTTTGTGTGTGGGGTAATAATAGGAGAAAAAGAAGAGGAAAATGAGGTGGGGGAAATCCTTCCCTCCTTTTTTTAACCTTAGCTAAGCAATCCAGCAACCTTTAGAATTTGTTTTAGCTCTGTCATAAATGGTACTTCCTCCATTTCTTTACCAATTCTGTTCTTGTCTCCTCTTGCCTCCAATATTTCAAAACTTGTTTACATAAGCACATACCTCACTTCATAATGTAGGCCTTGACTTCGAGCATTATTATTTGATTTCTACATTTTCTGACCTAGTTTCTTTACAAAGAAAAATTACAAAAAAAACCTGTGTGCTTATGTGTGTGCATGAGTTCATGTGCTATGATGAAGTAAGCAATTTGCTATTAAGCTATTTCAGAATGAATTCCAATGAAAAAAAATCCCACATCTTAAACCTTACCTTAAATTTCCCGTAATATAAGATGAACAACCAGACACTACAGATCAGAGAATATACCGGAGATGTCAGTAAATAAACAGATCTCAGCTAGGCCCTATTTTACAGTTTTCATCTCCTAGCTGGTTTTATTATTTTCATTAAAGTCTGTGAGTTCTCTTTTCTCCCTAGATTCTTTCCATAGAAAATGGATTTTTTTGAATTACTCTATTTATAATATACATTTCCAGGCCTGTTAATTTCCTCTCCATTGGGAAATGTATATTATATGTATTGTTTGTTATATTTTTAATTAATTGAAATTATTTGTTTATATTTATTTAATATCACTTTCCATATTTGTCATTTTCACTGACATGTTGCAAACTTTATATATGATTGCTTTTTCTTTCTAATTAACAAAGCTGTCTTCTCCTTCAAAAGAAGGTTGTTTTCCATCTGATATTATGAAAGGTTTTCAAATATAGAAACAGACATACAAAAAAAAAAGAGGAATAATAGAATAACAGAGTTAGAAGGGACCTTGAAGCTTTCTAATCCAACCCCCTTCTAAAGCAGGAAACTCTAAACCGTTTCAGACAAATGTCCAACCTCTTCTTAAAAACTTCCAGGGATGGAGCAGCCACAACTTTTGGAGGCAAGTTGTACCACTGATTAATTGTTCTCACCATCAGGAAATTTCTCCTTAGTTCTAGGTTGCATCTTCTTTGATTCATTTCCATCAGTTGCTTCTTGTCCTGACCTCTGGTGCTTTGGAGAATAGTTTGACTCCCTCTTCTTTGTGGAAGCCCCTTAGCTATTGGAACCCTTTATTACCCCTAGTCTTTTTTCCCCATTAGATTGGACATACCCAATTCCTGCAACAGTTCTTAGTATGTTTTAGCTCCAGTCCTCTAATCATCTCTTTCTAGGGTCTCAACAACTTTTTGTATCATCGAGACCAAATCTGGATGCAGTATTACAAGTGTGGTCTTACCAAAGAGGTGTACATGATTGAAGTGAGTTCTGGTACCTGGATTTATTTCATTTTTTTGCATGTTCATACTATACATGACCTTATAACAGGAGAAAAAAATCAGGTACTATACTTACCCTCTATCATTTAAGAATACCGCTATAAATGCCTAGGTATAATTATAGGTAATCCTCGATTTATGATCACAATTGAGCCCAAAATTTCCATTGCTAAACAAGACAGTTGATAAGTGAGTTTGCCCCAGTTTTCAACCTCTCTTGCCATGGTTTTAAAGTGAATCACTGAAATTATTAAGTTAGTAACACATTTTTCAAGTAGATCTGGCTTACGCATTGACTTCTCAGAAGGCTACAAAAGTAATCACATGACCCCAAGGACACAGCAACCATCATAAATATGACTCAGTTGCCAAGTATCTGAATTTTGATCATGTGACCATGGGGATGCTGCAATGTTCATAAGTGTGGAAAATGGTCATAAGTTACTTTTTCGGTGATATAACTTTGGTCACTAAACAAACTATTGTAAGTCGAGGTCTACCTGTATTACATCACATCAAGTTCTGATTAAGATCCCACTGGTGTTCAGAGGTTTTACATGATAAGGTCATCATATATGGGCTGCCAAAACCCAGACAATTATATAACGGCTTTCCAAAGGTGCTTTTTCAAAAGGCAACTGGACACCGTTTTTTCCTAAAACAAAGGGAAAAACAAAGGGGAAAAAGCACCTTTGGGACAATCATGACCTGGATGACTGAGAATCCCCATAGACCAGGGGTGTTAAACTGGTGGCCCACGGGCCGGATGCATCATGCAAAGGCCACACCCACCCCAGTTCCACAAAGGGAAAAACTTTGCAAAACATCACATGATGGCAAAGTGATGCAGCGAATTTGACACCCATGCTATAGACAAAAGGTTGCTTCATTTTTGTTACATTTGCTGCCATTTAAGGATGGCTAAAGTTCTGCAGCCTACCCACAGAAGACATCTTCAAATGCTTGCTCAGCACAAGGATGAGTGAAACGAGTGAAGAAGTTGCTTCTTAGCCTGAAAGGTCACACTAGCCTTCTGCTGCTGTCGCTGAGACAATGAAATAATTTCCTGGTTTGGGAAAGTGGGCTTGGCATTTGAGCTCTCTTCTCTTCTTCCTAACTTGGTCACCTACCTAGAGCCCCTGTTGTTGTAAATGATTTTTGACCCCCCCAAAATCATTTACAACAGGGTCTCTAGTTAGGTGACCAAGTTAGGAAGGAGACCAAGCTACAGATCATTAAGGCCTGCGGAGATACAGTATTTCAATCATATCTTTCTTTCCTATCTGTACGTATCCAAAGACCATGTCAACCCACTGAAAGTCATTCAAAAGAATAGATAATGGCTTTTCCAGATTCGTGAAATACACATACATATTGTTCCAGTTCATCTTTGTATTTCATGCACAGCAATACAGTAGGTCTGAAAACATCCAGACTGAATATGTGAATGACTGACTTAAGGACTCTTGCTGTGAGAAGATTTATGCAGACGACTTTGGAAGTAGGGAATAAATTCTCTTTCTTGAAAATGCAATTTAGTACTCCTTTCAAGGTCATGTAAAGCCAATTTGTTACTTCTTAATGTGTATCTCGGAAACACATTTACATAATTAAAATAAATAAAGCATATGAAAGAATATGTAGGAGGCGATCTTGGAGACAATGTCTGAATTACTAATTGTCACCACTAAATAAGGTGACAATTATTCCACTTCCATGCAGTTTATAAAGTTCTTGAGCTATGTAAATGGATGTATTTTTAACTTGTCCTTCAAATTTAATCTTGAAAAAAACCAAAACGTCTGGGAAATATATTTAGAGACAGATATTGAAAGAGAAGGTCCTTTGTTTTGAAAATATTGTAGCACAAACCAGGTTTGGTAACTGGCTGTAATAGGGAAAGACCTTTGGGATTCCCTCCCTTAATCCAACTCATCTTGCTACAAGCTGCACAAAAGCAAGTTGCTAGGAAGGAAAAGTATGAATCTCTAAAGGGCCCCAGAAGAAACTGCAGTTGAGATATATAAGGAGCAGGAATGTCAAGTAAGGAATGAAATGGTTCCATGGAATTGTTGGTCTTCATAGAATAGGTCCAAATCTGGGCCAGTAGATGATAGCAAAGAGTCCGATTTTTCTGTATCTCTTTGCTGCCATCTTCTAGTCATCTTAATTTTTGAAGTCCAGATATAGTCAATGTCAGAATGTTTGCAGCGTGACTACTATTAGGAGACAACCCAGGAACAAAATACAGCACACAGAGACTTAGACATTTAACAGTGGTTTGTATACAAGATATATACAGAAATATATGTGGTAGGCAAATACCTGACAAGCAATCAGTCTTCTTCTTAACTCTACATGGAGAACTCAGTAATGAATACCGGACACAAGGAGAGAGAATACACCCTCTCCTGGTTGCCTTTATAAACACCTCTTAAATTGGTAAAAACTTTTGTAGACCCCTTCGTAGTCTACCAATGCTGATTCATCTTCACTGCATCAGCTTTACAGTTGGTCAGCTCTCAAATCTCAAATCTCAAATCTCAATACCTTAACAGTCAATCTACTGGTATATATGTATTGGGTATTGGGTTTACTGGTATAGGAAATGCAGAAGTTTCAATATGACATATTGGCTGAATGTGAATGAAGAAATCAATCTTATTTTTCAGGAGCAGGTTGTTCATAGCTGTGCTCATGAAGGAAGACTGCTTTCTTGGAGGCCTCCCCCAGTATTTCTAAGCAAGATACTAATAACCTATACTAATAACCTAATTATTATAATATTATAATTATAATACTAATAATAATACTAATATAATACTAATATTATAATACTAATAACCTATATTAATAACCTATACTAATAACCTATACTAATAACCCACCAACAATACTACTACCCTTCAAAAAGACGTTGACTTTGTATCCGAGTGGTCTAAAACTTGGCAACTTCAAATCTTAACCAGCAAATGCTCAGTCTTACATATTGGAAAAAAGAACCCAAATAACTTGATGGACATTACCTTACAGATGACCCCCACCCTCCTAAAGACTTTGGAGTTTTTATATCAAATGATCTAAGTGCCAAAGCCCACTGCAACTACATAGCAAAAAAGGCTCTAAGAATTGTAAACCTAATTTTGCGTAGCTTCTTTTCCAAAAACTCTACACTACTAACCAGAGCTTACAAAACATTTGTGCTAGACCTATTCTTGAATACAGCTTACCTGTCTGGAACCCATACCACATCTCTGACATTAATACAATTGAACACGTCCAGAAATATTTTACAAGAAGAGTTCTCCGCTCCTCTGAAAACAACAAAATACCTTATACCACCAGACTTGAAATCCTGGGATTAGAAAACTTAGAACTCTACCGACTCTGACAAGACCTGTGTTTAACACATAGAATTATCTATTGCAATGTCCTTCCTGTTAAAGACTACTTCAGCTTCAATCGCAATAATACAAGAGCAAAACATAGATTTAAACTTAATGTTAACCGCTTCAATCTTGATTGCAGAAAATATGACTTTTGTAACGGAGTTGTTAACTCTTGGAACACACTACCTGACTTGTAATGTATTTTGAACTTTGAGAGGGAATTTTGGGTGGGAAAAATTGCACGTTGCTGATTGGTTGAAGCCTCGACCAAAAGAGTATTTAAAGAGGGGTTTTTGCCGGTTGTGTTTGCTGGGGTAACAATAAACTAAAGAGCTGTTGTCACTCACTGGTCTCCTGCCTCTTCATTGCCCGAACATAACATTGGCGACGAAGGTGGGATGTTGAGGCAGTGAGATCGTAAAAAGAGCTGATGGAACCAGGAATTTGCAAACCCAGCCAGTTTCTCGAAGGCGGAAAATAGCGATGTCCAGCTACACGCCGCCAGCGCCATTTGACCCAGCAAAGGAGAAATGTGGGTCGTACATGGCTCGTTTCGAGTGTTTCCTCGAAGCAAACGAACTATAGGGAGTCTCGGATAATCGGAAGCGAGCATACTTCCTGAGCCACTGTGGTCCAGAGGTCTTCGATACGGCAGAGTCACTCTCAGAGCCAACGCCGGTACAATCGGTACCGTGGCAGACACTACAAACAACACTTCGAGCGTACTACGCACCGGTACCCTCAAAGTTCGTCCAACGGTTCGAGTTGAGGCAACGGGTACAGCGAGAGGGCGAATCAATAAGCATGTACATGGCCGCGTTGAGGAAAGCCGCAAACCACTGTGAGTACAGAGATTTGGAGGATTCCCTACTCGAACAACTCATTTGTGGGGTCAGGGACATCAGACTACAAAGGCGGCTGCTGTCTAAAAGCAACCTGACTTTAGCAATAGCCCTGGACGAAGCCAGAGCTCATGAGATGTCCACCAAGGCGGCGGAGACCTTGCAAAAGCCAAACGCGCAGGGTGCCGGGACAAAGACTACACCGGTCCACAGCGAGGAAGTCCAGGCCGAATCGGAAGGTGAGGAAGAGGAAGAAGTGTTCCACACTGGGAGGCTGGAGAGAGGTGACCGGGACAAATGTGTGAGTTGTGGGGGGCAACACCAACGGCAAAACTGCAGATTCAAGGACGCAGTTTGTCGGCGGTGTGAAAAAAAAGGACACATAGCTCGGGCCTGCCGAGCCCCCCAGCCTTCCCGCCAAAAATTCAAACCGACCAATCAGAGCGCGGGAGCAGCGAAGCGGCCCGGGATTGGTCCAATTAAAAAGGGCGCGAAGTTAAACCAGACCACTGTGAGAGTGGGCCACGCATCGACACGACTAGAGAAGAAAATATTTACCCAAGTCTACATTAAAGGGGTGCAGTGCCCAATGGAAGTAGACACTGGGTCGTCAATCACAATTATGTCCTGGGACACCATCGTGAGAGACTTGCCAGCCATCGCAAAACGTCAGCTACAAACCCAGAAGCTGAGAGTGCAGGACTACCAAGGGAATCGGATCCCTGTTTGAGGAGTCACATCCGTCCAAGTCAAATATGGACAATTCAAAAAGACCCTGCCAATCACCATAGTAAACGGAACTCTACCGAGCTTGCTAGGGCTGGACTGGTTCCGAGCTTTGGGCATGGGAGTGACCGGGGTCCACAGGAGCGACGTCATCCTCAGAGACGAACTACTGAAGGAGTTCGAGGACGTTTTCAAGGATTGCCTGGGCAAGTACGTGGGGACCCCTATTTCTTTCAACCTTGACCCCCAAGTCGCCCCCATCCGGTTAAAGGCTAGGAGGGTTCCATTCGCCCTAAAGCCCAAAATTGACCGAGAATTAGACAAGCTAGTAAGCCAGGGAATACTAGTCCCCGTCGATCATGCAAAATGGGAGACACCCATAGTAACCCCAGTCAAACCGGATGGATCGGTCCGGATTTGCGCTGACTACAAAGCAACGCTTAACAAAGCATTGCAGAAAAGTGCATACCCCGTTCCAGTGGTGCAACATCTGCTGCACTCATTAGGGCAAGGGCAGGTCTTCGCCAAACTCGATTTGGCCCAAGCCTACCAACAGCTACCTGCAGATAGCAGCACAGCGGAGGCGCAGACAATTGTCACGCACCGCGGGGCTTTCAAATGTACGCGACTCCAGTTAGGAGTTAGCGTGGCCCCAGGGCTCTTCCAGAACCTAATGGAGCAATTATTACAGGGCCTACCAGGAGTGGTACCATACTTCGATGATGTATTGGTATCAGCTGAAAACTTAGAGGAACTCGGGGTAAAACTAAGGAAGGTGTTCGGCATTTTTAGGTCTGCTGGGCTTAAAGTTAAGCTCAACAAATGCCACATTGGGGTGAAATCTGTAGAATTCCTAGGATACCGAATAGACAGGGAAGGGATCCACCCCACGGAGAGCAAGGTACGGGCCATTAGAAAGGCCCCAGCCCCCAAAAATAAAACAGAATTACAGGCATTCTTGGGGCTTGTTAATTTCTATGCGGTATTCTTGAAGAATAAAGCAACAGTAGCCGAACCACTACATAAGTTGCTAGCAAAGAAAGCTGTGTGGTCCTGGGGGAGAGAAGAGGCTAGGGCATTTGAGGTGGTAAAAAACCTTTTGTCCAGCGATAGCCTCCTCATCCAGTACAATGGCACGTTGCCACTAGTGCTAGTTTGCGATGCTTCACCATATGGGGTGGGGGCGGTGCTCAGCCATAGGTTACCGAATGGAACAGAAGCCCCTATAGCGTATTATTCCCGGATGATGTCCTCTGCGGAAAGGAACTACAGCCAGCTAGATAGGGAAGCGTTGGCCATAGTCTCCGGGGTTAAGAAATTCCACAAATACTTGTTCGGGCGACATTTCGAGATAATCACGGACCACAGACCCCTTCTAGGACTCTTAGCGGGTGACCGCCCAACACCCGTGGCACTTTCTCCCAGGCTGACCCGATGGACTATTTTCCTAGCGGCATACTCCTACAAATTGCTCCACCACCCAGGAAAAGACTTAGGGCATGCGGACGCTCTGAGCAGATGCCCTTTACCAGAGACAATTGAAGACCCCACCCCGGGGACACCCGTCTTGCTAATTGACTCTTTGGACTCTGGCCTAGTCACATCCAAGCAGGTGGCTAGGGCATCTTACAGGGACATTACAATACGGACTGTAATCGGTTGGGTGCAAAGGGGTTGGCCCGCTGCGCCGGGCGAGCGTTTCAAAAACTTTGCAAAAAAACGATCAGAGCTGTCGGTTCAAGGGGGGTGTCTGTTATGGGGGGATAGGGTAGTTATCCCAGAAAAATTACACGAAAATGTGTTGGAACTGTTGCATGTGGGCCACCCAGGGATTGTGAGGATGAAGAGTTTAGCGAGGAGTTATGTATGGTGGCCCTTAATGGATAAGGACATCAGCAACAGGGTAGGGAAATGCCAATCCTGCCAAGAGTCGAGGTCGCTACCCCCTACAGCCCCAGTCAGAGAGTGGGAGAAACCCCAGGGGCCATGGTCCAGGATTCACATAGATTTTGCGGGGCCGTTCCATGGGCAGACCTTTTTAATGGTAGTAGATGCCTACTCAAAATGGTTAGAAATCATCCTCATGAAAAGCACAACGGCCGAAGCAGTAATCACAGTCCTAAGGCATCTATTCGTAACTGACGTTGTCTCTGACAACGGCCCGCAATTCACGGCAAACCAGTTTGAGGGGTATTTAGCGGGAGAGGGCATCAGACATGTCCTCTCGGCGCCTTTCCACCCAGCGACGAACGGACTTGCAGAACGTTTCGTTCGGAGCACCAAGGAAGCGCTATCTAGGATAAGTCCAGGCGACTGGCAAATGAAAATAGACACTTTCCTGGCCGTCCAACATAGGACCCCTTGTGTAACAACTGGCCGCGGCCCAGCCGAACTCTTAATGGGCAGGAAACTCAGGTGCCCACTAGACCGACTAAACCCAACTTATACCCCAGATGGGTATAAGGGTATTCAAGGAAAAACCAGGGAAATGACAGTGGGTGACCCAGTATGGGCACACAACTATAGCGAGGGCCCAATATGGTTAAAGGGGGAAATTCTGGGCATAACCAGACCCAAATCATACATAGTAGACATGGAGGACGGCCGAGTATGGAAACGCCACATAGACCAGTTAAGAAAACGTATACCAAACAAACTAGAAAACAAACAACCAGGCCCTGACTACCAATTGTTTGAATCTGCAGCTGACTCAAACCCGAGGCGAGCGGAGGACTTATCTGATTCCGATGAAGTCCAGCGACGCCAACCGGTTCCTCCTGAAGGCAACAGGAACGACTCAGCCAATAATCCAGGGCCGGACGGCCTAGAGGAGGAGCTGGGAAGAACAAACAGTCCCTCCGACCAGCTCGACTCTCTCCCAGAGAATGAACTGCGCAGGTCAGAAAGAGTTAGGAGACGCCCTGTCTACCTGCGTGACTACGTAGAGAAATAGCATGCAAATATTATGTAAATAGCGGTACAAAGCGTTCTGGGAGGGAAGGAGTGTAATGTATTTTGAACTTTGAGAGGGAATTTTGGGCGGGAAAAATTGCACGTTGCTGATTGGTTGAAGCCTCGACCAAAAGAGTATTTAAAGAGGGGTTTTTGCCGGTTGTGTTTGCTGGGGTCACAATAAACTAAAGAGCTGTTGTCACTCACTGGTCTCCTGCCTCTTCATTGCCCGAACATAACATGACTCTGTGGTTTCTTCTCAAAATCCCAAAAGCTTTAACCAAAAACTCTCTACTATTGACCTCACCCCATTCCTAAGAGGACTATAAGGGGCGTGCATAAGAGCACAAAAGTGCCTACCGTTCCTGTCCTATTGTTTCCTTTCATTATATCAAATTAATATAGTTATTGCATACTTTTGCTCATATATATGCTTATATGATGTGTTGTTGTTTTATGTTGATGCTTGTGTATACTGTTGTGACAAAATAAATAATAAAAAAAAACTTTGCAGCTGGTGTTTGAGAAATTTTTCATCAGCCTGAAGATAGGGCATTTTCCTCCCTGCTTTGGGTTGAGTTCATAATTGTGCTACTGGATTAATCAGCTTCCTCTTCTTTTATTCCCTATCATTAAATTTCACCCAAAACATAGGCTGTGAAGATTTTATCTTGCTTCTTTGTTCAGGGCTGACTTATACCTCTTTGTTTTCTTATTCTCTAGATACTAATAATTCCTGACCGTTGTTCAACTTCCTGCATTATTTTTTTTAAGCTTTTATTGAAGAAAGAGCAAGACTGAAATGAATCTACAGTATAAACGTGTCCTATATTTTTCTTTAGTGAAAAAGAAGTCATAAAATGCTCTGCAATTGTGCGTAATGTTTGCAAGAATACCATTGTTGTGCCTCTATATGAAGGGAAGGATGGAAAAACTAAATGAAGGAATTATAGGGGGGTCAGTTTAACTAGGTTTAGGAAGTTAGTTGGCATAAGTCTTAATGAAAGGGTACAAGAGAAGACAATGGAAAATAATGGGGGAAGTGTTATGAAGATATATGGCAGGCAAAGGGTTTGCAACCAGATTGTTCTGACCTAGGCTCCCTTAAAAAGCAGGAAGCAGGAATTGGTCCGGGCAAAATCTCTTTTATTTACATGACTGTGAATTACTTTCATTCACAGTCAGCAAGGTTTGTCTAAACAGTTTTTCAAAGGAATATTTATCACACACCTTATCTCATTTGGCAAGCTGCCACATAACTTGTTTCCAAATGCAGAGTAATGCAACACTTGGCACAGAGTCTCTTAAGAGTCACAAACAGAACTTTCCACTCTTGCAACTACCGAACGAACAAATTGTTTCCTGCAAAAGCCCCCTCCCCATTCAGTCTTTTGTTTCCTATGGGAGGGGCCAATCATCTCTAAGGTGTGGCTTTACTCCCAAGTCGACCCTGCTTTCTGAGTTGTTCTTGTCTTCTAGCAGCTCTGCTGTTCCTCGGCTTCACTGCTGTCTATCTCCCTCTTTGCCTCCGATGCAGAGCCCTGGTCCGAGCTTCCCCCAGCCCCCAGGACTGGCCCATGTTCCTCCCCAACCTCCTCACTGTCTGACTCTGCTGCCAGCTCCACTGGCTGCCAGCGGGCTGCAACACAAATTTTTATACTTCAGCGGTCCCTAAAAAAATTGCAGAAATGTTTATTGCATATTTGTTGATTTAGAGAAAGCATATGATAAACCAATTATGCTTAAAGTATAGAATATTTTGCAGAAATATGATGTTGAGAGTTGGCTGGTGATGTGATCTAAGCAAATGGAACTATGTGTGGAAATTAATGGAATGCCTGGAAATCATTCAACATTAAGTGGGAATTAAGACAAGGATGGATGATTTCCCCTTGATTTTTAAACACATTTATGCATCAAAATGTAAGAAATGCTTATGTTGATATTAGTGTTGTATTGGTTGGGGAATGCAAATATGTGTGTAATTCTGTGTGCAGACGATTGCTCGTAGAGAATCCAAATAGAGTGGGTTTCAGCAAGGAGCATGAATCTGAAAATGAATATATCAAAGGCCAAGGTGGTTGCATTTGACATAGACAATGGAATGAAGAACACAAATGGTGAAAAACTAGTGCAGGTAAAAGAAAATAATGTATCAAAACAGACTGTTAATTAAAGATAGGGAAAGCTGTGGATAAATGCTAAGTCTTTCTGGTTCTAGTAGAAAAGATCCATACAGAAAGTGGTCTGCTACAAGAAATGAACATTTGTCAAAAGAAGTGAACCTGGCTGTGTAGAAGAATGTGCTTCTACACTCTTTGTTATATGGAAGTGAGAGTTATATCAGCAGAAATGCGAAGTAAGATGAATGAATTCTGGAGGATAATACAATAAGAAATCCAGTCAAGAAGTAATGGGTGATAAATAAATGTAGCCTGACTACAAAAGCATGTTACCAGTGTAAAAGACAGATATTGAGTAGTACGAATGCATAAGGATCACTTTACAAGACAGCTGTAAAAAGGAAGGGGAATCAGAGAAACTCACGGTTGTATGGAGTTACTGAAGTCCACAAAAGAAAGAGGTGAGAAGTTGAAAGAACAAATGTATGAAACAGTGCATGGGAAAAGCAAGGAGGGTTTGCAAGCACGGAGAGGAATAGTGTGATAAAAGTGAAGAGTATGATATAAACTAGATAAAACTACATTTTTTTTAACATAATGTCTTTGTGCCTTATTCCTTTTCTGTATTGAGCATAACTGTGGTTATCCTGAAAAGGAAGAATATAATGGGCAGGTCAGTATGTATGAGCAGGGGGGGGGGGAACCTAATCTATTCCAAAATATTAAAGTTACAGGAAGACAAGTTTCATTTGAATATTTGGTTCCAAAGTCTATTATACAAGAGGAAAAAAGTTAAGAAAAATGCATGGCATGGGGCCAGAAGTTAAGAAAAAATTATGGCATGTGGCCACACTACCTATGGAACTGCCTTCATCCCATTACATCAAAGCAATCAGGCAGGGAAGATATATTACAAACCTCATCAGTTCAATAACTCTAACTGATGGGGTCCAGCAGGAGAGCCTTCTCTGCTGTTGCCCCTGCCCTCCTGCCTTCATTCTTCTGTCCTTCTGGAAAGGAGTCAAAACATGGCTCTACGGCCTTCTATGGGCAGCTCAGAGGGGCATGCAGCCCTGGGACTGGTTAGTGTCCCGAAAGCCCTACTTTTACCTTTTAACTATAGAAATAAATAAAACAAAAGGGAGAATGTGTTTTCTTCTTTAATATAAATACCCCAGAAGCTTCTGCAATCTTTAATAAATTGTCTTGGTACAACAACCAGCACCAGACATCATATATCCTTTCTCTCTCTCTTGTTCTCATTCTGTCTCTGTCTGTCTGTCTGTCTGCCTCTCTCTCTCTTTCTCTCTCTCTCTGCCTTTCTTTCTGTCTGTCTCTGTCTCTCTCTCTCTCACACACACACACAAACATACTTTGTAGGGCTATCTTACATTGAGCCTGCCTCTCCTTCTGCAAATGATCACTCAGTCTGCACTGACTGAATCCCAAACTCTACACACTGAATGATTTTGTGAGCTACTAGCTGGTTGGTGATGCTTATCCAGCATGATCCTGCTTTACAGAGTTCACTTCTGCATACATCACCTCCCTACTTTCCTACATATATAAAAATGGAATCTCTAGACCAAAAAAAAAAGGGGGGGAAAAAGGTATTTCTATTTTTAAGGAAAAGAAACCCTCTATTAACACACACACACACCGCCAAAATCATTTGGTTTCTGCTATCTCACCCAAACACCCAAGAGACAGAGCCTGTGCATTTGTAAAAGTATGAAGCAATTAAAATCCTGTTAAGTACAATACTGCAAAGAAGGTTTTGTCCTGGAAAGATTACACATGGTCACTGGCAATCAGAATGATTTCTGGTCAGCAAGGCATTTCGGCTTCCAGGTTTGAAATCCACAAGCAGCTTGACTTTCTCCTTATTTAAAGCTGTTAGAATTGTTTCCAAAAGCACTCACTAGATGTCTCTATATAAGTTAAATATAATTGCTGCAGAGAACACCCTGCCTCTGCTCCCATTAACAAGAAACCTGTGACAGGCATGGTTTGTTCTGAAAAAAACTCGCTTGTAGCCAGTAACTCCATTTGAAGTTCAAAAGGTGGCTTTTATTTTAAATATTCTCATTGATTCTGGCCAGGATCCTGTTTGGAGGATGCTAAATCTTCAGTATTGTTTGAGATCCCAGAGATTGCTGTGACATTAAAAAAAAAATAAAATAAAATAAAATTGTCAGAGCTTCCTATTTATTCTATCAGCTGGTTTACAGCAAACAGAATGAAGGTAATCATTATTCCCATCCAATGGAGTACACCTATTTTATCATGATCCTTACAAAGATCACTTGCAATGTCAAAATTCATTTTCATTTTCAAAAAAAAAAAAGTGCAATGCCTCATCAGTTTTGCAAGTCACCGCAGTTAATTGGATTTGTTCATTTTCCCCTTGTGAACCATCACTTATTCTTTAATGGTGCCCATTAGCTATCAGCTATCTGTTACATTATTTGGTAACTTTATAGCTTTTTTATGAAGGAGAAGAAGAAAAAAAGAAAAGAAAAGAAAAGAAAAGAAAAGAAAAGAAAAAAGCAGCAATATTTTCAATTCCCTCCAGCTTTTGTTAGATTTCATGTAATTTGTAACACAGGTGTCACCATCAAACCAAGCCCCCAAATGCAGAGATGCAATTCAAATATGTTGTTATAAAACATGTACTATTGGCATAGTTGCCGAAACTAGTTTGTGAGAAAAGGGAGATCAATTTCTTTCTGATTCAGTCATGAAACACAAATCTAAAATGAAGTTGTGCTAAACTGTGAGATTTTTTATTTATCTAGCGATGTCCAGTAATGGCCAAACAGGATTATATTTTTTGGAAGTTCAGTCCAAACAATTCTATATAATACATGGCCACAAGTTCATTTTCGCCTTTATGAAAAGAGCATCTGCTAAAAAGAAACTCACAGAGATTTTTTTTTATTTCCCTTATGACCATGATGCACAAATGACATTTATATAGGCTTTTCCTTTTCAGATATGTAAATATGGAACAAGCTGTATTTACAAGCTTGTTCAGGTGATTTTTTTTTAAATAGGCTTTCTCTGGTTCTTGTTTTGCTGGTAGATGATAAAACTTTGAATAACCAAAGCACCACCGAAGCATCTTCAAATCTGAAAAACTTTGACCTCATGAGAGAACTAAAGGTGGAGCTCAAGGAGCTCAGCAGAATCACTGATACAGGTAGTCCTCAATTTACAACAGTTCGTTCAAAGTTACAAGAGCACTGAAAAATGTATGACTGTTTTTCAAAGTTACAACCTTTGCAGCATCCCCACGAACATGTGATCAAAATGCAGATGCTTGGCAACTGTTTCATATTTATGACCATTGCTGTGTCCCAAGGTCATGTAATCACCTTTTGCAACTTTCTGACAAGCTGTTCTGACCCAGCCTCAGCAGAAATAAGAAACAGACTCCTTGTCACGAAAAAACCCTCTTTATTTACCTCTTGTGAATTAATTGCATTCATCCACCGAAAAGTCCAGGCAATAGTCCTTCAAGGAGTTAACTGCATTAACAGACCTTATCAGTTCCTTGTGATGCCGTGAGCTCCCAGACGAAAGGCTGCAAATTTAGTTCTAGCAAGCAATCTTTGTGGCATGAAACACAATGAGCAAAATCTTCAGAAATACGAACCGTTTTCTCCTACGACAACCACTCCCCTTTCCTTCTATTTGTTCCCAGCGCGGGGTGGGGGAGCATTTAGCATCCATGTGTGCTTTGATTCCCGAGTCCTCCATTGTTCCGCTCTCCTAATTGCTTTGTTCATATGTGCATCTGGAACAGGCCCCAGCTGTTCTTCCTCCTCACTCATATTAGCCTCCAAAGGCAGCTGCCTTTCTGGTGGCTGGGAAATGTTGGACGGCCCTGGCTCTATCTCTGCATCCGATGCAGAGCATCCATCAGAGCCTTTCCCAGACTCCGGAACTGGCCGGATTTCCTCCCCAACCTCCTCATCGTCCAAGTTTGCCACCAGCTCCACTGGCAGCTGGTGGGCCACAACACAAGCAAAGTCAACAGGGAAGCAAAGATTCACTTAACAGCTGGGTTACTAACTTATCGACTGCAATGTTTCACTTAACAATTGTGGCAAGAAAGGTAGCAAAACAGGGAAAAGCTCACTTAACAATGTTTCACTGAACAACAAAAATTTTGGGCTCAATTTTGGTCATAAAAGGACTACTCTTGGTGAGCTTTTTTAAAAGAGAAGTAAATGGAATAATGGAAGGAAAAAAATGAAGATTTTATTCTTGGTACCTCCACTATAAAATATTTTGGAATGGCGGGGAGTGTCAAAGGTTTCTACCCGAGAAATGAGAAATGCCGCACTTGCTTTAAAAGGACTATTCTAGGCAGGCTCTTAACCTTAGGAAAAATTGCATTGCGATGTTTCTTATTCTTATTAATGTCACTAATGGTTTATTTTTATTACAGATAGTCTTAGACTTACAACCATTCATGTAGAGACTCTTCAAAGTCTCTGAAAAAAGCGACTTATAGCTAGTTTTCATACTTAAGACTGTTCCAGCATCCCCATGGTCACATGATCAAAATTCAGGCATTTGGAAACTGGCATGTATTTATGACAGTTGTACTGTTCCGGAATCATATGATCACAATATCTTCCTAGCTGGCTTCCAATCAGCAAAGTCAATGGGAGAAGCCAGATTCACTTAACGACCACATGATTCTCTTAACAGCTGCATTGATTTGTTTAAGAACTATGGCAAAAAGGTTGTAAAATGGGGCGCAACTCACTTAACAACTGTCTTGCTCAGCAAGGGAAATTTTGAGTTCAACTGTGGTCATAAGTCAAGAATTATTTGTATTTATTTGTCAAATTTATACACACAGACACAGACACACACACATCTCACATGAAGGGGCTCTGGGTGGCAACAAAATCAGCAATTAAAATGTTCTACAAAACCAATTAAAACAATACATATAAATAAAACAAGATCACTAGAGGGAAAATATTACCTACAATGCTATCACCATGCAGACTCCTTATTTCCAAAACAAATGCCCAGACTTTCCGAGGGAGGGGAAACCCCCAATGTTTTAAAAATAATGTTATCAAAAGTATTTTTTAAAAATGCAAATTAATATAAAGTAAGGCATAAAAAGGATATCAAAGAGAAAGCTAAAAATGTAAGAAAGGGAAAAAAGTAAAGAAAAGGGAAAAAGAAAGAAGAAAGATATAAAGAAGCAACTTCTGATCTTCTTTACAACAGTTATAAATACAATTATTATTATTTTTTTGTCTAAAGTTACAGCATTATCCTCTTCTTACTTTAAACTATCCTGCCTAATCATAAAAACCATAAATCACAAGTTCTTTTTTCCCCATTTTATGCAAAAAGCACTTTAAGAAGTTTCTAGGCAGTAATAAACAAGAGTTAATTTGTTTTCTCTAATGAAAGAAGTCAATTTGGTTTGAGCCCCACCTCACCCCCCCCCACACATTTTGAAGGCTTTCTGGAAGACCGTATCAGTTGGGGCTAACTTCACTTTATGGAGGAATGATGTCTGTTTCCCAAACAACCAGAATTAGATCTACTGTTCCACTTAGTTTGGTCTTATCATACAATTTGGGTAAGCATTAACAGACAGGTGAATATCTTGGCATGTCCACCTTCAGCTAAATTATGAAACCCCCAGAAGTAAATATATTTTACCTGAACAGCATTGGCTGAAAAAAACAAACCAACACTAGTTAGATCTCACTCACCAGAGTCTTAGACATTCCCCATTAGCCACTGGAGCAGAAAGCAACATAATGATATAGGGTCCTTCCATGCTATGGCCTATCTACTGCTTTGAGAGATAAATGGCTACATCAGAATATTTCTGGGTGAGATAGACTTGACTGAGAAATCAATCAACCTGCACCTGCTCCTGGGCCTTAAGTCAAAATCTGTCCAGGGCTTCAGCAAGTTTGCATGCTTGAAGCTTCATCATATTGTGATCACTTGGGTATTGATTTTGTACATGCAGGTGCGGTAGGAGTAATACAGAAATAGAAAGTGAGAAAATAAATGGCAAAGGCTCTCTTGAAATTCTCCGCTGTTTTGATGGGTGATTACTGTACGTTGGGGGGGAGATGCCTGCACATTCCTCGGTGGAGAAAAGTTATTTAGTAATTTCTTCATAGATGGCTGAGGTGAGGACAAAGACTGCAGGGTTTTTTTGTTTTACTTTTTCTTAACAGGATATGGGGCAACAATAGGATCGCTCTCTTCCTCGTCCTCGTCCTCTTCCTCCTCCTCCTCCCTGTAATATTCTAAGTTTGGTTTCATTCTGGGACATAGTTTATTTGTGTAAGAGAGAAACGGTAGCTTTCACAGAGGAAGAAGGAAAGGAGAAAAGAAGAAAAGAAAGATATTCAGACAAAGTACAATGAAATGCTCCCTTTTTTAAAGGAAGTGAATTAATATAATTCAGAAATGCTTTCCGCCAAAAAAGAAACCCTGAGAAACTTTTGACTTAATTCTAGTTAGGATTGTAGCTAAGCTCACGGCAATTTGCATATCAGTTGCAAAGGTGCCAGGAACTTTCAAAGACATTTATTTCTATCAAAGTCTGCCAGACCCTGGGAATGCTACATTAAGAGTTATTAGGATGAAAAATTATTAGTTGGGGTTTTTTTGGCAGGCATCAGTTCTTCACAGCACTTCAGGCAGCTTTTTAAAAAGTAGAAAGTCAAATGAATATTATTTCATAGCTTATACCTTTCTCTCCTCAAATCTTATTAAGCATTAGCGTGTGTAGGGATTGAAAAAAACGAAGATGGACAGAAATGGGCAAAGCCCTTTATTCAGAAATAATACAATTTCATTTAATTAAACAATACAGGTATAAATCAATATGTATTTGTTTCTATATGAGATTTACCTTTCTCTTTTGTTAAAAATATTTTTTTTAAAAAACCATTATACAAATAGTCCTCGATTTATGACCGCAATTGACCCCAACATTTCTGTTGTTAAGTGAGTTTTGCTCCATTTTACAACTTTTCTTGCCACAGTTAAATGAATTACTGCAGTGGATAAGTTAGTAACACAGTTGTTATGTGAACCTGGCTTCCCCATTGACTTTGCTTGTCAGACGGTCGCAAAAAGGGATTACATGACCTTGGGACACAGCAACGGTCATAAGTCATAAGCAATTGATCAGTCAATTGCTAAGCATCTGAATTTTGTTTACAGGATCATGGGGTGAGGACCTAGATTGTTGGGGGCAATATGCTGACTCTGTAAACCTCTTAGAGAGGGCTGTAAAGCACTGTGAAGCAGTATGTAAGCCTGCTATTGCTGTCATGGTGATGTTACAAAGGTTGCAAGCATGAAAAACAGTCCTAATCACTTTTTCCAGTGCCGTTGTAACTCTGAACAGTCACTAAATGAACTATTGTAGGTCGAGGACTACCTGTCATTTATTATTGCTAATTATTTTTGCATGAGTTCTTCTAAACTAGTGAAATGGGAATTCTAGGTACCCAGACCCTATTCAGGATTCCTGAACAAAAAAATTAAGTGATGAGAAAAATCCCATGATGTTGTACGACCTTGCCCTGACTTCATTGAGAATATCCATATTATTCCTACAAGAAGAATCCTGGGAGGCAGGTAAGACTGGGAAAAAGAAGAGGGAGGAAGGAGTTGAGGGGGAAATTGGCTCCAAAGTCACCGAATGAATTTCCATGGTTCATGGAAGGTTTAGAAGTGGATCTCCTGGTCTTTGTCCAATGCTTGAGCTCCTATGACACACTCTGGTTCTCATTCTCCATCCATATAGGATACTGTAGGTTGCTTTTCAGTGGAGCAGGTTGGGTTAAAAAAATGGATTCAAGAGACCACAGGTTGCGTTTTGAGGGCAAAAGGGGCATTCGGTCACCCAGCCTGGTTATACAATTTTCTTAATAGGTTGGCGTGGAAGAAGAGGCTGTGAATAAAATGCCCCATTTCACATCATTTTGAATTGAAGAGTAAACACTTTCCTTGCAGCTTCTATGTTCTTCTATTCTGCAATTTGCATGTTTGCAAATATTTGACAATTTGTGAAGAATTTAAGAGGGTTTTCTCCAACCCTGTGCTTTTCTGATATTGGTTGTAATTTGCAAACTCCAGCTGTTTGCAGCATAGGGTTGGAGAAGGAGGTGGGGGAGGAATCTTTTTACACCGGTCACATGGGTTATTTCAGATGAAGTCTCCAGATGAGATAGAGAGCTTGGAAATCTTCATTCGATTTGGTCTAGAAATGGGAAATCAATTTTCAAATATTTCCTCCTTATAAACACATCCCAAAGACAAATTATTTCCATGTGCCCTAGAAGGGAAATAACATCTAGAGTGGTTCTTAAGACGGTTGCTAAATCTGAAGAAGCATTCTTGCTAAGTTTTAAGAGCAACTTCGATTTGAAAACACATTTACTTGACTATCTGAAGGCTGTGTTATAGCCATTTGAAAAAAAAAAAACAGCACTGAGATATAGGTGCAAATTAAGCTGTAACACAAGATGCAGTGGGAGAAAAAAAGCTTAAGATAAATAATGTCTTATTTCTGATTTCTGAAATTTCAGTGCAATTACCTGCCTGGTAACTAAAGTATCATTAATTGCTTAATTAGCTTGCATTTTGCTGCAGAGAATGTAAAATAGGTTCACTTGAAGGAAGATTAAAGGTTGTTGTCAAATACATACACCAACAGTTGATTGCATTAATGGTGTTATTTGTGCTTCTGTAATTGCTGCAGTAATTTATATTTCTGGGCTTATTATTATTACAACACTGAAGATGTCAACTGTCATTATTTAATATTCTTTCTTTCTATTAAAAAACCCCTCCTTAGTGTAATTAAACTTCATAATGAAACTAACTCCATAATGCTTTCATCAGAGAGGAAATAAGACCCTACTGTGATGTGGTGATAGAAATTTTCTATAGAAAGAGGGGGAGACTGGCAGATATGTCCAGTGAATACCAAGGAAGGACTTTATTAGGATTGCTGCTTACATATTATTCCAGCAGGGAGACAATGTATTACCAGGGGGGGGAAAAACCCGGATTAAAATGACATTGGTTTGCCCCCAAATGGATATATTAATGTTTGCAGAAATAGGCAAATGTAGATACTGTTATAAGAACCCTGGTGGTGCAGTGGTTAGAATGCAGTATTGCAGGCTAACTCTGCTGCCTGCTAGCAGTTCAAATCTCACCCGGCTCAAGGTTGACTCAGCCTTCCATCCTTCCGAGGTCGGTAAAATGAGGAGCTGGGTTGTTTGGGGCAATATGCTGACTCTTACAGAGAGCTGTAAAAGCACTACGAAATGGTATATAAGTGTATGTGCTATTGTTTTTGCTATTATAATTCGATACATCCGCAGATAGCAGAGGAGATTGTGATTAGCTGAGTCTGGTGTCCAAGATGATAACTTCTGGTAAACATCTTCAAGTTTCATGTTTAATGAATAATAATAATAATAATGTAATTATAGGTGTATAATAATTATAATTATTGAATGATAATCATCATCATAATATCATGATATATTATGTAATAATAATCTCCTCCATGAATATCCCCTTGTGATGGAGGATGATGATGCTTGGATGACTTTGAGAGTTCTGCTGGAGATAGTGTAATCTACCAGGAGGGTTATCCATGCCAGACAGATCTTAATGAAAGAGCTAAACTAAGTGTATTGATCAACCCATTTAATATGGTGAGAAATCAGAAAAAGAACCCTACAATGGCTCAATCATTGGCCAGATCAACAAGAACTATATCAGAGGTTAGAATTCTGGGCATCCGTCAACAAATGAACAATGAGACTCAGCAGCTATGACTGGTCAACCAGAGTTTAGCCTTGTAGGGTTACTAAAGGGATTACAACCACCGACAAGACAAAGAATATTTTAATTTGAAAATCTCACCATTATAGCCGGCTATTATGAAGCAGGGCTAACATAAAGCAAATGTTTGAACTGTGGAAAAGAATTTATTCAGACTCAAATACTACCAAGCAATTATTAGTAGTAGGAGATTCATTACGAGAAATAAACTATTCAGGGATGCAGGTCTGGAAGAGATTCAGAAAAATTGTGAAAATGAATAGTAGAACAGATGAAACTCAGATAACAATATGCAGAATTACTAGCAGAAAGACAAAGACTGCCAGCATTGAAAATAGTGCCCCAAAAGATCTGACATCTACAATAAAGGATATGAATAAGGTGCTTGTAAAAATTAAAATAACATTTATTGAACACTACAGTTGATTTGCCTACAGTACAGCATTGGTGGTTACAAAAAAAACTTGGTAGCAAAATTAGAAAACCAAAAGCAAAATCATATTTAATCCCAAAGTGGAAGATCAGACTGGGGCCAAGAAAGTAAGATTAGTTGCAAGTAATTTAAAGAACATGAAAGAGGAAAAAACAAATAATGTAAGAATCAAGATAAGCCTAATAGCTTAGTTCCAAAAAATTGAAGTAGTTTTGAAAATAAAGCAACAAATAGCAGCAATAGCTGGAAAAATTGAACACAATGAGGTAGAAATCATCTAATTTAAGCAATTCAGCTATTTTAATCAGACCAGAAGTGATTCTAACAAACTATAAATGGCAATAGAAATTATGAAAGTAGAAAACCAAACAAAAAAGAAACCAATTTTAGAAAGATCTATGGGAAACTTTTATTTATGGATAGATAAAAGAATATAAAGAGGAATTTAATAAATAAATAAATAAATAACAAATGGAAGAACTAATCATAACAGCAGAAATGGTTAACATTGGGTGAAAAGGATTAAAAAATGATTTTCTCCTTGAAAAAAATCAATTGCATGACTAGTTTTTGTCCAATTACAGCCAAATAGCTTAATGAAATATTGCATAAAGCAGGGGTCTCCAACCTTGGTCCCTTTAAGACTTATGGACTTCAACTCCCAGAGCCCCTCAACCAGCTTTGCTGGCTGAGGAACTCTGGGAGTTGAAGTCCATAAGTCTTAAAGGGACCAAGGTTGGAGACCCCTGGCATTAAGGAAATATTAGTGACTGGTTAGTAACTGGATAAAGTGTAAAGTGGATACAAATAAAACTTGACAATGTCTTACAACTGTGCAATGTACAACTTAAGACAAAAGTACAGTCTTACTTTTAAAAAGAAACTGAAGGCTAGATTTTGGCTGCTCAAGAGCAATGTTTTCAAACTAATGTGCAACTATGGCCAGAACTGAAAAATCATCAAATGATTCAAAGTGCAGGTTATGCAAAGGAGAAGAAACAATACATCACTCACTCATGCAAAAAGATATAAACCACTACATAAAGTAGTTGCCAAAATAACCCATGCTTTGTATCTAATGAAACAATTCTTATCCATCTATCATAACAGCACAATGGCTTGAAAGATGAATATTAGCAGAAGCACTGGTGGAAAATAAACTATGCGTTACAATATTCAGAGGCAGTGTGAATATGTTTTTTATTCTGATAAAATTTGCTTCGTATTGATTTTGGGTTGTATGTATTGAGCCTGATTCCATTTTAATTAGTCCTTTATGCATTGTTTTATTGTTTATTAACTATGAGATTGTGGCATTTTAATTCATATATGGGATCCTAATAATACACATACAGAATTCAAGTTTTGTGTTAAATAAATAGTCAGTTCTGTAAGGCGTGCAAGGAATGGTGAAAGCAGCAAACAAAATCTTGATATGGGTGGTTGCTAGGAAACTAAACACATAACTTTCTATCCAATCCATCCATCCATTTCTTTCTCTCCCTCCCTCCCTCCCCTTTCCCCTTTCCCTCTCCCTCTCTCCATCATGAACTAGTGTTACTGAATCACATTTTTATATCAATCAAGAAATATGATTATGTGAGGAGAAGGCATGGTGAAAAGAAACAAATCTTTTTAAATGTTTGGTCTTTTTTAAAAAGGGCTTTAAAAATAAATATAATTGTGAAAAAAACCAAAGCAACCATTGATTATTTATGTAGGAGAAAAAAGAAGAGCACATTTGATGGTTGTTGATAATGTCATTTGGTTGAATGTACGTATTTATGAAGTTTTTCTTTCTGTAAGATCAACCAGTATTATGACTAGTAATAGAATTTCTGATTTGTTTTAGTCCAGTAAAGCTGCATCATGTAAACTCACATCCCTGAAGCTAAGTTCTCCAGGAATTAAATTCCCATCAATTAAATTAAATTAAATTAAGCTCATAGATCTTTGCAGGAATTAAAACCTAGGCCTGCTTTGTGGAGAAGCTGTAGGCTTATTGCCCTTATTACTGCTCCAGATAGGTTAATCAGGAGGTAAAACAAACACAATGCTTTTAAAGTAATGCAATTCAGAAGAAGATTCCTACTGTGTCCTTGACCATCCTGCTCTCCCCCATTGTTTCTTTCTATATTATAGAATGATTTAATTTCTTTAAAACTGTAGCGATGTCAGTGGCCAACCCATATCCTTCTCCAATAAAGGAAGGGATTTGCTGTCTCTTGACTCTCCCTTGCTGTCTCTGTCCCCCCTAAATCTATCTCAAAAACTAAAAGCAGTTTGCTTTTGTTTTTAACAGCACATTACTTGTGTAGTTTAGCACACCAGGTGAGCACGCATTCTATGCATTTCAGATGCTGAGTCCGCAGATGGAATATGCTAAAGATTTTCTGCTCAGACATTCCCCTGTTCTTCTGTTGTCTGACCAATCTGTTCATTTGGGGATGGGGGTAGGTGGGCTTAAACATATTTCAACTGTATCATTCTGAAAAATTGTATCATTCTGGAGTGTGACAAGCATCCCCAGAGTTATGCGGTTCTGGGTCTGCTTACTGCCCCATAAAGCAGGGGGCAGGGAGGCCAAAAGGACATAGATAAGGGAGAGATAGATGGTGAGGGGAGTTGAAGGCAGTCCTTCACCTTAATAAGGTTCAAGGCTGGAAAGGATTAGGATGGGTACTCACTTAACAATCCATATTCTTGGCTAATGACCACAATGAGGAGTTCTGGGATTGCCATCATCAGTTGGTGCGGTCATGTGACATTGTGATTTACAACTGCATTGACTTATGACAGCAATCTCAGTCCCAATTGTGGTCGGACATTGAGAACGATCTATATGTATTCTAGAATACATCTTGATAATTGTTTCTATCCTACAATGTTTCATGAAATAATATAGAATGGTCCTTCCTTCCTTCCTTCCTTCCTCCCTCCCTCCCTCCCTCCTTCCCTCCCTCCCTTTTCTTCTAGGAGGGGGCCTAGATAATGAAAGCAGCACTGTGTTGTCATGATAAAGCTTTCTCTCTTTCATGCAGGCATTGTAATAATAATAATAATAATAATAATAATAATAATAATAATAATAATAATAATAATAATAATAATAATAATAATAATAATAATAATAATAATAATTTAATTTCCTTACCGCCCTTCTCCCGAAGGACTCAGGGTGGTTCACAGCCAGATAAAACCAACAATAAATAGATACAATACAAATAAAAACCAATATTAAAAAACTTTTTCAATTTGGCCCCTAGTTAAAATACATTAAAACCATAAAACCCCATTAAAATTAAAACTAATAGTAAAAATTCTATGCCAGTCCTGCGCGGAAGAATAAATACGTCTTCAGCTCGCGGCAGAAGGTCCGGAGGTCAGGAAGTTGTCGAAGTCCTGGGGGAAGTTCGTTCCAGAGGGTAGGAGCCCCCACAGAGAAGGCTCTCCCCCTGGGGGTCGCCAGCCAACATTGTTTGGCTGACGGCACCCTGAGGAGGCCCTCCCTATGAGAGCGCACGGGTCGGTGGGAGGCAAACGGTGGCAGTAGGCGGTTCCGTAAATAACCCAGTCCTAAGCCATGGAGTGCTTTAAAGGTGATAATAGCAAAGAGACACAGCCTGTACTGTATGGCCTGACATCTCCATCATTTTAACAAAAGCTTCAGAACCTGCAGATGCCGCAGTCTATGGACTCCTTTAGTCTGAATCATATGTAAAAGAAATGCAGCCCAGATGAACTGTAGGGTGGAAGCTAAATCGTCCATGGTTACTTTCAAATAGGAAGTATGGATGTTTGTCCTTTGTCCTTTTTTCATTAAGTATTTCCATTTATTTCTTTATTTTTATCAATGTTCTATCCTGCTATTCAAGTGCGCACTCTCCATTCAGGGTAGCTCATAATAGTGAAAAGAATGTGCAAGTCAATCAATTTCAAAGAAAGCATGAGAATAGGTCAACAAGAAAAAAGAACAAGAAACATCTACTTTCAGGAGACGACTTCCGGTGTCCGGTGGCAACGGACGTCTGGAAGGCTTCTCCTGCCTCCAGTGTCCGAATCCGGCCGCCGCCGAGGCCCTTAGGGGCCAGGTGTTCCGAAAAGGACACCTGCCGTACGGACGGCTCGCCAGGGGTCTCCCAGCCGATATACAGGACTGGGGGGACCGATGCTGGCGCGTCCTAGGCTCGGCGGGGTTCGGAGGCTACAGGCCGCGGCCATTACTTTGGTCGTCGCCTGGGCCGCTGTGCCCGGTGACACCGGGGCTTTGGATTTATAATTGCAGCAGCCTGGTGGTGAACAGGGAATGGAGAAGAATTGAGGAATGAAGAAGGGAAGGGAATATCGGCAAATGTGAGTGGAGTATTCCGGAGTGCGGGGGTTTTTCTCCCCTGCGACTGGAAGGAGTACGAATCACTTTGGAGAGGAGAACTTAAAATAACAAGATTACGGTTTTGTGGAGCTCTGGAGAAGAGGTGATGGAGAAATTTAGGAGGGAGGGTATTGAGGCCCCCTCCTCTGAGGAACAATGGTGGCGTCCAGCTTCCGCCTTCACTATGAGAATCTTGATGACATCACTTCCCTTCGGCTTCCTGGTTGATTAACTGTACTCTGGACTCGTTGCTCCTGTGAGTGCCCCCTGGTGGATCCGGAGGAAATTATAAGGATACTGTGCTTGCCTGAGGATTTTGAAAATTTTTTTTAAATGGCAAAGGTCAGAGACCAACTGCTGGAGAAATGGAGAATTCTGGAAAAGTTATCTAATATGGACAAGAAACTGGATGAAATAAGAGCAGAAATTGTGACTATCCAAAAGGATTTAAAGGATACTCAACAAGTCTCAGCAGAAAATAAGCAGAAAGTGGAAGGTCTGGAGGGTGAGATGCGGGCAGTGCAGAAAAGAGGGGAGACGACAAGCAATGCTGTGCTTGGACTACAGATGGATAAAATGTCTTATTTCCTTAGGTTTCAAAATTTGGAAGAAGTGGACCAAGAAGACTTGAGAGATGTTGTGACTAAACTGTTGGGAGAATTTCTTGGGAGAGGTGTTGATTTTATGAATTGGGATGTGGATCGAGTTTATAGAGTTAATTCACAATATGCACGCACGCATGCAGTTCCTAGAGAGGTTCATGTCAAATTTGTGAAAAGAGGCGAGAGATGAAATTCTTAGAAAACATAGGAGTGGGGCACTGACTTATAGGGGCAGGAGATAGCCATTCTGAGGCAGATTCCCAGACAGGTACGTGAAATGAGAAAGAAATATTACTTTTATCAAGCAAATTGTACCAGAAGGAGTGGGCTTCAGATGGCTGATGCCAGAGGGATTGATGATTTTCCGGGAGGGCATTACGAAAAAAATTAGTACAATTGCGGAGGCTGCGGCCTACGTGGAGGAACACAAAGCCCTCCTGGATTTAGATGACCCAGGAATTGAAGAAGGGGAGGTTATAGACCATGGGGCGGAGGCGGCTGCCGCTGTTGCGGCCCTGGAATTGGGTCAGGCTGAGCCCAGAGTTCTGAGATCCAAAACTAGGAAGTGACAAAGATATTTGGTATTGTGTTGGTTTTCCTTATTCTCTTTCGTATGATATTCTGATTATTCTTGACCCTTCCTTATTGTGTATGTAAGATTGAAACTTAGCTACTTCGTATCACCTGCTTGCCATATGGCTGTTGTATGTGTTTAAAATTTTGAGTAAAATTCTTATCATGTATAAGAAAAATGAAAATTTACCATACCTGATATGTATTTGCATAAATCTTTTTTGACCAATAAAAACTTTTTATATAAAAAAAAAAAAAAGAAACATCTACTTTCAGTGGCCTTGGAAGCTAAGCAGAGAAGGAGCTTGTTAATTTTGGAAGGAAGACTGCCAAGAATAGTGGGACTGTAAACTAAATGTTGAAAAGTTGAAAACTATCTCCAGGTAAATCCCAAACTGCTTCTATATTATAGTTGTGTAAATGTAGTTACAGGAGTCAAGATAAGCTCAAGGGTGTCTTTACACTCCTATTAGTAAATGCATACAGTGGAACAAATGCCATCCTACAAATGGACCTTAACTTGTTGTTATGAGAGTGTCCATCTTTTTAAAAATAAGGCACTCCAGGTGCAGCACAAGATAAAATCTCTTACCTGCTTTGTTGCATAGTGATGTGGTAGACCACCTATAAATATTGGTCCTGTTGGCTGCCAAATGAGAGATGACCAGGGATTGCCAATTCTGGACCTTTTCACAGTAATTCCCGGGACAGTCACGACAGCCTCACACGTTTCCAGATCTTGCCTACATACATTTGGGAGGAGGAGAAGGAAAGACAAGTTTTACAACTGAGCTCAAAAATCTGAAAGAGTTCCTTGACAAACTCATTACAATATGTCCATAAAAGGATGGATATTCCTTGATATACCATCTCTAAATTAATAGCAATTTAAAGGTGATTGAAGAAATGACTGTAAAACACACACAAACACACTCCTTTTCTCTTGTTTTGAGCAGCTTTTCTAAAACATGAAGTTAATCTACCATTATTGTTGCAATTTTATATTACAAAAGAGTAAAAAATAATTTACAGTTTAAAGTACTTCGTTACAATGGAAAACTTGCCATCTGATTTGTTATTACTATTTTTAAGGCTGCAAATTGATAAGCGTCCTTTTGTTCAAAGTACTTCACGTAAAAATCATGGAGAAATATCCCCATATGCCAAAGTAAAATAACTAAAGCAATGGACTTCTGCTAATTTGTTAGACTCATTATAATTAAGATTTAAAGCTTAAACATCCTTGTTCACCATACAATCTGATTCTGAATCTTTCCATTTGGCTCCACTCTTACTTAATAAATATTTTGGATCGTGTTTTGCCAACAACCAATAGAGATTATCACTGAACAGTTGGTAACCTTTTAAAAAGTATTTTGAAAGCTTAGTTATTCAGATCTCGGAGAATACATTATTTCTTAAGCTAAAGGGAACTAAAAAATGGAGATAAGCTGCATCCCTGCTTGTGTAACCTATCACATAATGACACTACAATCCTCTGCTAATAAATCAGTCCTCACCAATAGTATAATACACACAGGAGATGCCAAGCCATATCAAACTTCTAGTCATCTTTGAAAAACTGGAGGTGGAAGCAATATCTCTGACTCATGTTCCTTTTGTTCTAACTTGTCTTTGAAACCACCTGCTTTTCTCCACTGGAGAAACAGCTTGCTGTGCCCCCACTTCTGATTTCCATTTCAATGACCCAACTCAAAGACAAATTCTGAAAGACAGCTTTGTTAACAAGAACCTCCTCTTGGTTTGTTGCCGCTGATCAACCAAGCCAACTGCAAAGCTGAACTGGACCCATGGATAAGAGGAGGCTTTTGGGGCTTCTCAGAAGACAAACAGTTGGTTTGTGAAATGATTTTTTCTAGGGGATGCAGAACACCATGCAGAATAGATGTTGGAATCGCAGAAGAAGAGGATAAACCAAGGGGAGGAGGAATATGGGTTAGTTTGGGAATGATTTGCAAATCAGACAGATGGCAATGCTGATGTCAGAAAGAAAGGGAGAGAAGTCAGAAAGAAAAGGGTATACAGTATGTTAAAGATGAATAATTGATGGTACCACTGACTTTTACTTTGACCTATCCACTGCTTATTTTAGCCCTGTGTACAAATTAGTATGTAATTCTAAACAGATTATTTCCAAGGAACACCCTTGTCAAAACAAAGCAGAGAAAACGGAAGGTTTTATGGAATAAATTAGAAGGGGGGGGAAAGACAGCTGGGAATTAACTGAAACCACTTTCAATGTGTTTGCATAATCCCTTACACTTGTATAAGGTATTGACTTGTATAAGGTATTGACTTGTATAAGGTACTTTAAAACAGCATATCTGACTGTCTATCTTATATGGCTGCCCATTTATCCAGTGAAATGCTGGAAGATGAACAAAATAAAAATACAACAATCCATTTGTTAATCAAAGTAGGGGATTATAGAAATCTATCCATATATGTAGATATAA
This sequence comes from Ahaetulla prasina, assembly GCF_028640845.1. Lineage (NCBI taxonomy): Eukaryota > Metazoa > Chordata > Lepidosauria > Squamata > Colubridae > Ahaetulla > Ahaetulla prasina. The sequence goes on along the minus strand of NC_080539.1, from coordinate 138,860,152 downwards.
ATAAATACTTCAGGGATTCCTTAAGATCTTCTCCAGATACTGAGATCTTATGTGACTCTATGTGCACTGATAACATCTGGACCAACTTATCAAAGTTCTGCTGAGGGATCAGCTTCATTATACAGTATTCCTTTTTCCATCAACCATCAGGCTGCAAAAAAGGGAGAGACAGAAATCAGGAATATCTAGTTCCTTCTCTTCTGGAAACAATCTGAACCCATGTTCAAAATGTGCATTTTAGAAATAGTGCTTGAGTTAGTTTTCTTCCTTCTCCATAACCTCACATCTATGCTGATCTTTCAAAGAACCGTTTTGGGCTGAAGAGCAGAATAAACAAGGATTGAGAGAAGGGGCAGCAGCATCAGAGACAGAATTGGAGATCTAGAAGAATAATAAGAATGAGGGAGGGAGAAGCAGGTGTAAAGCCACCTGCTCGGTGCTTGCACAAAAAGAAGAAAGATGTGAGATGGCGGAGGCAAAAAAGCTGGAGGACATCAATCAAGGCTGTGGAGTGAGACAAAGTGGGCACAGGAGAGAAAAACAGTTCTCCCCCCCCCTTTTTTTTTTTGCACTCTGATGATAGAAATGAAGCAGAGCTGCCTAGGCAGGTCATGTATACTGGGATTTACAGCCAAATATTGGCTTCAGGCCACTGCTACTTGATAAAAGATACCGCAATTTGTCTGAGATGTTTTCAGCATAACAGCTGTTATGTATGCATTTGCCTACAAGCAAGTAATATTCTCGAATTGTTTCCTTGGGCTTTCTGTTGGTAGGACAAGATGTTAACAATTCAGAATTCCGGTGAGCAGTTTTTCACCTCGTGCTTGTGTAGTTTTGTACCCTCTGATAAGGTTGGATTTAACATTTCCAAGAGAAGATAAATTAAAATAACAACCTTCAGAAATTATTCTTTAACATTTGCAGTAGATGCTATTGCCCGGTAGTTCACGTCCGGCATAAGTATCCCATCAAGCTTCTTCTACACCCAGTGCATAGAGTATTCATTTTTCTGGGATACAGTGATGGCGTCCTCCTTCTTTTCGTTCAGTCTTGAAATGTATGCACAATAATTCAAGTGCTCCTGTGGGTTAAGCTGCTAATAGCTGTGCCCTAACAGTAATTGTGTAGCTTCATCTTTTGTACTTCCCATAAATATAATAATTAAACATTGGCCTTCTAATTATAACCTGGATGATGAGATCTGTCCAAATGGAGCTGTATTCAGTGCCCAGGGCCATTCAAAATTGGATGGATAGAAAGGTCAGATGATCTGCTAATACACCATAGGGAGAAAGGGTGACTTAGCATAACAAAAACATTTGCAAGCATCTCCAAACTCATGTGTGTGATGTCCTATTTAATGGCATTTGTCAGCAAGTACTGCCAATATATTTTAGACTCTATGGCAAAACCATTTAAAAGATAATGAAACATCAGATTGCCTTTCCTGCCAAGCTTGTTAAATGTTACTCTTACTAAGAACAACATTTCTCACCCTTTTGGACTCTGAAAGAATGTGGTCCTGTTTCCCGAATGCACTGGTCACTCTCTATCATATTTGTAGACAAATATGGCATTTATTTCTAATCCATTGTTTGGTGCAGTTGAAGTCATTTGTAATATTATTAGCTGTGATCATCAGACCCATCAATCTTAAAAGAACCTAAGTGGCTATAATTTTAATTAAATTGAAATGCTAATGTCAATAGGATTAAAAAAGAAAGAAAGAAAGAACCCCATATTCTCTACTATCTGTAAAAGTTATTCATCATCCACAATATTGGAGCAATAATAGTCCACCAGTGATATTTCACCATTGGAGTACATTAATCATTGTTGTCCCTGGTATTAATATTTCATCAGTCACTATGAAAATTTATTACTGGTGTAATTGAACATTCTTTGGGCATATCTTTCTGTACTTTCTAGAGCGCCAGTATGGCCTTTCCTGACTTTATATATTTAGAACGTTCAAAATAATTTTTATGTCACTGCACATTTCCTAGCTCAGGTAACACATAAATTAGATTTCTCTTTCAGTTTAAATAATGCATGTTATCAGATCTGTGGTGAAAGGCCTAGCATTGAGAGAATCAGTCTTTCTTGGTGACTTATATTATTTTCACATATATATGTTCATAAATCTGTTTCTACTGGTATATTAAACTTTTTTATATATATATATATATGTAAATCTGCATTTAAATAATATTTAAATATGAATTTGACTATGTTGATAGATAGAATTGATTGCAAGTATGCTTGTTTGAGTGGAGAATTGTACTGCAAACCGTGAAGAACTCCATATATACAGATCAATTATTTTCACTACTTTAGGCTAGAGTCAACAATCAGCTTGATTTCTTTTGTACGACAACATTCTTATGTTCTCAATCAGCTTGGGGCTTTTTTTGCATTTAAGATTCATAATCAAAACAATCATTTTCCCAATCACCATCTTTCAGTATATAAATAAAAATAGATAAAAAGAAATAATCTGTATGAGTATTAGAAATAGCACATTTGTCCCCATATTAGAGAGTAGATATAGCTGTCAAACTGGTATAATGTGTTTGCCTCTGCACATATGTGCATTCAAATAAATATTTTTGAAAAAACTCAGTCAGCTTGATTTCTCTCTAAATGTCCATGAGGGACCAGAAGTGTAGAACCCTTCTTAAGGATTATTTGTGACACCACCCTAAAACAGCGGTTATAATGAAGAGGACTTATTTCTCTGACTCTATTATGTTTGCATGACTTGTTTGTACTGTATAACATTGCCACGTTATAGGGAAGGGAAGCTGAAACATTTGGATATTTGTTATGTCTAACTTTCATTATTTATCCCAAACATGGTTATACAGATTCATCCAGATTCATTGGAGTGAGTCACTGGGAGGCAGAATGGGACAACTCACTGTGAGACAATTCAGCGTGGGATAACTCACCACTTACTATGGGACAATTCAATGTGGGATAACTCCATGTTCTTTGCAGGACAAGTCGATGCAGCCAAATCACCAGGGGACAATTCAACACAGATAACAGTGGCAGATAAGCAATACGGTTATCGTGCACTCAGTTATATCACACTGCGATGAGTTGTCCTGCAGTGAGCTGTTGTGCGGCGAGTTGGTGGCAGTGAGTTGTACTAAACTCCTGGAAGGAGCCTTGGAAACTGCCTATTCTAAACATTATACATTCTTTCAGCTTGAATATCTTAATGGGTAGAGATGGGAGATTTGGAATGGGGTTGTATCAATATGCTGATGACACCTGGTTCTGCTGCTCTTCACCATCTTAATCTAAGAAATAAATAGCACCTTTGAACCTTGCTTACAATTCATGATGATCTGGATGAGGGAAAGCAAGCTAAAACTCTACCCTGACAATATGGTAGTGTATTAGATAATGAAAAAGCTGAATCAAAACTATTTTTAATAGGTTTAATAATATCTGCTGTTTTTTGTTTGATTTGTTGATTTTGATTTCTTTTTCTTACTTTCCAGTGTCACATTTTAATCAGATGGCCATTTAAATGACTTAAATAGGAAAAAAAAACACAAAGAAACAAAGTCAGGTGATACTCTTGGATGGAACTGCACTCATCCAGAAATAGAAGGTTAAGAGTTTAGGTCTTTGCCACTGCAGCTGTCACTAGATTTGCAAGTGAAAGTTATGGGAAATAGCACATTAGCGCAAGCACTAACAAGGGTTAATACAATAAGTGTGACTGTTCCTGAGCTACTCAAAACTAGCAATGGTTATCAAAGTGGAACTCCACTGAGTCAGGGCTCGGGTTCATCTAGTTTAATGCTCTATTTTTATACAAAGTGCTACTTCATGGTCATTTAGGGTCATTTTTCATGGAGACTGCTTTCTATTGATGTTGGGATTTTCTATATACTAAAAATGAATTAAGTTATAGGGGTTTTTCCTATATGCCTTTAGAAATACAAATAACCCAACCTTCAGTTTTAATGAATATTGTATTTTAAACCTTTTTGATATTTATATTTTATTTCTGCTGTACACCGCCCTGAGTCTTCGGAGAAGGGCGGTATAAAAATACGAAAAATAAATAAATAAATAAATAAATAATAGAAAAAATGTGAATAACTCATGGCGGCAATATGGGTCTGATTTTAATTAATAGCTTTCCACTTTTGAGGGGGGTAGTGGTACAATGGCTAAGTGATGCTGGGCTTGGCAGCTGGAAAGCCGACAGCCCTGGTTCAAGACCTGAGCATTATGTGATGGGGTGAGCGCCCATTCTTGCCTTAGCTCCTGCTAACTTAGTAGTTCAAAAACATGCAAATGAGAGCAGCTAAATGGGCAGCACTTTGGTGGAAAGGTAACAGTGCTTCATGATGTCATGGCTACATGACCACAAAAACATTTTTGGGCAGCACTGACTCAATGGCCACTGAAACAGAGATGAGCACCATCCCTATAACCAGCAACAACTAGTGGAGTAAAAATCTGCAAGGACTCCTTTACTTCTTTACTGTTGGGAGGAGAGCAAACTGTTCTCTTCTCTTTCCTTCCACGTTTCCCACATTAGTACCTTCTCTAGGGAGCCTGGTCTTTGCCTAATGTGTCATCATGAGATAATTTGAGCCCAGACACTTGTGCCTTGTCTGAGAATTCTGTGTTAATTTATTCAATAATCCATTTTTTTCATGACTGTCCACGGTGTTCTCAGGAGTATTTTCCAATATCTATGTTCAAAAATGTCAATACTGTTCCTACATTGTTTTTTCAAAGCCCGACTTTCATAGAGTGTAACAAGCAACACCATCATCTGCACAGTTCTGACCTTTGTAAATATAGATGCATCACACCATTTGAATATCGTTTCCAAGGCCTTTCGTGGCTGCTCCACCAAGTGCAAGTCTGTGGCACATGTATTGATTGGTTGTTTCTTTACTGCTAATGGCTGATGCTAAAAGGAAGAAGCTATCCACCATTTATACAGAGAATCACTCTTTGAGGTTGATGGATGATTCAAAAATGAAAAGCAAACAAAAAGATACCTTTATGGTCAATTCTAAGGCTGGTTGTTCAATCTGTTGTCATTAGTTTGTTCTTTCTCTTTTAAGTCTAGTTCCCCTCCCCCTTTGCTCTTGAATTTTCATTATTAGGACTTGGAGATCCTTTGCACAGCTATCAGGACAGTGTCATAAGCATAAGGCAGGTTATTGATGTTTCTTCCTCCAATTTTTGGTCTCAACCTTTTGACCAATTCTAAAACATTGGCATTATTATAGTTGCTATTACCATTTTCAGGGTATTTTCATTATGCTGAAATAAAATTATGAAATTGTTGTAGAACTGACTTAATGATTTTTAAAATTACATTAATATTTAAACAGAAATTCCTATTCTAGAGTTATGCAAACTGAGCCTTCTCCAGTGAGCTAGGAGAAGGCTCTATTTGCATAATGTGAATGAAGCTTTGTACTTCATAGGTACATCATGTGTATAAAGTTTTGGAATGGAAAGGAGTGCATTATATTGAAGGTTTCTGATGATGTTGATGTTGATTTCATTTCAAATTTTCCTTTTGATGCTACTGATCTATTGGGTGATTCGTGTCAAAATATTGTATAATAGACTCATCAAGCTGTTATCTTTGAAAAGCTGTAAAACAATGGTTATGATCAACTAATTAGTATTATTAAATTGTTATTAATTAAAATACAATCAATTAGATATAATTACAGCCATCTTGTTCAATTAATTTTGTAGAGAAACTAATTGCCTGGTCTTCTCAACTCTAGTGATCTTTCTCAAAATTACTTAAGGGAAATAAAACACATGTACCTTCTCCACCTTCCCACATAATATTAAGAACTCAAAAGATGATTTTGGACTGAATGGAAACTATAAAACCAAATAACACCAAAATTCATGTTGGCATATGACTGAATTTTAACTTCATGTACATTATAAGTTATAAATAAGATAGCCATTGTAAGGACAAAACCTGAGGATGTTTAGATAAATTAGAAGAGTGAGGAAAGTTCTCAGGGACAATTCTCACCCTGGTCACCACTTCTTTAGCCTCCTACCAGCGGGAAGGAGATATAGAAGCATAGCCAGCTGTACAAACAGGTTGAAGAACAGTTTTTATCCGTGGGCTGTCAGACTCTTGAATGCAAAATAACATCATAGCTACATAGTATGATGGACTTGCAGGGCCGGCGCAACATAAACATGTTCCCACTGGTGCAATAGGACTGGGTGTTTTGTTAATATGATTTAATTGGGTTAGAGATTTTCTGTCTTCACTGTGAGTTGTATTGTGTTGGGTGGGGAGTGCATTGAGGGTGTTCAACCAATCTCATTGTGCATATGTTGTGGACAATAAAGATTTGAATTGAATAAGTATTATTTATAGACTATTAAATATTATTTATTTGATTTCCATAGCCTCCCAATTCAACCAAGTGATTCTGGGTGGCTTACAATTCTAAAATTAAAACAATTTAAAAAACATTAAAACAATAAAAACATCCACAAAATAAATAAGTACAGCAATAATCAATTAACAGTAAAACCAGGTAACAGGGCCCTTGACACATTCCAAGCCCCAGGTCTGGGTAGACAGTCAAGTTTTTTAAATTTGTGTAAAACCGACAGTTTGGGGCCATTCTGATCTCTGAGAGGAGAATATTCCACAAGGCAGAGGCTACAGCAGAGAAGGCCTGTCTTCTAGTTCCTTCCAATCAAAATTCTTTGGCTGACAGGATCTGCAGCATGCCCAGGCAGTGGATAGGACTGGACAGGTAAAAATTCTTGGAAAAAGACGGTCCTCAGATAACCTGGTTTTTCTCTTCTCTGTGTTACAGTCCAAGTGAATAAGTTCTATCAAGTAGGTCAAATTATAGTCCTATTCAAGGGTGGGCTTCATACATCCACATCGGGGGAGGCACTACCCACATCAGGGGAGGCACTCTAAATCTGATTTTTGTCTCTGGCCAGTGGGCGAATGATCTGATTTTAAATGATTTAGTTATTGAGCCTTTGTCATGGTCAGATCATTCTTTTCTTCGTCTGGACTTTCAGACCGCTACTCACCACCGCAGGGAGATGGAACCAATGCGTTGGTTCCGTCCCAGGCGCCTGATGGACCCTGAGAGGTTCCTGACGGAGCTTGGGCCATTTCCCGAGAACCTGGCCTGCGGCACGACTGAAGAACTAGTCGCGGCCTGGGAACAGGCTGCGGCTGGAGCTTTGGACCGTGTCTTGCCTTTGCGTCCTCTGACCCGGGGCAGGTCTCAACCAGCTCCTTGGTTCTCTGAGGAGCTGAGGGAGATGAAACACCGGAGAAGACGCCTAGAGAGTGCCTGGAGATCCAGCCGTTCTGAAGCTGACCGGACACTAGTTAGGTCCTATAATAGGACCTACCTAGTGGCATTGAGGGAAGCGAAGCGTTCTTACGTTTCCTCCCTCATTGCGTCAGCAGATAACCGCCCGGCCACCCTGTTTCGGGTTACCCGCTCTCTCCTTCAACAGGAGGGGCGGGAGGACCCATTACAAGGGCGTGCCGAGGAGTTTAATGGTTATCTATACGATAAAATCGTTCAGCTTCGGGACGGATTGGATCAAAATTGGGTAGATCCAGGCAAGAGTTTCGAGACTCATCTTGTTGAGACCGTTTGGGATAGTTTTGACTCTGTGACTCCTGAGGACATGGACAGGTTACTGGGAAGGTTGAATGCCACCACATGTTTACTGGACCCGTGCCCTTCCTGGTTGGTGCTAGCCACGCAGGAGGTGACACGAAGCTGGCTCCGGGTGATTACAAATGCTTCTTTGCAGGAGGGGGTCTTTCCTGCTGCCTTGAAAGAGGCGGTGGTGAGACCTCTCCTCAAGAAGCCTTCCCTGGACCCAGCTGTTTTAGGAAATTACCGTCCAGTCTCCAACCTTCGTTTTACGGCGAAGGTTGTAGAGAGTGCGGTGGCACGTCAATTACCCCAGTACCTGGATGAAACCGTCTATCTAGACCCGTTCCAGTCCGGCTTCCGGCCCGGATACAGTACGGAGACAGCTTCGGTCGCATTGGTGGATGATCTCTGGAGGGCCAGGGATAAGGGTTACTCCTCTGCCCTGGTCCTATTAGACCTCTCAGTGGCTTTCGATACCATCGACCATGGTATCCTGCTGCGTCGGTTGGAGGGTTTGGGAGTGGGAGGCACCGTTTATCGGTGGTTCTCCTCCTACCTCTCTGACCGGACGCAGACAGTGTTGACAGGGGGGCAGAGATGGACCCCGAGGCGCCTCATGTGTGGGGTGCTGCAGGGATCGATTCTCTCACCTCTCCTGTTCAACATCTATATGAAGCCGCTGGGCGAGATCATCAGTGGTTTTGGGGTGAGATACCAACTGTACGCTGATGATATGCAGCTGTACTTTTCCACCCCAGGCCACCCCAATGAAGCTATCGAAGTATTGTCCCGGTGTCTGGAAGCCGTACGGGTCTGGATGGGGAGGAACAGGCTCAAGCTTAATCCCTCCAAGACGGAGTGGCTGTGGATGCCGGCACCCCGGTACAGTCAGCTGCAGCTGCGGCTGACTGTTGGGGGCGAGTCATTGGCCCCGATGGAAAGGGTGCGCAACTTGGGCGTTCTCCTGGATGGGCGGTTGTCTTTCGAAGACCATTTGACGACCGTCTCCAGGAGAGCTTTTTATCAGGTTCACCTGATTCGCCAGTTGCGCCCCTTCCTGGACCGGGATGCCCTATGCACGGTCACTCATGCTCTCGTGACCTCTCGCTTGGACTATTGCAATGCTCTCTACATGGGGCTCCCCTTGAAGAGCACCCGGAGACTCCAGTTAGTCCAGAATGCAGCTGCGCGGGTGATAGAGGGAGCGGTTCGGAGCTCCCATGTAACACCCATCCTGCGCAGACTGCACTGGCTGCCTGTTGTCTTCCGGGTGCGCTTCAAGGTATTGGTGACTACCTTCAAAGCGCTCCATGGCTTAGGACCAGGATATTTACGGGACCGTCTACTGCCATCTTCTATCTCCCAGCGACCGGTGCGTTCTCACAGAGAGGGACTCCTTAGGGTGCCGTCAGCCAAGCAATGTTGACTGGCAGCCCCCAGGGGGAGGGCCTTCTCTGTGGGGGCTCCTACCCTATGGAACGAACTTCCCCCTGGACTTCGTCAACTATCCGACCTTCGGACCTTTCGCCGCGAACTTAAAACCTATTTATTCCGTCTAGCTGGACTGGCTTGATGTTAAATTTTTAATTTGCTTTTATGGGTTTTAAATTTTGTAAATTTTATAGGGTGTTATTGTATTTTAAATTTTGGTCAATTGAATAAGTTTTTTAAGGGGTTGTTCTTAATATTTTATGTGCTGTTCTTTTTGTATTTATTCTGGCTGTGCACCGCCCTGAGTCCTTCAGGAGAAGGGCGGTATACAAATTAAAATATTATTATTATTATATTTTTATATCCTTTAGCAATGGGTTTGCTGCCCCATTGCTGGGTGGGCGTGACCTAGTCAGCTGCCTGCACCATGGCAGGGGGGGGGTTTCACCCTTCCCAGGCTCCAGAGGCTTTCTTCAAGCCTCCAGGAGGGCGAAAACAGCTTACCCCAAGGTCCGGAGCCCTTCTGGAGGCCGGAAACAGATCTGTTTCTGGACTTCCGGAACCTCCAGTAGGCCCTCCCAGACCCTCCATGTGCTTACCTGGAATGATGAATGGGCTGCGTGGAGACTCCTGGGAGGGACCGGTGGGGGGGAGGGATGGGTGTGGCCAGCCAGGAGTGGCATTTGGGGATTCGCCGAACCCTGGCCATCCTTGGCTAGAGGATTGCCCGAACCCTGCCAAACCCCCAGGAGCCCACCCTGATCCTATTCCATTATCTAGAAAGTATCTAATCCTCTAATTCCTGAGAAAGTGTACATGATTGTTAATTTGATCGCTTGTTTATTAGATTCAAATCCTTTTTGCTTGGATAGCTTCATCCCAGAAAGATGTGTGATTGGATCCAGTGGCAAATTCATTGTGAGAAGTTGAGTCCACTTGTTTTGAAAGAGCAGTTCAGGGAGTGGCCCCAAATTCAGATTAGTATAACCTTTGTATTTGTAAAGGGATTCAGTGGAATCTACAAAATGTGATTATTGTTACTCCATTGCTTCTGTGCATTATTATTATTATTATGCAGAAGATTATCATTTTGGCTTTCCAACCAAGTGAAAAAAAATCAGCAATTGTTAGAATGATCAGGAGCGGAAAAATTTATGAAACGAGGACAAAATGAATCATGATTAGCAATAAAGGAAAAGTTAAATGGGGCTAAAGAAAGACCGGTAATAAACTACAAAATATCTCTGGCTTCCATCATCCCTGCTTTACAAATGTATCCTGAGGCTTACAAGAAGCATTTGCATGAAAAAGGAAAGCACTAAATTGCCTGCAGGAATATCATCTTCAGTGATAGTGAGAAGATCTCGTTTATTGTCATTTTATTATTTATTTATTAACTTTATGTCCTGCCTTTTCTCTAAGAGCTGAAGGAAGCTGATGTGGAGATCTCTGCAATGTTATCTGCAATGTTTCGATATCTTTGCAATAACAACCTTATGAGTAGTTTGAGAGAGAGGATTGGTCCAAAACAACCCTGTAAACTCGATGGCTTAATACAAGTGTACAAGGTTGTGATTAAGATGCTGCATATGAACCTGGGTCGAAAGACCAACATGTTATGCATTCCACAACATGAACTCCCAGAGACCTTATGTCATTTCTCTCTTTTCCTAGGTAAGTAAGCCAGTATTTTCTGTGAGGGTGAATGGGCATAACATCAATCTGAAAACGATATGGAAGCTTTGCTTGAGGAATATATATGCCGTTATATTGGCTGCAGCAGATGTACCCTAGAACAGGGGTCTCCAACCTTGGCAATTTTAAGCCTGGAGGACTCCACCCCCCAGATTCCCCCAGCCAGCGGGGGGATTTCTGGGAGTTGAAGTCCTCCAGGCTTAATAGAATAGAATAGAATTTTTATTGGCCAAGTGTGATTGGACACACAAGGAATTTGTCTTGGTGCATATGCTCTCAGTGTACATAAAAGAAAAGATACGTTCATCAAGGTACAACATTTACAACACAATTGATGATCAATATATCAATATAAATCATAAGGATTGCCAGCAACAAGTTATAGTCATACAGTCATAAGTGGAAAGAGATTGGTGATGGGAACTATGAAACGATTAATAGTAGTGCAGATTCAGTAAATAGTCTGACAGTGTTGAGGGAATTATTTGTTTAGCAGAGTGATGGCCTTCTAGTTGTTCTGGTGTGCAGTGCTCTATAGCGTCGTTTTGAGGGTAGGAGTTGAAACAGTTTATGTCCAGGATGCGAGGGATCTGCAAATATTTTCACGGCCCTCTTCTTGATTCGTGCAGTATACAGGTCCTCAATGGAAGGCAAGTTGGTAGCAATTATTTTTTCTGCAGTTCTAATTATCCTCTGAAGTCTGTGTTTTTCTTGTTGGGTTGCAGAACCGAACCAGACAGTTATAGAGGTGCAAATGACAGACTCAATAATTCCTCTGTAGAACTGGATCAGCAGCTCCTTGGGCAGTTTGTGCTTACTGAGTTGGCGCAGAAAGAACATTCTTTGTTGTCCTTTTTTAATAATGTTTTTGATGTTAGCTGTCCATTTGAGATCTTGCGATATGATAGAACCCAGAAATTTGAAGGTTTCTACTGTTGATACTGTGTTGTCAAGTATTGTGAGAGGTGGAAGTATGGAAGGGTTTTTCCTAAAATCTACCACCATTTCTACGGTTTTGAGTGTGTTCAGTTCCAGATTGTTTTGGTTGCACCACAAGGCTAGTCGTTCGACCTCTCATCTATATGCGGATTCGTCATTGTCTCGAATGAGACCAATCACTGTTGTGTCATCTGCGAACTTCAGTAGCTTAACAAATGGATCATTGGAGATGCAATCATTGGTATACAGAGAGAAGAGAAGTGGGGAGAGCACACAGCCTTGGGGGCCCCCTGTGCTAATTGTACAGGTATTTGATGTGATCTTGCTTAGCTTCACCTGCTGCTTCCTGTTTGTTAGGAAGCTTGTGATCCACTTACAAGTCTGTTCCGGTACCTGTAGCTGGTTTAGCTTAGTTAGGTTGCCAAGGTTGGAGACACCTGCCCTAGAACATGTGGCTTGGGGAACATTTCTCCACAAATATGTGATAGACAGAGCAAGAGCCACTTCTACTTGACTAAGACCTTGTAGAACTATTCCCCATAGGCACTCTATGGAGATTGCCGGCCTGTCTGTTCCTGCTCTGTCATCGCTATCCGGTTGCCTCTCCATCGGTGCTTTTACCAACTGGACTCCCGCTGGTTGATTCACCATTTTATTTCTTTGGGATTTTTCTATCTTAGCATCCCTCGTCGATTCGCACTTTTTCTATGCGCTACACTGTACATGAACTCTTGCGCCTGCAGTGCCCCGCCTGCAGGAATGGCCCATATCGGTACCAAGGGCCGGCCTCAAACACGGGTCTTGGGACTCACAGAGGTGGCATGCGAGAAGAAAGAGCCTTTGGGGGTTTTTAGACAGGGCAATTTTAAGGGGTGGGAGGGTAGGGCGGGTGATGGGGTAGCCCGTCGGGAGGAAACCAGTTCCAGCGCATGCTCGTGGCGACTGTCAAATGGGTTCGGAGGTTATGGGGAGTGTTCCTTTGTGTGAGGGTGAGTCTATTTGCACGGTAAGTGGGAGGGGCAGATATGGCGGAAGGGGGATCGATCGATGCAAGGGGTCACGCGTTCGATGTATGCAGGCGATCGCGTGCCCGATCTGACTTCACCCGTTCCCCGGATGGTCAAGACTCTCAGAGCCTGGGCCTTCGTCTGATGTTATGCAACGCACGGTCCGTGGCCAATAAGGCCCCCCTAATATATGATCTGATTCAGGGGGGTGCCACGGATATTATAGGCGTTACGGAGACCTGGTTGGGTACTGAAGGGGGCGTGCCCCTGGTCGAGATGTGCCCACCGGGTTTCCGTGCATTCCATCAGCCGAGGCCCAGGGTAGGGGTGGAGGGTGGCGGTTGTTATTAAAGAGAGTCTAGAGCCGAGGGAGACCACTGTACCTCAGATTGCCGGGTGTGAATCCCTCTTTGTGAGGTGGGGTCGTAGATGTCAGTTGGGCTTGCTGGTCGCGTACCTGGCTCCTTGCTGCGTGACAGCTGCCCTGCCCGAGCTTCTAGAGGTGCTTGCCGGGGTGGCAGTGGAGACCCCCAGACTTTTAGTCATGGGGGACTTTAATCTGCCATCTGCTGGCTCGTCATCGACGGTAGCTCGGGAGTTCTTGGCTTCCATGACGGCCTTGGACCTGACTCAAGTAGTGGATGGCCCCACTCACATCGGGGGAGGCACACTGGACCTGATTTTTGTCTCTGGTCAGTGGTTGAGAGATCTGGACTTAAAGGAAATAGTCATTGAACCTTTGTCATGGTCAGATCACTCTCTCCTTCGCCTGGACTTTCTGACCGCTACCCAACACCGCAGGGAGACGGAACCATTACGTTGGTACCGTCCCAGGCGCCTAATGGACCCAGAGAGGTTTCAGGCGGAGCTTGGGCCACTTCCTGAGGGTCTGGCTCACGGCACGGCAGAGGAACTAGCTGCAGCGTGGGAACGGGCTGCGGCTGGGGCCTTAGACCGTGTCGTGCCTTTGCGGCCTCTGACCCGGCGCAGATCCCAACCGGCTCCTTGGTTCTCCGAGGAGCTGAGGGGGATGAAACGCCGGAGAAGACGCCTAGAGAGTTCCTGGAGGTCCAGCCGTTCAGAGGCTGATCGGACACTAGTTAGATCCTATACTAGGACCTACCTAGTGGCACTGAGGGAAGCGGCGTTGCTCGCCTCCTCCCTCATTGCGTCGACAGATAACCGCCCAGCTGCCCTGTTTGGTGACCCGCTCCCTCCTTCACCAGGGGCGGGATGACCCGTTGCAGGGGCGTGCTGAGGAGTTTAACGGTTATCTATACGATAAAATCGTTCAGCTTAAGGACGGTCTGGACCAAAATTGTGGCGATTCGGATGGGGCGTCCGAGGGCGGTCTTGGTGATGTTGTCTGGGATGAGTTTGACCCTGTGACTCCCGAGGACATGGACAGGTTGCTGGGTAGACTGAATGCCACCACGTGTTTACTGGACCCGTGCCCTCCTGGCTGGTGCTGGCCACTCGGGAGGTGACACGAGGCTGGCTCCAGGGATTACGAGTGCTTCCTTGTTGGAGGGAGTCTTTCCGGCTGCCTTGAAAGAGGCGGTGGTGAGGCCCCTCCTCAAGAAGCCTTCCCTGGGCCCGGCTGTGTTAAGGAATTATCGTCCGGGCTCCAACCCGCTCATGCGAAGGTTGTAGAGAGTATGGTGGCATATCAGTTTCCCCTGCACCTGGAGGAAACTGTCTATCTAGACCCGTTCCAGTCGGGTTTGCGGGCCGGTTACAGCACTGAGACGGCTTTGGTCGCGTTGGTGGATGATCTCTGGAGGGCCAGGGATAGGGGTTGTTCCTCTGCCCTGGTCCTATTAGACCTCTCAGCGGCTTTTGATACCATCGACCATGGTATCCTGCTGCGCCGGTTGGGGGGATTGGGAGTGGGAGGCACCGTTTATCGGTGGTTCTCCTCCTATCTCTCCGACCGGTCGCAGACGGTGTTGACGGGGGGGCAGGGGTCGACCCGGCGCCTCACTTGTGGGGTGCCGCGGGGTCGATCTCTCGCCTTCTGTTCAACATCTATATGAAGCCGCTGGGTGAGATCATCAGTGGTTTCGTGTGAGGTACCAGCTGTACGCTGATGACACTCAGCTGTACTTTCCCACACCGGGCCACCCCAATGAAGCTACCGAAGTGCTGTCCCGGTGTTTGGAAGCCGTCCGGGTCTGGATGGGGAGAAACAGGCTCAAGCTCAATCCCTCCAAGACAGAGTGGCTGTGGATGCCGGCATCCCGGTACAGTCAGCTGAGTCCACGGCTGACTGTCGGGAGCGAGTCATTGGCCCCGATGGAGAGGGTGCGCAATTTGGGCGTTCTCCTGGATGAACGGCTGTCTTTTGATGAACACCTGACGGCCGTCTCCAGGAGAGCTTTCCACCAGGTTCGCCTGGTGCGCCAGTTGCGCCCCTTCCTAGACCGGGATGCCCTATGCACGGTCACTCACGCCCTTGTGACGTCTCGTCTGGATTACTGCAATGCTCTCTACATGGGGCTCCCCTTGAGGGGCATCCGGAGGCTACAGTTAGTCCAGAATGCAGCTGCGCGGGTGATAGAGGGAGCCCCTCGTGGCTCCCGAATGACACCTATCCTGCGCAGGCTGCACTGGCTGCCTGTGGCTTTCCGGGTGCGCTTCAAGGTTTTGGTGAACGTCTTTAAAGCGCTCCATGGCATAGGGCCGGGCTACTTACGGGACCGCCTGCTGCTACCGAATACCTCTCACCGACCCGTGCGCTCTCACAGAGAGGGACTCCTCAGGGTGCCGTCGGCGCGACAGTGTCGTCTGGCGACGCCCAGGAAGGGCCTTCTGTGCGGGCTCCCGCCCTCTGGAACGACCTCCCCCCAGGACTTCGTCAACTTCCGGACCTCCGAACCTTTCGCCGCGAGCTTAAAACTTACTTATTTATCTGCGCTGGCCTGGGTTAGTTTTTAAATTTATGGGTTTTTAAATGGGTTTTAGTTTTAAATTTTAATTGTGGCCAATTTTAATAAGTTTTTTAAGTGTATTTTAAATTGTATTTATATATTGTCTATTTTACTTGGCTGTGAACCGCCCTGAGTCCTTCGGGAGAAGGGCGGTATACAAATTTAATAAATAAATAAATAAATAAATAAATCTGAAAACGATATGGAAGCTTTGCTTGAGGAATATATATGCCGTTATATTGGCTGCAGCAGATGTACCCTAGAACAGGGGTCTCCAACCTTGGCAATTTTAAGCCTGGAGGACTTCAACTCCCAGAATTCCCCAGCCAGCTGGGGGAATTCTGGGAGTTGAAGTCCTCCAGGCTTAAAGTTGCCAAGGTTGGAGACACCTGCCCTAGAACATGTGGCTTGGGGAACATTTCTCCACAAATATGTGATAGACAGAGCAAGGGAATCTATAGTGAATACCAATTAATATCCATAGTTTTTGTCTCTAATCTGCCTGAATGTATTACCATTGTTTCATCTTCAATCCTTAAAGGGACACAGTGGAAAATTCAAAATAACTTCAAGAGAGTCCAGTGGTTAAGACATCAGGCTAGATGTCAGAAGATTATGAGTTCTAGTCTTACCTTAGGTATGAAAGCTGATTGGATGATTTTGGATGAGTCATTCTCTCTCAGTCCAACTCACCTCATAGGATTGTTTTTGTGAGGATAATAGGAGGAGGAAGGTGTGTTGGATATGTTTACTCTGCAGGTTGAACAACTCAATTGAAAATATAGAAATGGGCATATTAGGAATTAAGTGACTTAGTTAATCATAAATGTGGAGGATTTTTCATTATAAATTATTCTGGGCATTGGCACATTTAAAGCCCAGACACTATTGCAGTTCAATTCATAAATATGATAATGCATATCAAATTGAATAATGTGCTATCAAAATATGATAATGCATATCAAATTGAATAATGTGCTATCATTTTCCTATGTGCCATAAAAACAATACCAGAAATGTAGAAGAAATTTCCATCTCATGTTATAATCTAAAATAACCAGCTGCTCTCAGCAATCTCTGTCTTTTTGATACCAGCTATCTATCTTTCCTGATTGCCCTTATTTGATCCTGATGCAAACCCTGAATATGTTTTCTTCCATTTATTTATCTTCTATACTAATCCATTTAAATCCCTGCTTAATTATGGAAAGGTACCAATTTAAATATGCTTATATCTCAATGAGGTGTCAGTCATTGCATGGATGCAGCATTAGTAATACAAGGGCTAATCAACTAGCTGTGAACCATGACTTTACAAACTTCACCTCTGACGCAATGTATTAGGCAAAATACTGTTCTCACATTTAGCCTTTCATTTACAGTGTACAGACAACAATACCATGCTTAAGTACTGTTTCATTGGTTGCTAAATATTCATTATGCATTTGAAATCTTAAAAATGGCTTTTGGTTGGTCCAGATAAAACATCACTAGAAACAATGAGATATAGTAAATGTCTAACTTTCCTTTTAAATGCAATTACAATTATTCACATCATCCAAACTTAAAAACACAAATGTTTTGTTCAAATTGTGGTTTAGAAAACTGTTGTCAGTTTTGCTCTGGGATAGTCTAAGAGTTGCTTTACATGGGAAAAGAATTGACTATTTCCTCTGCATATATCTTAAGAGATAGCAGCATCTTCACTCATCATGGCCAGACATCTATCCTAGAGAGATAACTCTGAATGGTTTCCCCATGCACACACCTATTTGTAGCTCAGTGTTGAAATGAGGGGTCCTTGGTGCTCTATGCACACACTAGATGCAGATGCTGCTATCTCTGAGCTTAGTTATTTTCTTGCAGACATTTCATTATCCAAAGTAGCTAAAAAGCGAGTAGAGTTCTAGGCTGCATTAACAGAGGGGTAGAATCAAGATCAAGTAAAGTGTTAATACCACTTTATAATGCTTTGGTAAGATCACTCTTGGAATATTGCATCCAGTTTTAGTCTCTACAATGTAAAAAAAGATGTGGAGACTCTAGAAAGAGTGCGGAGAAAAGCAATAAAGATGTTGCTGGAATTGGGTATGTCTAGTTTAATGAAAAGAAGGACTAGGAGACCGTCCGCCAAGCAATGTCGGCTGGCGGCCCCCAGGGGAAGGTCCTTCTCTGTGGGGGCTCCCACCCTCTGGAACGAACTTCCCCCAGGTTTACGCCAAATACCTGACCTTCGGACATTCCGTCGCGAACTGAAGACACATCTTTTATTCAAGGGCTGGCTTAAATTGATTTTAACAAATTTTTAAATTCTTAGAAATTAATTTTAAATGGGGTTTTTTAGCTTATTATATATTTTACTTCTCAGGCCAATTTTAAAATAAGTTTTTTAACTGCATTTTAAATTTGTATATTGTACCGTCTGTTTTATTCTTGCCTGTACACCGCCCTGAGTCCTTCGGGAGAAGGGCGGTATAGAAATCAAATAAATAAATAAATAAATAAATAAATAAATAAATAAATAGGAGTGACATGATAGCAGTGTTCCAATATTTCAGGGGCTACCACAAAGAAGAGGGAGTCAAGCTATTCTCCAAAGCACCAGAGGGCAAGAGAAGAAGCTATGGATGGAAACTAATCATGGAGAGGAGCAACCCAAAACTAAGGAAAAATTTCCTGACAGTTGGAACAATTAATCAGTGGAACAATTTGCCTCCAGAAATTGAGAATTCTCCAGCACTGGAAGTTTTAAAGAAGAGATTGGACAACCATTTGTCTGAAATGGTATAGGGCTTACTGCTTGAGCAGGGGGTTGGACTAGAAGACCTCCAAGGTCCCTTTCAACTCTTATTCTGTTCTGTTCATCAGTGATCATCATCAGGGAGTAGTACATATGGAAGCAACTGCTTTAGATAATAGGTTGGGAGGGAGGCCTACTAGGCTTTAATCAAACTACAATTTCTCAAATTAGATATCATGCCATTTGTTCAATACACGAACAAAAGTTTTAACTTCTCCTTTAGCTGCTGAAAAACATTGAGCAGCGCTGTGATAAATGACAATAGAAACAGTGAGCTTCAAAGGGTAAAGAGTTGTTTTAATAGGCATGGATCACATCACATCATTCTTCATTGATTTGTTTAATATTTCACCAAAGCATATATATATTCAAATCACGTCCTTTTGAGTAGTTGGATATTATGGTAATAAAATCTATTGCATAACTTCATTTTCTTCAGATGCTTTTTTGACAGGTAAACATCAGGAATAACTAACAGATCTTCCACACAAACCCATTTTTGCGTCTTGTGTAATGTAAACACAACCTTAGTTTGTGATATGAAAGTAGCACATGAAAAGTTCTCCAAAGACAGATGTAAGTTTCAAAACGGTCACAGGAAGGAATATGGTTTCCTTCATTCCCAAGAAGAAATTAAATTAAGAAAGTATAAAGTTGGTCCCACAGATTCTTTGCCCACCACCACTACCATTCTATACTCACTCAACCTGCAGCAGAAAATCTGATTTCTAATCATGATTTCTTGTGACAGTGTACGAAGCTCCTACAGATCAAGCACAGTTCTACTGAGGTTTTAATTGGCATTTTTCTCTAAAATTATTGCATCTCTACCAACATGGCATTAACTTTTTGTTTCTTTTGAAGAACGTTAACTTGCTGAAAGCCTTCTGGAATACAAACAAAGTGAAGTAGATATGATATATTCTATGATATCATTTTCAGTTAAATAATGGAACAAGCTAAGATGGAGATCTTAGTTTGTTCCATTATTTATCTGAAAATGGTATCATAGCATATATCATATCTACTTCACTTTAATCAGTGCCAATTTCCTATTCGTTTCATTAGTTAGGTTTGGCTGCCAATGAAGCGATTGGTCCAATATGCTTATAGACCGGGGTGAAATCAGCAGATTCTGACAGGTTCTGGAGAACCGGTAGTGGAAATTTTGAATAGTTCAGAGAACAGGCAAATGCCACCTCTGGCTGGCCCCAGAGTGGGGTGGAGATTTTGCAATATCCTTCCCCCAGGAATGGGGAGGGAATGGGGATTTTGCAGTATCCTTCCCTTCCATGCCCATCAAGCCACGCCCACCAAGCCACGCCACGCCACGCCACCAAGCCACGCCCACAGAACTGGTAGTAAAAAAAATTGGATTTCACCACTGTTATAGACAGATTTAGATATTGGTGTAGAAAAACACAAAACTTACCTAATGTGCACTTCGTATTTCTGTCCATCATCCACCCTGATATCAGTACTGATCTTTTTAATTTCATCTCTGCTATCGCATTTGAATTGGTACTGAACGAAAAGAAAACAAAAGATTGATTTGTCACATTTGGAGATGTCAGAAATTTCTGATCAGGGCTGAGCCAAATTGGGACAAGCCAGAACATTAGGCTTTGTATGAACAAAAGTGTTCCATGAGTCGTGACACATGAATTTTTAGGCAGAATAAAACCTTTGACAAAGAGGGCAGGGTAAATCCCAACTCACAAGGAAGCCAGAATTATAATAGTTAAAAACCAGTCTAGCTTTACAGAAATAGTCAGAAAGTGAACACATCCATAAAGAGTTTCAAATAGAAATCCATGAATACTTTCCCTTTTCTTCAAAGATTGCTATACATGCATAAATCAATTTAATTTACAGAGGATATATCCATTTGCTATTATGCTTGGTATTAGTGTTGCCACTTTTAAGAGGTTTAAGGCTGATTTATCTACTGCACCAACAATAATCCAAGTTGGTGCTGCCCTCCCTGCTATGTACTAGGTGTATGAATGAAAGATGCTAATTTTTTATCAAATGCATGTCAAATTGCTTCAGAGAACGATAAGCCCTTTCCAATATGAATTGGAACATTTGGAAAATCTGATTTTATCACATATTTGCTTCTGTTGTATGAACAGCATTGGTTCTAGATTGTTTTGTTTTTGTGTTGTTTGTCCTTTTTTAAAAATTATTTTTATTAACCTCTTATTTAATTTTTGATGTGGGACTTTTAAAATTATTATTTAGCATATGCCATATCATACATGGATTAGCAATATAGATAAACATTTCAAATATTTAGATTAGCAGAACCCAATAAAATTTAAGTGTTAAAAAGAGGCCTACACTCTGTTGTTTTGTGATTATTTTTTAAATCTAGTTGCACTAGATTTAATCTCTTTTTTTTTTTTGGAAAAGGGATTTATTTTCCAGTGAGGTTTTGTACATAACTTGTATATAAATGCCAATCATAAAAATGTCTGCGACTAATGGGCAAAATCTGAGAGGAATAAATACAGGGATTATATAGTTGAATGGAAAACATTTTGAGAATTTGCTTTTGTTTTCAACTCCATTTACACCAATGAGTAAGTTAATAGGAAACATTTTTTAACCCCAGATATAAATATTTCCTATGACTGAGGTTTATATTTGCAAAAATGCAAAACTGGCAGTCTCAAAAATGCTCTTATCCTTAACTCTGTTCTTATTTATTATTTTGTTATTTTATTTAATTATTAAATTTATATGCCACCCATCTCACTGTTATAGAGACTCTGGGCTACTTGCAACACGAACGGAATTATTACATTGATTATTTGGGTTTTTCTAAAATCAATCAATTAACATTCAAACTCCTGCCAAACAATTTCCTTGCTGTATCCTATTATATTTCTTGACTGATATGCCCAATATATTAAACAATAAGTGCAAATGATCTTTTCAACTAAGGTGTTTCTCAGATACTTTCATTAGTTCTTTGTAAAACTATAGTTCTCAGAATTTGTTGGGAAAACTCAGTCATTGTTATACAAAATAGCTACAATGCATCTACAATCACTTTCATGTTTTTCATCAAGAATA
This sequence comes from Ahaetulla prasina, assembly GCF_028640845.1. Taxonomy (NCBI): domain Eukaryota; kingdom Metazoa; phylum Chordata; class Lepidosauria; order Squamata; family Colubridae; genus Ahaetulla; species Ahaetulla prasina. Next base: position 138,838,590 of record NC_080539.1, on the reverse strand, counting down.
AAGGACGAATAATGAATATATTACCTTTTCATTTTCCTTTCTACAGCAAATTTATAAAACAACCTAAGGATTAATGCTATCAAGTTAGCATCAAGGTTTAGGTGGAGAATAGCTAAGTATTTTAATACTAAGTATTTTAATTGTGATGCACTTAATATGTTTAATTAATACTTAATTGTGATGTACTCCATGGTTTAATGCATCATATTTATTAAATTTCATTTTCGGCAGAGGCCATGAATACCAACCCAAGCATATTACACTTTTGCTACATAGGTCTTCCATTCAAATAATTCCTACAAAGAGAATTCTCTAAAAGGATTTTTTTGTGTTGCTAAAAGTAACATCTGGTTATTTCTAGACAGTTAATATTATGCCTTCCAATAATCTGCAAACACAGACTTCTAAAACTCTTTATAAAGAAGAATCTTATAGAATTTAGAAATGAATAATTTGAAGTGTTACCTCTAAGATACCACGCTGGATAGAAAGCTGAATAACAAAGTTGCCCATTGTTGTTGGCTTCTGTTCAATATAGAGAAGGAGGCCATGGAAGCCAAAGGTCTGGAATTGTAAATTGATGCTATTGTGCTGATGCAAAGTAATCCCTCTAAATTCCATATAAGAATTCCCCTGGTACTGAATATAGCTAAAATCTATAAGAAAAATATATATATATATATGAAAGAATGCATACCAATTGATTACATATCAAAGGCTTATTGTTTGGATACAGAAGAGGGATGATATTCATTCACTAATGTAGTGGTGTTTCTTAACCATTGTTCAGATAAAGGAAAAGAGGAAAGCATCCAAGTGCAACAATGTCTATTTATTGAGCACTACATGATTTGAATATAAATCTGACTTCGGAACACTCTTGTAAAGAAAATGCCTGTTCATTTGTGAGTGTATTCCTTTTGCATGGATTTATTTCTCAACTATATATATATATATTATATAGTTAAGAAATAATCTCCATTATTTATTAATTAATAGAGATTATTAATCTCTATTGCAAAAGGAATCTGAGAGAGTGAGGCAAAGAATTCAGACCAACAATTAAATGTCTATGGAGATTCTCAGTCATTGAGGTCATGGTTGTCCCAACAGAGAACTGGACTTTCTGGTTTTTCTTTGAAGACTTTCTGCTTCTTATCCCAAAGCTTCTTCAGCTTTGAGCTCAGAGCTGAAGAAGCTTCTTGGATGAGAAGCAAAAGAAAAACCAGAAAGTCCAGTTGCTTCTTGAAAAAGCACCTTTGGGATGATCAACAATTAATTAATTAATTTACTGTCATGTAAAGATAATTCAGCTTTATTTGTATGGAGCACACCCCTGCTTCTTCTAACCAAATAATGGATCCAAAATATTAATTCTTTTATGTTATGAGCTGCATTCCCTGGGAAGTCCCTCCCGCTATTGTAAAATGGGAGGGACTAAAGCAAAATTGTGGCTAAAAGTGAGGAGTGGCATTTAATTTTGTTTTTGAATAACCCTTCTTTTTCAGATTTGTCTTCCTCTTCCTCCTTCCTCCTCTTCCTTTTGACATCTTCTCTATCTTCACCTGCCAAGGAATGGAGATGTCCTTGGACAGACTTTTGAAATTAGCATGATCGTGACATAAAATCTGGCAAGGACCATCACAGGTTGTCAACTTAACCCTCAAGTCTGTTTGTTATAAGTAGCAAGGTATCTGAAGTCTTCTAGAAGTTATTTGAAAGTTAACATGAATAGTTTTAATTTTTTTAAAAAGGAAAGCAAGATGTCTTATGTTATTGTTCTAACTTTTCTGGGTTTCAGTGTATCGCATCAAACATTTTTTTCTTTTAATGTTTGTGTGAATAAATGTAAAAAAAAATAAATCCCCCTTGACTTGAATTTAGCTATTTCCTCAGTAAGCAATGTTGACATTTGGCTGTCTTTTGAAAGTCACAGGCTTATTTTTAACCATCCCAGGTAGATTTAAACAAAAGTTCTGGGGTTAGTAAAGGAATACAAATAGAATTCTGCACCCTGTTAATGGGATGGCAGGGCAGGATGGTGCCTTGGTTCTTTCTGTTAGGTTCCATTGGTAGAAAGAAACAATATCAAACCAGAATGCCTCCTACATGCTGGAAGCTTCTATTGGATAAGCAGAAAGTTGCCTTAGAGAGATAGAAATCCTGAAAGAGGTTGTCCCATGGGCAGAGTGATGTGACATGAACTTGAATCACCATAAACTTAGAATGATCAAAAATAGAAGTCTGAACTTTTCATCTGAAAAAGGCCTTCTTAGGAGCAGTAAATTATTCCATGAGTTAACCATATGTCTAGCGATTTCCTTTCATACCTTTGCCTTTTCATTTATGGATTCATTTGTTTGTTTTTAATCTAAATGCAAAGGAGATATATTGCAAAACCATTTAAAGATGCAAGAGTTTGTTATCTGATAGAATTCTTCACTAACTTTGATATTAGAAAATGAAAATAATAAAGACCAGATTTGTGCTTGCTGTATATTGAAATAAATGGTGGAGAAAGTCTTCCTTTTTAAAAGCTGTTTCTTCTAACTCTACTCCAGTTAAGAACTATAGCTCAACATATTATTGTCTTGGCACTCAATTATTCCATCTGTTTTGCACAGCAGATCACCTCTGCTTCTGTTATAGGGATTTGGGAATTTCATGCATAAAAGAGTTGGCTCATAAATAAAGTCAAATATTTCTTATTTCATAAATAATGTTTTTTTTTTAAAAAAAAGCTTAAATACTTTATACATGACATATCTATGTTGTTTGAGATGGAATATTACTGGGAATATTACCCAGCAAAAACATATAGCATTAAATATGATCTTCAATTGTTTCATGTATCAAGGAATTGCAGGATGGGTAGATGAATTTTATACTTTTACATATTTGAAGGAGGGAATTGTCTGAGTCCCACACTACTATGTCATGATGAGTGTCTATCATGTCTGTAATTGCTTCTTCTAAAAGTTTAAAAGCCCTCTGTAGCAACCAATCCATCTCTAAATTCTTTGCATGAGCTGTTCATCTTAGGAGTTCTCGTACCTTTTTCATGACAATTTCAGCTGGCAGCTGGCAGCACAGAAAATAAATCTCTTTGGAAGAAAGCAGTTGCTAAAGGGAGATTCATGGAAAAAAACCTGTGCATGGTAGCCCACTAGCTCATACAATATTGATTTATGTCAAGAAAAGAGTACATGCAGATAATCTTAGACGACTTTTCTCAGAGACTACTGGCTTCCGTAATATTTCTAACATTGCTTATGATCACTAGTATGATACTCATAAACATCTCTTATTTCATCAATCTTTATGTTCACCCTAAATTGCAAGTGGAGGTAAGAATAAAATTCTCTACGCCTTTGATTTTTGTACAGAATCTTTCCCAAAATTTTAATATAAGCTTAGGATAACCTATATGTGCAACACACAACACAATCATCTTCTGCAAAGAAGCTGAAGAAACAAGTTAGCTGATCATGCAGACTGACCCCAAACAACAGAATGGCAAAGTAACAACAGTGATGCTTTAGGTTAACTGCAAGAAATACCATTTGCCTTCAAGCAAGGACAGGGAGACCACAAGAGAGACAAAGTAGTAGAAAATGAAGAAGCTAATGTGCTCAAGGACTTTAGATTTCCAACAAACAAACACCTGCCACAAAACACTCCAGATTTAATATTTGTCAATAAGAAAAGAAAAATCTGGATAGCAGACATTCAATATACGGATAGAGCAGAATAGAAGAGAAAGAATTGGATAAAATCACAAAATTCTATTTGAAAATAGAAGTAGAATGACTATAACAACAGAAAGCAAAAATAATACCAATAGTAATAGGTACCTTGAGTGCAATCCCAAAACATCTGAGCACTAGTTGAACATCACTGGCATTGATAATTTCACCATCAGTCAACTGCAAAAGGCAATTTTACTTGGAACAGCTTATATCCTGTGATGATACCTTTAGCCATCAAAGGGTCCTCTTAACAGATGGATAAAAATGACATATTCAGTTCAAACATCTGGCTGATTGTGCAACCAACATTAATAATAAGAAAAAGGGAAATCAAGAAGTTCTAAAATAATTTAGAAAATCTTTTTATGACCTTGTAATCCTTTAATTTGGGGTAGCATTGGGGCAACTGAATGGAACTGAGCATTTACTGGCCAGATGCCTGATACACCGATGCCTATGCAAAGTTTGCAGCTGATATTTTTTTCTTTGCAGCCCAGGAAAGAAACATCTGCCGCTACCTAGGATTGAACTCTCAATATATTATGGTATAGAGAATACAGTAATTAATTGGTTAAATTATTAGGCATCTACCACCTGACAATGCAAATAAAACTCTGCTTTCCAAAACAAGTTCAGCTTGTTTAAATAGGCACAATTTCCTTGAATTCAATGGAACTTAATAAAATGTCAGAGGTTTTTTTTATTTTTTTCTGGGAGGGAGAGAGGGAGGGAGAGAGTCAAATGCCTTACAAGGCAGAACTAGAAGGCTGGTAGACTATATCCTGTTTTCATGGGCCTTTGGCTATTTACAAAGAACACAACATATAATGGAATAGCACTGTAAATGGTTTTTTTTTTACATCATATTGGAATGGTATCCTGAATGAGTGGGACACCTCCAACCTCCCAGCCTAATCTGTAAACAGTCATAGTTTATATAAACCCATATAGGATTCTGTTAACTGACTTTGTTATGTGCATGTAGTTATAAAGAGATTCTGATTAGGAAGCCAATTAAGTGAGTATAGTCAGCATGTCAATTAATATAATCCATAGATGGCTTGAAGTCGTTCTCAAAAGAATTCTCAGGAATGGCTCTTCTACAAGTGGCTCCTTGAGCGAGCTATTAAGTTGAGTGCCAAATAGTTCAACCTTGAACCTTCCAAGCTTTAACATTTCTATTAAAATTGTTGAAGAGATGTAGGAAGGCTTATCAGATCTGCAGATGACATATCTTGGATGGGATAGCTAACACCTCATCAGGCAACATTTATAGAGATCTTGGTACTAGATATACTTGTAGATAAGCTTATCCTCCGATAAACTGACCCTTGAATTTTTAAGCAAAAAATACTGTGAAAAATACATCGCCCCTGGATAAGCCAACCCTCAAAAAGTTTATGTTTCAATTTTCACAGTTGTCTTCTTTGTGGGTAATCCATGGATTATCAATTTTTCATGGTATTTTGTTAAAAACTCAAGGTTCAGCTGAACCTTCAGCAGATGGGGCTAAATGCAAGCTCATACAGTAAGGGATACATAGATATATTTAAAAATAACCCAATCCGTGGTTAAGGCAAACTTTATTTTTTGGATGCATTTTGGCCCCTAAAATTCTTGGCTTTTCTGCAAGTATATCTGGTAATTTTACAAAAGAGGGCTGATTTTATTTCTTTCACCACACCTAACTACTTGTTTGATCATTTGTATAGTACATTGTAATCCTTCTTAGACATTTTAAAATAATTATTTTCCTTTTTATCCTAATTAATTGGATTGTTAATTGTTTTATCTGTAGATCTTTGACCAAAAAATTAATAATGCTTAAACCGGGCTGAAAGTAACAGAATGACATTTCACAAGAGATGTAACTGATCACTTAAGAAACAAAATCAAAATATATAAAAAGGGGGCACAATTTTCTGTTCTTCTTTGAAAGGAGCATTTTCTATCTTCTGTTGGCTCAAACATTGCTGTCTAGTTTCCCTGCTGCACTTAATTTTCTTGTAGGCCAAATCCTGCACCTGGATTAGCTATTTCGCAGAGGCTGGAATGCCCCTGACCACATTTTCTTTGCTTTTTCTGAATAACACCAGCTGCAGATTCTGTTACAGCAGATTTTCCTTATTAACACATTGCCTACAACACTTGCCTTAACATGCAATGTATCCCCAGTTTGAAATCAAACAGGATTCTTAAAAATATGAATGTTTTATTTTCTTCAGTTATTGGTTTTCCTGAATATTGAAGAGGGGATGTTCTGAACATTAACACAAGTGTTACAATTATGATAGTAGGAAGGAAATATTACTGTAATAGAATCTGCAGCTAGTTTTATTCAGGGAAAACAGGGACAATATAAGAAAGGAATGTTCATTTTAAAACTGATTGCATTTATTTATTTATTTATTTCAATCAATTTCTGTAGTTGCCCATCTCAGTCAATAGTTGTTATGCCTGCATCTATGTGCATTTGTTTGGAACTTCGCATATCTAGTTCAGTCTAGCTTCGTTTGCACATCTGTCTATTCATTCATTATATCAATTATAAAAGGATATACAGTATGCCTATTAAGAATCTTCCCTCACTAAGCTTAGGATGAAGCTTAGCCATTGCTTGAATGGAAAGATAGAAGAGCACAGCACAGCTGCTGAGAAATTGTCCACGAGGAGGAAGTGGGTTTTCAATTCAGATCAAGTGGGTCTGGATGGGGAGGAACAGGCTCAAGCTCAATCCCTCCAAGACGGAGTGGCTGTGGATGCCGGCATCCCGGTACAGTCAGCTGAGTCCGCGGCTGACTGTCGGGAGCGAGTCATTGGCCCCGATGGAGAGGGTGCGCAATTTGGGCGTTCTCCTGGATGAACGGCTGTCTTTTGAAGACCATTTGACGGCCGTCTCCAGGAGAGCTTTCCACCAGGTCCGCCTGGTGCGCCAATTGCGCCCCTTTCTAGACCGGGATGCCTTGTGCACAGTCACTCACGCCCTTGTGACGTCTCGTCTGGACTACTGCAATGCTCTCTACATGGGGCTCCCCTTGAGGGGCATCCGGAGGCTACAGTTAGTCCAGAATGCAGCTGCGGGTGATTGAGGAGCCCTCGTGGCTCCCGAGTGACACCTATCCTGCGCCGGCTGCACTGGCTACCTGTGGCCTTCCGGGTGCGCTTCAAGGTGTTGGTGAATGTCTTTAAAGCGCTCCATGGCATAGGGCCGGGATACTTACGGGACCGCCTGCTGCTACCGAATACCTCTCACCGACCCGTGCGCTCTCACAGAGAGGGGCTCCTCAGGGTGCCGTCGGCGCGACAGTGTCGTCTGGCGACGCCCAGGGGAAGGGCCTTCTCTGTGGGGGCTCCCGCCCTCTGGAACGAACTCCCCCCAGGACTTTGTCAACTTCTGGACCTCCGAACCTTTCGCCGCGAGCTTAAAACCTACTTATTCATCTGCGCTGGACTGGGTTAGTGTTTTAATGGGTTTTAAATGGGTTTTTAGCTCTAAATTTTAATCCTGGCCAATTTTAATAAGTTTTTTAATTGTATTTTAATTTGTATTTATAGTATTGTATTTTTACCTGGCTGTGAACCGCCCTGAGTCCTTCGGGAGAAGGGCGGTATACAAATTTAAATAATAAATAAATAAATAAATAAATAAAATTCCAAACTGAATAACTTGCAAACTTTAATTAGTAACTGCCCAGAGTCAACTCTGTATGTGAGAGGTGTAGTCTCTAAATCTGATGAATGAATGAATGAATGAATGAATGAATGAATGAATGAATGAATGAATGAATGAATAAATAAATAAATAAATAAATAAATAAATAAATAAATAAATAAATTTCTGCCAAAAGATCTTGGTCCAGACAGGATTTCATTAAGCCATTTCCTAATCAAACTAGCATGAGCACAGGGTGGAAGCAGCTTAAATAGTAGCAGTGGTTGTGCTCCAAACTCCTTCTTGGTATCAATCTCAAATCATTGTTGCAAAAGGATCAGCAAGCCAGCTTCTGACACACTGGCTTGATTATATTCAGCCACAAGGCTCCAATTCTAGTTTTTCTCAGCTACCTCCTGTGTGGCTTCTTTGCCTCCGCCCCCCCCGCTCCTATCAGTACACCCCAGAAAGCTAGTCAGTGTTGACTGAATGGCAGCACTTCCATTTCAGATTTAATGAAAATACAAATAGCTGTTGACTGTTCTGCTGTAGTGTAGAACTTGGCTCCGATGGAGAATGACAGGCAAAGCACAAATCAGGCTTCTGTTTTAGAAAGGGAAGATGTCTGAGGTCATGAAGAAAATCAAATAATGCAAAAAAAAAAATCACTTGCATCCACTCTTGTAAAAAATAAAGGAAAAACAACATAAATCTTGATGCCTTATCCAAGGCAAAAAAAATTTGATGGAAATGTTTAGAAAGAAGTTCAATGTGTTGAAAATGTTACCCACATTCCATTTTGACTCTCTGATTCTCTGTGGTTCATACACTTTTCAACCATTTTTTTTTCAATGATGAAAAAGAGCAAAACATGAATGCCATGGTATGAATAAGGTAGCTTTACCAACCACACAACACAAATAAAGAGTAAACAAAACATGTGCCAAATCAGCAATTAGTCTTTGGTCAATGTCATGTTTTTCCAGTCTCCTGCAAAATTAAAAACAAATAGAAAATCTGACTGCATTAACAGCCAACTCTTCTCTTGTTATTTGAATTTGCTTCTTAAAATACTAGATGTTTCTCCGTTGCGAGGACTGTGCAATTATTTCAGAACAAAAGAACTGTTAGAGAAGAGTCAGCTGTAATAACGGAAGAGGAACAGCAAAACATGCCATCAGCTACTCAAAAAGTCCTCATTCAATTAACCTTCTGCATTTGATATGACTAAGCAAATGTAAATACTACGTGCCAAGGGACAAGAAGTACATTACACACTGTTTATTGATCGTGACATTGACAAATTCTATCTACTTCAACAGAACTTCCCAACAGTGAAATCTTTTTTCTAAATATGGAGTGCTGGGCTGGAGGAAGGAAAGCACCCGAGATGCAGGCAAGACAGGAGGTGAGAGGCAGTAACAGAACACAGCAGGAATTGCATGGAGAAGGAGAAAGAAATTCTTCTCAGTACTTCTCTAGTTCTCCCATAAGAGTCGTGATTAATTAATATCAGCTTTCAAGGGGCTTCTTGCTACCCCCTTGAATTCATTTCAGGAGATAATGTATTCAACTGCTCAGCAAAAAGAGGAGAAAAGCCCTTCAGTTGGCCATTTCTTCCATCCAATAGCGGCGTTCCCCAGGACAGCGTTCTTGGATCAACACTCTTCATATTATACATTAATGATCTCTGTGAACATATTATAAGTAATTGTGTTCTCTTTGCTGATGATGTCAAACTATTTAACGCTACCAACAATACAGCTACCCTTCAAAAAGACCTTGACTTTGTGTCGGAATGGTCAAAAACTTGGCAACTCCAAATCTCAGCCAGCAAATGCTTTGTTTTACACATTGGAAAAAAGAATCTGAACACTAAATACAAGCTTGATGGACATTACCTTACAGATGACTCCCACCCTTGGGAGTTTTCATATCCAATGACCTAAGTGCCAAAGCTCACTGCAACTACATTGCAAAAAAGGCTTTAAGAGTTGTAAACTTAATCTTGCGTAGCTTCTTCTCCAGAAACACTACACTACTAACAAGAGCATATAAAACATTTGATAGACCAATTCTTGAATACAGCTCGCCTGTCTGGAACCCATACCTCATTTCGGACATTAATACAATTGAGCGTGTCCAGAAATATTTTACAAGAAGAGTTCTCCACTCCTCTGATTACAACAAAATACCTTATGCCACCAGACTTGAAATCCTGGGTTTAGAAAATTTAGAACTCCGCTGCCTTCGACATGACCAGAGTTTAACTCATAGAATCATTTATTACAACGTCCTTCCTGTTGAAGACTACTTCAGCTTCAATCACAACAATACACGAGCACACAATAGATTTAAGCTTAATGTGAACCGCTCCAATCTTGATTGCAGAAAATATGACTTCAGTAACAGAGTTGTTAATGCCTGGAATGCACTACCAGACTCTGTGGTCTCTTCCCAAAATCCCCAAAGCTTTAACCAAAAACTATCTATTATTGACCTCACCCCATTCCTAAGAGGTCTGTAAGGGGCATGCATAAGAGCACCAACGTGCCTACCGTTCCTGTCCTAATGTTCCCTTTGATTGTATCCAATTTCATATAGTTATTACATACTTATGCTTATATATATGCTTATATATTGTACAGTTATTTCATGCTTATATATACTGTTGTGACAAATAAATAAATAAATAAATAAATAAATAAATAAATAAATAAATAAATAAATAAATAAATAAATAAATAAATAAATAAATAAATAAATAAATCCTTCAGCCACTGCTACTAGCCTGCTTATTACTTCCCTTCAACTGAGCATGGAAAGCCACAACAGCTGATGCAGAAAACAGACATGAGTGAAAGCAGAAACAGCTCTATCTTCTCTGAGTTAGAGGACAGGAAGCTTTTCTCTCTATGCAGGAAGGAGATAATAGACACAGATATTGACAATGAAACTACTGAGCCCAGTGAAGATTGATTTTATTCTTATTTATTTGTTTATTTAAATTATTTGCCGTCTCCAACTTCAACAGATTTGATGTGACTGATGAGATGCCTGATCTCATTAGGGTGGAGGGTGATCTGGCAACTACTGCTACTCTCATCAAATAACTGCAACATTGCACATTCCCAGAGAAAACGAAGATCATGGAGGAGTGTACAAACTAATAAGCAAATCAAAAAGTACTGCTAGTCCTTAAAACTAGATGTACCAAGACTGTTGACCCATTTGATCAGGAGCCTAAGAAACTTCCTTGTATTGCATGATAGCTGGCAAGTGAAAATAATAAAAGATAGAATAATAAAAAAAAATCTATGAAATAGACATTTCCATCTGACACATTACGGACATGAAATATCTAATGAAGACAATATGGAGAGACTATGGTTTAGGAATTCATAGACAGAGGATGCAGCATTCTCTCTTTCTTACAAATTCTTCCAGTCTAATGTTACAACCACATTGAGATCTACAGTACAGAAATAAAGACCTAAGGAAAAAAAACCACACACATAGGAGAAAATCGCCAGAGAACACTCCAAGGTAAAGATCTCTAGATGGGACTAAAATGAAAGGCGCCTTCGATCAGGAGAAAATTGTAACAGAATCTGTTTACTGAAGGCTGAGTCAACCTTGGGCCTGGTGGGACTTGAACCTGCAATATTGCAAGCAGTTGCTGTTAATAATAGGCTGCATTAGCCTGTTGCACCACCAGAGGCCCCAGGCATCAGAGACATGAGATAACTAGGCTATGATAATAGTGCCAGCATGGAAAGAATGAACGTAAGAATACACAAAAGGATTTGAGTGATTCTGTATCAACTTCTAGTGATGCTGCTGATTATTTTAATGCAAGCCAAAGAGTCTATGTGGTTTTCTTTGGACTGTCTGATTGCTGATAAATATTGAAGCAACAGCTGGGAACATCCTTTCTGAAATCAAAACCAGAGAGTGTGATAAGAATGGAAAATTAAGTAGAGGCAATGAAGTTTCTCAAATACTAAATTGGAAGCTAGGTGATTCCTTCCTTTCCATTTGGGAGGATAATGTTTTAACAGGAACCATAGCAGAAGGAAATAGAATAATCAGAAACATATACCAAATTTCAAGTGTTGTGCTTGAGATACCAGTTGAAAAAAACACTGCAAGTGAGATGCTCAAAGACACTGACCTTGATATATGTGGAGCAATGAAATAACAAAGCAAAGGCAGGCCTACAGTCTTACTGGTCAGATGAGGGATTTCAAAGGGATTTGAAAATGTTCTGAAAAGTGCCCAGAAATTCTCAGAGGAATTTCACACTGAAATACTTCACCATTCATTCAAAAATAGAAGAGTCACTGAAGGAGAGAACATTTTCATTAAAAGACAGGATAATCCCATATGAGCTACCAAACAGCAATTCACAGCTGAAATCCTCTACCAGCTGCTATATTGTGCATTACAGTTAAGTTGAAGAATATTTCCTGCAGTTCTAGAAATACAGTGGTATATCTGCAATGTGATATGATTTTTCACTTGCCCTAAAAAAAGATTGATGCCTAGTGGTTAAGGCAGCAGGCTATAAACCGGGAGACCATGAATTCTAGTCCCACTTTAGCCATGAAAGCCAACTGAGTGACCTTGGCCCAGTGACTCTTTCTGAGCCAAATCCACCTCACAGGATTATTGTGGTGGGGAAAATAGGAGCGGACAGATGTATTGGGTATGTTTGCTACCTTTAATTATTTGTAAAAATAATAAAGGTGGTATGCAAATAAAATAAATAAGTTAGACATAAAGTTGAAACAGGATGTCAAATCAGGGGAGAAATGCTCCTGGCTCAGACTGGATCACCCAATCCGGAAGCGATGGCGGTGGGTGGTTTGGAGAACTGGTAGCAAAAATCTCTGTCCACCCCTCCCCATGGCCAGCTGAGCTGCACGATCAGAGGTTTTTTTTATTTATTTTACTTTTAAAATAAATTCTTCGGCCTAAAAAAATCCCTTTAAAAGTAAAAAAAAAAAAGGCCCTGATGATCGCGCAGCTCAGCTGGGTGCTAGCCAAAAAAATGGGGGGGGGAGTCAGTTTTTCCTCCCAGCAGGCTCCGATAGCCAAATCAAAAAACGGGTTTGGTTTGGCTAACCCTGAAGACTGCTGGGAAGAAAAACGGACTCCCCCCTCCCCCTGTTTTTTGGTTTGGCTATCAGGGAAGCCTGCTGGGAGGAAAAATGCTGTGTGTGGGGGGGGTTTTCATTTTTGAGAGAGAGAGAGAAAGAAAGAAAGAAAGAAAGAAAGAAAGAAAGAAAGAAAGAAAGAAAGAAAGAAAGAAAGAAAGAAAGAAAGGAGTCAGGGAAGGAAGGAAGGAAGGAAGGAGAGGAAGGAAGGAGTACAAACCTGGCACTAGACACAGCTTCAGAAGATAATCCAGGGCTGGAAGAGACCTGGAGGTCATCTAGTCCAACCCTGCTCCAGCAGGACATTGCTAGTGAGTTTCTGTCTTTTGACCCCCCAGGCACTTGGTTACATAGCCACACCCACCCAGTCACATGACACCCCCCACTAAGCCATGCCCACAAGACACGCCCACAGAACCAGTAGCAAAAAAATTTAGATTTCATCCCTGTGTCATATGCAATATTGATGAGGATTTATTGAAATCTCTTTCAACATACTTTTCAGCAGAACCAGCTCCAAAGCTATCCTGGAATATATAGCATGCACACAAATAAGATGAACATGTAATTTGAAACCACAGAGCAGGAATCTAACTCCAGATTATTTTTTTTCAAAATAAAATGTTACCAGATTCCCCCAATCCCTCCCTTCCCTAAAAAGTCATGGCAGGTTGTGGCAGTATTTTCATCTCATCTAAACAGATCCACATTCACTACAGAATTCTCAAATGGGCATGGGGAAAAAATACATCACAGAACTTTTAATAAGAAGAAACAATTGGAAATAATTATGGTTACTGGGACTTCATAGCCCCATTGAAATCATGGTGGAACACATCCCATTTTTCTTGACTTACCTGGCTATCTTAATTCTTTGATTTGCTTTCAGAAAAAGCCTCTTGCTTTATAGCAGAGAAAACCAGGAGCCTTTCCCACTCAACTGCAACCAGATTTTATAATGAATCTCAGTCATTGGATTTCCGGAAACGATGCTGTGAAGCTATAATGCAAACCCTTTGCTTCTACACAATGAACTCAGACTTTCAAAGAACCTTTGTTTTATTCCATTGGGCAAGTTCTTGCTGCATGACTTGCTGAGAGTTATTGTTTTTTTTTTCCTCAGAAAGCCGAAATGTCTTCTAATGTGGCATGCTATAGAACAATCAACTCTGCTGACATCCTCTGCTGAACTATTTTCAACAGAGCCCATAAGGGTTTCTCGGTCAAATAAAATAATACTGAAGTTGTGAATCAACCTACTTTAGCCCTTGCTTTGTCACAAAGAGATGGCAATATTTTCTAACAATTATGGTGCTATGGACTATTGAGAAAATGAGCAAAAAATGAGTATATATAAATATCATTATTAGTAGAAGACTTTTCTTATGTTGCTATGAGCTAAAATGAGGGATAATATGAGTGGTGGTGGTGATTAAGATGATGATGTTAGCTGGTACTGGCCTTCATATGCATCATGTTCTTCCCAAGAATCCAGGATATCATAATGTATTGGCATAGGATAAGTGCAAATAATTGTTTATATACAATTGTTTATATACAATTGCAAATAATTGTATAACTGACATAAACAATTGTTTCTTAATTCTGTTTGATAAAGAGTCTAATATAACTCTGGGTATGATCAATGTTTATGTTTCTAACTTAGATAACTCTGCCATGTACCACAATCCTTTATTATAAGAGTTTTTAAGGTTATTTTTTTTAGTTGCTTGCTAAGGACTCTAGTCTTCATTGTACAGTGTGCAGAACTGTCTTCCTTAGTCCTCATAGTCCTCATTAGAAGTCCTCATAGCCAATCTTGGCTGAAATGCCAGAATTATACTCTTAACAATTTCATAAGGAGCTCTCTCTCGCTCTCTCTCTCTCTCTCTCACGCACACACACACACACACACACACACACAAACACACACACTCATAGGATTTACCTCCAGCTAAATATTTGTATAATTGGGCTGCTAATTCTGGTTTTCTGGCCACATACAGTGATATCTATGCATGGGATGGCATTTAGTTCTGCCCCATTAATTAACAACGTTCATGGAAATAGCCCTAAAGAAAGGAGATGGGCAGAAAGCAAGAATGAACAAGCTAGCGGGACCTGATTCTTAACAGTAACTTAACTACAAAGTGCAACAAAAACCAAGAATTACTTTTCCAGTTATGGTTATTTTAGAGGCAATTGCTATGATACTTTAAAATTGGGGTATATCACTTGTTCTCTCCTATGGACACATTTTTTAAATTAGGGCCGGGAGACACTTTGATTGAGAGATTTGATTCAAAGATGATTTATCTTCAAACTGAATTGACCTTCCAATCCAGATCAGAAATTTGAATCAAATTGCTAAATATTTTATTGATGTTGAATGTTTCTCTGCATTTAAAGAAATAATTTTATCAAATTGATTTTGAAATCCAAATTGCATTGACCTGATTGACTACTTGTGTTGGATGTGATTAATTTTAGTTTCCAATCAATGGTTCAAATTGTATCAGGGGTTAATTTGTGCACACTTAAAAAAAAATGCCAAATGAAGCATTTTTATTTCCATTTCTTTTATCCCTCCAAGGAGAAAATAGAAATAGCAAACAATTGAAAAAAAAAATAAGAAAATATGTTTTTGATCCTTGATCCAGTTTTTTAAAAAGTAGAGTATGATACAATATAGGAGGCAGAGATGACGTTTCAGTTCAGAATTAACAGTGTATGTCAATGAAAATAAATGTTTCAGGAGATGAAACATACATTTCTTATATGATATTTAATTTGCTCTTCCTGTCATGAATGAGAAATTCAGAGGGATTTCCCTGATCTAGATTTTTCAAAACTTCTTTCTTATTTTCCCTTTTCATCTCAGTGCTACACAACCCAATTTTTCTTTTGTCATCCCAAGGATGTATTTATCGCAAACTTTTCAGTGTTGACTGGGAATCGTAGGAACAGTGGTTCCAATACCTCTGAAGAATATTAGATGGAAGAAGCTGATTTCCACCTGGCAGTGGAAATAAATGAGCAATGGCTCTTATCCACTAGCCATCTCTGCTTTAAGTGTGAAAGACAAAATGGTCTGGAGATCCTTTCAAGGGAAAATGAACAACTCAGACAAATATGGCGGTTGCTGTTCTACTTTGCTTTTGTCCGTCCCCCAAAATGGGGAAGGGGAAGAAAGGCTTTATTTTATAAACTACGGTAGAGATAAGTACTTATGGCTCAGATAAGGCCTGTAGGCTGCAGTTAGATTTCACAACTTAATTCAAGTTTTTCATTATTCTTTAGTTCCACAATCCATCTAAAAGCTCTGAAATGCCATATCTAGATAGCTCCTTGAGGTCATTTCCACCAGTATTGTAGAACATTACACACACACATACACACACACACACACACACCAATCTTTGAGATCCAAGTACCAGAGTTGTGAATAGTATACCTATTATAGTGAGAGAAAAAAACCCTATTGCATGCCTGCTATTATCTGAAAGATCAAGATAGTGACAGATTGTGATGGAGATAATCTGCAGTATACATATGGTCACTGAATCAGTAATGACTTGATGGCATATAATCAAACACTCAATGCCTACTATTTAAAAAGGATGACTTGTTTGCATGCATGTATATATAATTTAAGACAAGAATGGCTGGGCCTAAGGAAGCCCTCCTGAAGCCCTCAAAGTTTACCTTTGCAGTTCTTGGAGCCCCTTCTGACTAGAGCAGGGGTGTCAAACTCGTGTCATCATGGCGGCGTCACATGACATATTGGGACTTTTCCCCCCTTCGCTAAACAGGGCTTGGACGTGGCCAGAACGTGACACATCTGGCCTGCGGGCCACGAGTTTGACAGCCCTGGACTACAGTTACTGAAAGCAGCAACATGGTTCTCCATCCTTTTGAAGTAGAAAAAAAAATACTGAAGTAGGTTCCAGTTAAACAAAAAAACAAAAATGAAGAAAGGCATCTAAATTGCTCCTCAAAGCTTAAACACCCTCCTCCACCACCACCACACACATCCCTATTCCTGCTGATGTCAGTGGCATGGCCCTGTACACGATGGTTCTTGATCTTGTTAAAGGCAGTCATTAATTACAAAATGTTGCTCGATGCCTTTTTAAACATAAACTGCTTCTTGCTGAACAATAACTATAGCAATAATTATCCTTTTTTTTTTTTTGAAAAGACATCAGAACATTATTTGAAAAGTGTATCCAAACAGGCTGGCGATCAGAGAACAGTGCTCAAATGCAAAGACGCAACACCAGAAGCATTTCTTACGTGCAGCTCAGACAATGTATTTGCAAGGAAGAACTACAGAAGGTGATTTTCATCCCTGCCAGGGAAATGAGAAGATGTCTTTATGTATTCACAGGCCTAAAATAGGCAGGAGAACAAAGAGCAGCCATTTTTGATCACAGAATGGTTGAAGGAAACAGACTTCCCTCATGAATTACTAAGGAGACTATTTACCCGGCTCACATAATTTGCAATAATAAAAAGGGAAAGGAATTACTATTCAGACTTTTAAATGTTGGAAGCAGAGTACTTCAAACAAGTTCAGGCAAGGTTGTCAAGTGAACAGATAATACATGGTGCTGTCGGCATCTACACTATACCATCCATCCATCCATCCATACATACAGGAGTGTTGTTACAGCCATGGGATATAAAGTTTTTTTTAAAAAAAATAACTTTTTTTATTTTATAAACAAACAAACATTTAATACATCAGTCATTCCTTTCATGTGACATCTTGGTGTTTTCTTCATGGCTCCATCTTTTTATTGTTTCTTCTTTCTTCATTTCAATTTAATCTATTACAATTTTTTCACAATATTCTAATTATACCATTTTCCATAACTATCAATTGCTTATCTGTATCTTTTTTCTAACCAATGGTAAAATGTGTCCCATATCTTAAAATATTCTGAATCCTCTCTTTCTTTGATCATCAAAGTTAATCTATTCATTTCTGCACAATCTAAATTTTTTAAAATAACTTCTCCTTCCAGGGGTATTTTCTCTGTTTTCCAGTTTTGTGCAAAAACAATTCTTGCTGCAGGTTATTACATGTATAATCAAATAAATATTTTCTTTACTGGTTATCTCTGGGAGGATACCCAATAAGAACAGCTCCAGTTTTAAATCAATGTGTTTTTGGGTCATTTCTTCTAACCATGGGATGCAAAGTTGAAAGAATAAGTTACATGGTCACATGAGTAACCAAGAAAATGCTTGAAGGAATTAAATCTGAATTGAAGAGCTCCATAATACTGAAACATGCATAGGGGTGTTTCTTGCATATACTTTTGATGTAATTCTACGTTAAATACAGCAATATTATATTAAAAACTCTGGTTGTTGATAAGGATGATGAAGACGATAATGAGTTGTCCTTTCTAAGTAAAATTTCAGAGTATGCTATCTTCCATTATCTTCTTAGCAATACTGAAGTCACCAGTTATTTTTTAAAACTAGATATAGCTCATGAAACATTCAGAAGAAAGAATAGGCAGTACGCTGGAGCATTGGAATATAATATTCAAAATGAGAATAAGTCACCTGAAATAGCACCCTCATTGTGTATACAGTAAGCAGAACAGCCTTTGTTAGAAAGTTTCATTAATGATCAACAAAGAATTAGTGTCATGGAAGTCATGTTACATGGAGTTACAGCATATGGCTTTTTCTAGCATATCATTACACCTAGCTCTTCACTATTGTATCAATTAGAAAAACTGATTGCAACTGAGACTTCCTTCTTTATTAACAAGGAAGATAACATCATTACATTTACAAAGAATATAACATTAGGCTAATGATTATCAAAACAGCTGTTCCAGCTTCATCAGTTAAACATTTGAAATTTGGCTTCCAAGGTTTTATACATAATACTTGGCCTCTTTATTAAAAAGTAATCCTCATCTCTATATATAAAAGCGAAAAATGCTCATGCCATAACTACAAAATCTCCAGAACTGTAACCCCTACAAACTTGAAACTTGCCACATGAGCTTCAAGGTGCTCACTAAGAAAGGATTTTTTGAAATGACCATCAGA
Source organism: Ahaetulla prasina (assembly GCF_028640845.1). Taxonomy (NCBI): domain Eukaryota; kingdom Metazoa; phylum Chordata; class Lepidosauria; order Squamata; family Colubridae; genus Ahaetulla; species Ahaetulla prasina. Next base: position 138,819,952 of record NC_080539.1, on the reverse strand, counting down.
GCATTAGTATTTCCTATATTATGATTAACACGCTCTGATGCTAAGGAGTTCTACCCCCATCCCCATCTGAAAAGAAATCTGTTCCAAATGCAAAACACAAGTAGAGGAGAGGAGTTTCACTTTCAGTTTTACTTTCAGAGCAGGAAGCAGCTTTAATACAGAACACTTGAGCTAAGCTATGGCCAGGCTCCTTCCTGTCTCCTTCTTGCTCACACAGCAAATACTGTTTCACTTTCCAAACAGCCCTTTGATGCTAAGGAGTTCTACTTCCCCCTCCCCACTTGAAAAGAAATCTGTTCCACACTCTGATGCTAAGGAGTTCTACTCCCTCTCCTCACCTGAAAAGAAATCTGTTCCAAATGCAAAACACAAGTAGAGGAGAGGAGTTTCAGTTTCAGTTTTACTTTCACAGCAGCAACCAGGGGATAGGATAGGGGAGGCTTCTGTGGGGCAAGGCTGAGGGAGAGAATGAGATAGGATAGGGGAGGCTTCTGTGGGGCAAGCCTAAGGGAGAGAAGGCTTTTATGGGGCAAGGCTGAGGGAGAGAAGGGGATAGGATAGAGGAAGCTTCTGTGGGGCAAGCCTGAGGAGAGAAGGGGATAGGATAGGGGAGGCTTCTGTGCAGCAAGCCTGAGGGAGAGAAGGGGATAGGATAGGAGAGCCTTCTGTGGGGCAAGGCTGAGGGAGAGAAGGGGAGAGGAGTGGCTGATTGTATCTACTCATTAATTTTCAAGCTGTAAGTGTCAATTTATCAAGCCCCATCACATATTTTGTAGCGAAACAGAGGTATCCAGCTAATATAAAGTATATGAAAGAGAATAGGTAAAAAATTATAAAAAGTTCAGGAAAACAAGAAGAAAAATAAATAAGTGAGCATAATAAAGAAACTATATATCAAATGTCATGGCAAGTATTGCTTGCCATGACATTTCGTGGCTTTTTACCACCTATAAAGTTACAATCAAATATCTCTTTGTCCAACATCCCATCTCTTATCAATAGATAAATCCATAAAGCATCAACTTTTCAATTATAAAGGGCTGCCTCCTGGGAGATTGTGAATCAGGGCTGTAACCCGATGATCTGATCCTGATATAGGGAGATGGAGGGAAAGGCATATTAATAGATATGGATGCCAGCTATTTTTTCCCCCTCTCAATGGCACTGCAGTGGTTCCTAGAATATGTCAGAAATGAGAAGGGTATAGAAGGCAATATTCCCATACCACATCTGAGAAATCTTCAAAACATCCCTGTACCTCTTGTTTCCCCAGGTTTTGTTAGAAGGACATCTTTCCCTATGTAGCATTTTGCAGGGACACTAGGAAATCTTCAATCGCATGCATAGAACTTATAATGTGTGTAACTCCACTACTATAGGACAATATGTCACCTCTGAAGTCCCTCAATGGTCTTATCAGTGAAGACAGGAGCATTGCTTTTAGTTATAAATTCCTAAAAGGTATCCTGATAGAGTCGTTTTCCTATGAGAACTCTGAAAACCTATTTGGGATGCTTACACAGATTTTATTAAAGGTCTTCCTAAAGTCCCATCACTGATAGATAATGTAACTTTATTGTCATTTTTTTTTATTGCAAGCACACCGACCCACATTAAAAATGAAATTCTGTTGCCTGCTCTTATGAGAAAGTTTAAACCCAAACACATACTTAACACACATATAGCACATGCTATATACATACATAAATATATACCTGCACCACACACACATACATATATTAATCGCTGTCCATTCTAAATACGTAGCAGAAAGAGGAAACTTGAGAGTTCAAAGAATTTTCTAGAGAGTTTAGTTAGTGAGAAACCTTCATTAATCCTCAAATTTCAGAAACGGATCTCTAGAGATGCAACTCTTCTTATCCACTTTAAGACATTGTTAAAGATATTCTACATTTTTTTCCCTATCAGTTCTCATTCATCCAGATGAAGAAAAATTGCTGGAAAGAATGCTTTCAAAGGAAAAACAAAACAAAATCCTTCTGATATATTCTCTTGAATAGACTGTGGAATCATTGCATTGATTCAGTTACTAGACAGCTATGGAATTTGTACAATGAATCCCATCTTTCTCTGTGTGATTAACTCTGCAGTGGTGTACAATACTTATAAGGAGGTCTGTCTGATTTGAAGTGCAAAAAATCTGGATGGCCATTAAATAGCAGCTAAGAAAAAGCTCTAACTTTTCAATGCCACCTAATCAGGGATGGGTTCTAAATTTTTTTACTACTGGTTCTGTGGACGTGGCTTATTTTGTGGGCGTGGCTTGATGGTCATGTGACAGTGGGTGTGACTTGATGGTCATGTGACTGGGTAGGCGTGGCCAACTCAATGTCACTCACGTCAAGGAGTACCTTGCCTGGCCCCTCCCCTCCCAGCCATTCCTTGTCACACCCAGCCTCAATGTATCTATAGTTCTGCAAAAATGTTGTTCACCTTTTTTTCAACTTTATTATCTACATACTATAGATCAGGGGCCTCCAAACTTGGGCACTTTAAGACTTGTGGACTTCAACTGCCAGAATTCCTCAGCCTTTGCTGTCTTAAAGTCTTAAAGTGGCCAAGGTTAGAGACCTCTGCTTACACAGCACTATCATGGACCACTGAAAGGAGGAAATGGCTTACATGCTTTGCCCAAGAGTGTGATAGGCAACGGGTTTTAAGGGGCTGCTAGCAGTAGGCATGAGTTTAAATGGACTCCAGAGGATGGTAGAGGACAGGAAGGCCTTGAGGAATGCTGTCCATGGGGTCGCGATGGGTCGGACACGACTTCGCAACTAACAACAACAAAAGAAAGAAGGGGGGGCAAAGTATTTTCCAAAGCACCAGAAGGCAAAACAAGAAGCAATGGATAGAAACTCAATAAAGAGAGAAGCAACCTAAAACTAAGGACAAACTTCCTGACAGTGTGAACCTATATAGGTTTCAGTCATAATTTGACATATAAAATAGCCATTCATGTAATACAACCTGCATATTGTTCAAAACAGTCATTAGTATTATGGCTGATATTTGACAGCAAGCCTAAAATCCCCATTCCCTCCCCACTCCAGGGGAAGGTTACTTCAAAATCCCCATTTTCTCCCCACCCCACTAATCTGTTCTGGGAAGGGGCGTTGGTACTTACCTGAGACGTGCCTTCTAGTTCAGTGGAGACAGCAGTCAGAGTGGGTGGAGCTCCTCTGTTCAGATTGGATAACTGAGTCTGTTGAAGCTGAAAGTCCCGCCCCTTGCTGCTGGGAACCCCAGATTTTGATGAAGGCGAGAAAAACCAGACTCAATGCGTCGTGGAAAATAGAGAAACAAATTTTATTATCCAAAACAAACAAACAAAAGAGGATCCAGACCGAAATAGGGAGGGGCTGACTGCTGTCTCCACTGAACTAGAAGGCGCGTCTCAGGTAAGTACCAACGCCCCTTCTCCGTTATGGTGGAGACAGCAGTCAGAGTGGGACATACCAAAGCCTAGTGTCCCTAACTACGGGAGGGATCGGTCTGGACAGATTCAACCTCAGATACAAGTACCTGCTGCAGCACCCTACGGCCAAAGGCAGCTTCAGCCGAAGCATACTTGTCCACTCTGTAGTGTCTAATAAACGGAGAGGGTGATGACCAGGTGGCTGCCCTGCATATCTCTGGCAAGGATGCCTGAGTAGACCAGGCCGCTGAGGTAGCTGCACTGCGAGTGGAATGCGCTGTTAAACGCGGGGGCCTAGGCAGGGATCTCATCTCGTAAGCCTTAGCTATCGTATGCCTAATCCATCTGCCTATAGTGGACGATGTCACTTTACGCCCTAAAGAAACAGGAAGGAAAGACACAAACAAGGACTCTGTTCTCCTTAACTCTGCTGTTCTCTTAATGTAAATTCTCAAAGCTCTTCGAACATCTAAAGTATGCCAAGGCCGCTCTAACCCGTGGACTGGGTGAGGGCAAAAATTAGGCAAATTAAGTTCCTGCATGCGATGGAAAACTGAATTTACTTTAGGAATGAATGAAGGATCCAAACGGAGCACTACTCGATCCGGATGGAAAACACAAAGATCACTGCGGACAGAGAGGGCAGCTAATTCTGAAATCCTTCTGGCAGAGGTGATAGCCACCAAAAAGGCAACCTTACAAGTTAATAGCCTCAGAGAGGTAGACCTCAATGGCTCATAAGGAGGCCCTGTTAGGGAATTTAGGACCAGCGAAAGATCCCAAGTGGGATATCTGTGGACCACGGGAGGACATAAATTTTTGGCCCTTTGAAAACCTCCTGATAGAAGGATGTTGAGACAAGGAAGTCAGTGGATCACAGGATAAAACCGTGGAAATAGCTGCTACCTGTCTACGAAGTGTGTTGGGAGCTAACCCTTGTCTAACCCTTCCTGCAAAAATTCCAATATATGCAAAATGGAAACCCGGAGTGGAGAAACCCCCGCCCTTTGACACCAGGAACAAAAAGCCCGCCAAGAGGCTGAGTAAATGCGCTCAGTGGAAGGCCTCCAGGACGCTAACATAGTCCGGATAAGCCTGGCAGACATATTGTCTCTTCTCATGGCGCCCCGCTCAAGCGCCAGGCGGTCAACTGGAGCCATAGAGGATCTGGATGAACCAGAGCCCCTTGAGATAACGACACTCTGCTGGGAGGAATCCTCCAGGGGGGAGCCACTGACAGCGACTTGAGATCTGCGAACCAAGACCTCCGAGGCCAGTGAGGGGCGATTAAGATGACCTCTGCCTGTTCCTCCAGAATCCGACGGACCACTCTCAGGATGATTGAGAGAGGCGGGAACGCGTAGAGTAACCCCTCTGGCCATGGACTGCGAAGAGCATCGACTCCTTCTGCTAGATGATCTGGAAACCTGGCAAAGAAACGAGGAAGCTGCGTGTTCTGCCGTGTTGCGAACATGTCCACCACTGGAGTGCCAAATCGACGTGAGAGGTCGTTGAACAGATCTGGATGCAGACGCCACTCCGCCTGGTCGATGACTTGACGACTGAGCCAGTCTGCCTGAATATTGGACACCCCTGAGATGTGTTCTGCAGTCAAGGACAGAAGATTCCGTTCTGCCCACAGGAATAGGGTCCTTGCTTCCTTCATCAAGGACTTGGATCTGGTGCCCCCTTGTCGGTTGACATGAGCCTTGGCTGTGATATTGTCCGTGAGCACCAGTACATGCTTGCCTGATAGATGGTTCTGGAAAAAACAAAGAGCTAGATAAATAGCCCGTAGCTCTAGCCGGTTGATAGGAAAACGGCGTTCAGTGATGGACCAGCTCCCTTGAGCCAGCAGCGATTTGAGGTGTGCACCCCAACCGAAAAGACTGGCATCCGTAGTTACCACCAAACGATGAGGCTCGTGCAAAGGAGATCCCTTGGAAATCGCCGATGACAACCACCAGAAGAAGGACTTGTGAACCTCCTTGGGCAGTAGGACTTTGGAAGTGGAATTGCCTGTGCCCGCTCTTTGGAATGGCAACAGGAACCACTGGAGGTCTCTAGTATGAAATCTCGCCCATGGAACAATGGAAATGGTTGAAATCATCTTTCCCAGGAGTTGGGATAATGACAGCGAGGAAACTCTGCTTTCCTTTATTAAAGAACCAGCTAAAGATCTTAAACTACTCTGTCTCTCCTGAGATAAAGAGACTCTACCTAATATGAAATCAATATTTGCTCCTAAGTGAAGTAAACAGGTTGAGGGGGTCAAATGACTTTTCTCTATATTAATAGAGAAGCCATGTAAAGAAAGAGTCTGAACTACAATCTATAAATCCCTTCTGGCCATTGACTCTGACGATGATAAAATTAAAATATCATCCAAATAACAATAAAGTCGAATAGGTATGGACCTAAGATGAGCTGCCATAGCAGCCAAGATCTTGGTGAAAACCCTCGGGGCAGAAGACAACCCAAAGGGCAGTGCCCTATATCGATAGTGAACCCCCTTATAACAAAACCGGAGAAACTTCCTATGATCCGGGAAAATAGGGATATGAAGATAAGCTTCAGTGAGGTCTATGGAAGTGAGGAAGTTGCCCTTCCGAACGCCATCTAGAATCGAACGAGGAGAGTGCATTTTAAACTTATGATAAACAATAAAACGATTTAGTCTCTTGAGGTCTAAAATGGGCCTCCAGCCCCCCGAAGATTTGGGAACTAGGAACAAAAGAGAATAAAACCCATGTCCCCTTTGCCTTACGGGAACTGGTTGAATAGCCCTAATCTCCATTAAATGCTTAACTGCTGCCGCCATATGGACCCGTTTATCCCTGTTCCTAGATACCGGACAGCGAATGAAAAAATCTTTTGGAAAGGAAACAAATTCCAGAGACAAACCGTATCGAATTGTATTCTTAACCCAATTATCAGAAGTAGTGAACTCCCATTGATCCGCAAAATGGGCTAACCTGCCCCCTATGGGAGGACTAGCAATGCACCTATCGATGACGCCGGAATGGACGACTTCCTCCTCCACGAAAGGGCCGCTTGGAAGGAAAGGGCCTACCCCGTGAAACTCTATCATGACCTCCTCTTTGTCTAGGAGCCCAGGACCCCTGGAACTTGGAAGAACCAGCCCCCCATTCAGAACCTCGAAAGGAAGATTGACGAGAAAAGGAGTAAATCTGGCTTCCCCTCTGCGATAGACTGAAGGTAATATCTTTCTTTTGTCTTTAGTCTCGACCAATAGAGGGTCCAACGCAGCACCAAAAAGTAGCTCCCCTGCGAAAGGAGCCGATGCCAGCCTCCATTTGTGGCGGGCATCCGCCTGCCAATGTCTAAGCCAGAGTAAGCGTCAAGCCATCAAAGCTGAAGCCATGGATTTGGAAACAAAACGTATGGCATGTAAAGTGGCATCCGCCGAAAATTGAACAGCTGCAATTATCTTATTCAGGTCCTGGTGGATACGAGTATCCTCTGCTGGAAGTTTATCCTGTAATTGTCTGAGCCACAACAAGGTGGACCTATTAAAGAAAGATGCTGAAGAAGCCGACCGGATTGCCCAAGCTGCACCTAGATGAGCTCTTTGCAGGACTTGCTCTGCCCGTCTATCCTCTGGACGAAGGTTCTCTTCAGGCTGGCCCGGAATGGATGAGGAAGATGCCAGAGCTGCAATTGGACCATCTACAGTGGGTGTCTGTAGAGCTGAAGCTAATTTGGGGTCCACATTGAAGAAACGTTTGTCTGCTGAGGAAGGAACCGTAGAAGAACCAGGGGCTGTCCACTGGCGTTTGATTACGTCCATGAAAAGTGGGGGTGCTGGAATAGAATCCGGAACTCGGTCAGGTTCAGAAAAAAGAATGTCAGATGCACCCTTGGAGGATGATGCCACAGGTTGATCCGAGGAAGAACTCAATTGAGCCACATTCTTTGCCTTGAAAAGCAAGGACTTAAAAAGACTAGGAGGAAAAAGACCAGTAAATGCTGGCTGGTCAGGTAATAACCCTTCATCTTCAGACAGGTCAGGATCTCCCCTTTCTAATCCCTCCAAAAGAGAGGGATGGCTAGTTACTGAGTGGGTAGGCGAGACTGTACCCAGCTGTGACTGCATTTCCTCCTCTTCAGGATCCTCCTCCTCACTGATAGCCTTGAATGGGACAAGGAAGCCCTCTCAGATATCTGCATGCCCGATAAAAGGGTCCTTTGAATCGTCTGTTCAATGATTGCCTGAATATGTGGCGAAACAGGCAAAAGAGGCTCTGCCCCCTGACCAACAACGTGGGTTGCAGTAGAAGGAACTATCTGAGAAAACTCCTCAGGAGACTCAATAACTGGTGCATCAACTGTATGAGAAACTGGAAGAAGGATCCCCCATAATGCGTCTGTAGGAATATCCACTGGGCAACATTGTAAGGAAGCTTGACCAGGAGAGGTAGAAATAATACCCTCTCGAATAAGAGACCCAGCAGAAGTACTGGGTTCTGGATTGGCCATTGAAGAAGAGGGTAAATTAGAGACTGCCCTACTACATATTCTCTGTATTGCTTCATCTCTTCTCTGCTCATCCCTCAGAGATGCTTTAGACGACTTACTGCGGCCTGAAGTAGGTGGGGCCTTGGTTTTCTGCTTGGAAACACGGCTGCACTTTGCAATAGGGGCCTTGGGAGAGACCCCTCCTGATGGACCTTGCTCCTCCGGCAATGGAGACCCCTGGCGTTTGTTGGATTTTGCCAAGGCCTTAGGCATGATGAAATATTAAGTTTCTAGACCTCAATAAGGCCAAAGAATCACTTCTCCTCTTTTTTTTTTTAAATTCAAAATGGCGGCCGCCAATAGAGAGAGGGAGAAACTGACTATTAAAGTCCGAACTGGAGGAGAACTGCAGCTGAAATAATGAGAGCACAAAGCTCCACGCCCAAATTAGCCCCTAACTCCGCCTAATGTAAACTTCAGGACTAATCTTCTGAAGACTCACTCCAAATGTGCTCAAAATGGCCGCCGGAGTTTGGATAGGGGAGGGGCGGAGTGAGCACTAAGCTCTAAGCGTCTCCTTCCGCAGCTGCAATAAGCGATCCATTTAAACTGTTTTGGGCGGGAAAAATCAGATCGCGCGAAATAGGAGACGGAGGGCTGGGTAAATTGCAGGCTACCCTGTGGGAGCGGAAACCAAACTCCTCAGCGATCATAATTAAAGCCGGGCGGCAAACTAATCCAAACAATTTCTATACTGCCCAGCAAGCCCTCGGCAGTGCTAGAAGCTGCCCCAATGATACTGGGAGTGAATAACTCCACTCATCCAATCCCTGCTGGCTTCGGGGGCACTAAAAACCCCACCAAAAATATCCTGGAACGCCTGCAGCTCAACAGGATTGAAGCAGAAGTAATAATCACTTCTGCAACCAGCGGAGAAAAAATAAGAAAAATGTTACTCACAAGTATGTATCCTGCAAGTCAGGCAGGGAGATCACAAGTATGTATCCTGCAAGTCAGGCAGGGAGAAATCCACAACGCAACTGTCCAGGCTGAACAACTGAGTCAAAATCTGGGGTTCCCAGCAGCAAGGGGCGGGACTTTCAGCTTCAACAGACTCAGTTATCCAATCTGAACAGAGGAGCTCCATCCACTCTGACTGCTGTCTCCACCATAACGGAGAAGGAATCAAACTCCCCCCTCTTCATTTCCCAAATAAAATATCCCAGATAATTAAGAAATAATCAAGCTGCTAGCAAGGAACCTGCCTGGAATTCCATATTCCTGCCAGCTGCATAAAGGAAACTTTATGCAGCTGCCGAAAGCAGAAAACAGCTGCCGGTGCTTAGAGGTGGAAGCTGGAAGTTCGGCTCCATTTACAAGCAGGCAGAAAACTCATTCAAGACAGGATACTTCACAATGGAAATTGCCCACACCTTTTTAGAAACACAAAGCCCATGTTGCACAAACCCCAAAACTTCAAAAACTTTGAATCATATAAGAATTCCTCCACTTATCCAATTTGTTGTTCAGCTGACCCAGAGTGGAGCTTCCAGCTTTGTCAATTTAAAGCGACAGCATTTCTTCCCCCCCCTTCTTCTTTGCCAAGCGATCTCCTGGCTGAGAAGCAGTCCTGATTTTTTCATTCAGCAGTCCTGAGAAGCAGTCCTGAGGCTGCAGTCCTGAGGCTGCTGAGTCAGTTGGGAGGCTTCTTGGCTTCTCAAATTAAAGCGACAGTGCCTTGCATTTTTTTTTCTTCTTTGTCAAGTGAGCCCTGAGTTTTTTCCTTCCAGCCGATCAGCTGGGAGTCCCAACGCAGCAATAGATTGCGGGGCCAGGCAGAATTTTTATTACCGGTTCTCCGAACTACTCAAAATGTTTACTACCGGTTCTTGCGAACTGGGGAGAACCAGTAGCAACCCACTACTGCACCTAATGATTGCCCAGAATTTTACAACTGGGACCTGGAAAATCTACTGCTCAGTTCAAATAAATCGCAAGGGAAGGCTTCATGATCAAGCTCCTCTCCCATTGCTTTTTTCTGAGCAATTGTAGTTCTAAAGTAGGGATACCACAGTCCCTACTAAAGTGCACTCTTGTCTTTAAGAAACTGGGTACTTCTCTCTCCCTTAGAGAAATTCTGAGTTGCCTATCCAGTTTTTTTTCTGCAAAATATTTGGAGAATCTGAAACAAACCCATATGCCTAGATTTACTTTTTTGAGCTTCTTTTATTGCTGTTACGCTTGTGGTTGTGTTGTTGAGGATGGACGATTTGGTAGTGATCTTTTATTTTCCTTATATTAAGTAAATAAGCAAGCAAGCAAGCAAGTCTGAGCTTATTTTATACATAAGATAGTGTATCTTATAAGTAGGATAACATTTTAGCATCTGTTTTAGTTTATAGATGCAAATGGGGAAAAAAGCATATAGTGATCACCTACTTAAGAATGAAGACTCTAAAGGGAATAAAACAGTGGTGTTTGGTTCAAGGGAAATTTCGAGATTCTTTACAATCTGCACTTGAATGGATTTTCTTTAATGGATTTCCTCAGCAGTTTACAAGAGCAGGTCTCATAATGGCAAGGGTGCTGTTTAAACAAGCAATAAAATTTATTAACTTTTAGAAGCCTCAAATGTTCCTCTGGGGCCCAAGATGGTACAAAAACATTACTCAGAATGCAAATCACACCCTATAAAATACAGAGATTCAATGGTAGTTATTCTTGTTTGTCCACCTGTCTGTTTATCTTTGTTCATCTTCTTCAAGTTAATTAAATTGTTGTCAGTCTTGGTGCTAGCAACAGGAACAAGAAATGGGAATAGTAATCAAACTGAGGTAGAAGTGGGATAGAAACAGTCACAAATTTATTGGCAAAAACTTGTTGTGTGGACATTAAGCTCTCTTTGCTCCCCATTATTTGATATATAGCTCCCTGATGTGTGAGGAACCAGGGTAGAATGTTATATCGACTGTGTATCCCAAAATAATACCTTACCACAACAGGACATGATGAATTCCTATAATCTTGCTCTCTGTTGCAGGAACCTGTAACTGTTGTATGCCCCCAGGAGTCACCGTGTGTGAGTTGGGCAGTCATATAAATCTATGTAACAAATAAATAAATTGTAGCCCCAAACCATTGAAGGGCACCAGGTTATCTAACTTGGCTATATCTTTTTAATCTCATGCCATCATATGCAAAGAATTTCCTTTTTTGCCAATGGCATGGAGAAGAAACTGTAGATTCAGAAACATAAGAAGAGTCTCCATATTTAGTAAGATCATTGATCCACCTACATTAATATTATCTCAACCAGCAAGCAGAAATTCTTCAGAGATTTTGACAAAGATGTTTTCTTAGAGTTGCCCAGCCTAGTTACATAGTTCCTACAAAATCAAAACCATTTATTCACACAGAGAAAGATGAGATAGAACTTGCAGGACTTCCTGGCGTGTCTCATATTTCAGTTTCTGATGGTACCAACTTATCTTAAGACATTTGTTTACCTCACACTTTTAAAGATATGTAACCTTGTCACTTCTCTTTCCACTTTTCTTCATCATCAGTCATCTCACTTATCAATCTGTCTGCCAAGTGAGGAGTTTCATTTCTTCACTTGCTTTTTTTTTAATTAAGACACAATCAAGAAGGCTTCCCTGGACCCAGCTATTTTGGGTAATTATCGTCCAGTCTCCAACCTTCGCTTTTTGGCGAAGGTTGTAGAGAGTGTGGTGGCATGGCAGCTTCCCCGGTACCTGGATGAAGCTGTCTATCTAGACCCGTTTCAGTCCGGCTTCCGGTCCGGATATAGCACGGAGACAGCTTTGTTCGTGTTGGTGGATGACCTTTGGAGGGCCAGGGATAGGGGTTGTTCCTCTGCCCTGGTCCTGTTAGATCTCTCAGCGGCTTTTGATACAATCGACCATGGTATCCTGCTGCACCGGTTGGAGAGTTTGGGAGTGGGAGGCACCGTTTATCGGTGGTTCTCCTCCTATCTCTCTGACCGGTCGCAGACGGTGTTGACAGGAGGGCAGAGATCGTCTGCGAGGCGCCTCACTTGTGGGGTACCTCAGGGGTCGATTCTCTCGCCTCTCCTGTTCAACATCTATATGAAGCCATTGGGCGAGGTCATCAGTGGCTTTGGGGTGAGTTACCAGCTGTACGCTGATGACACTCAGCTGTACTTTTCCACCCCCGGGCCACCCCAACGAAGCTGTCGAAGTGTTGTCCTGGTGCTTGGAAGCCGTATGGGTCTGGATGGGGAGAAACAGACTCAGGCTCAATCCATCCAAGACGGAGTGGCTGTGGATGCCGGCACCCCGGTACAGTCAGCTGCAACCACGGCTGACTGTTGGGGGCGAGTCATTGGCCCCAAAAGAAAGGGTGCGCAACTCAGGCGTTCTCCTGGATGGTCGGCTGTCATTTGAAGACCATCTGGCGGCTGTCTCAAGGAGAGCTTTTTACCAGGTTCGCCTGGTTCGCCAGTTGCACCCCTTCACTCACGCTCTAGTCACTTCTCGTCTGGATTATTGCAATGCTCTCTACATGGGGCTACCCCTGAAGTGCACTCGGAGGCTTCAGTTAGTCCAGAATGCAGCTGCGCGGGTGATTGAGGGAGCCACATGTTGCTCCCGGGTAACACCACTCCTGCGCAGTTCACACTGGCTACCTGTGGTCTTTCGGGTGCGCTTCAAGGTGTTGGTTACCACCTTTAAAGCGCTCCATGGCTTAGGGCCCGGGTACTTATGGGACCGCCTGCTGTTACCCTATGCCTCCCACCGACCCGTACGCTCACACAGGGAGGGTCTTCTCAGGGTACTGTCCGCCAAGCAATGCCGGCTGGCGGCCCCCAGGGGAAGGGCCTTCTCTGTAGGAGCACCTACCCTCTGGAACAAACTTCCCCCTGGTTTGCGTCAATTACCTGACCTTCGGACCTTTCGCCGTGAATTGAAAACGTACTTGTTCATCCAAGCGGGACTGACTTAATTCTTAATTTTTAAATTTTGAATGTTTTGAATTTTAATAATTTTAAATTGGGTATTCTGTTTTATTGGGTCAAATTTGATGGTTTTTAAATTTTTCGGCCATTATAGAATATGTTATTTTAATCTGTTGTTTTAAAATTGTATATTGTATTGTTTTAATTTGGCTGTACACCGCCTTGAGTCCTTCGGGAGAAGGGCGGTATAAAAATATAAATAATAAATAAATAAATAAATAAATAAATAAATAAATAAATAAATAAAATGAAAAGCCACAAATCCTGTTGGTTCTTGGTCACCTTCCTCATGACTGCACCCAGTCATCATAGTTTTAGTTTAGTTTAGTTTAGTTTTATTAGATTTTTATACCGCCCTTCTCCCGAAGGACTCAGGGCGGTGTACAGCCGAAATAAAATACAGAGTATATACAATTAAAAGAAATTAAAAGAAACTATTAATAAATGGCCGATAATTTAAAAATTAAAAAATTTACAAATGTTTAAAATCTCTAAAACCCCAATTTAAAATCACTATTTATGCCAGTCCTGCTTGAATAAATAAGTATGTTTTTAGCTCACGACGGAAGGTCCGAAGATCAGGAACTTGACGTAAGCCAGGGGGGAGTTCGTTCCAGGCGTCGGTGCTCCCACAGAAGGCCCTACCCTGGGAGCCGCCAGCCGACATTGTTTGGCGGGCGGCACCCTGAGAAGGCCCTCTCTGTGAGGCGTCTGGTCGATGGGAGGCATCTGGTAACAGCAGGCGGTCTCGTAAGTACCGGGTCCTAAGCCATGGGCGCTTTAAAGGTGGTAACCAGGATCTTGAAGCGCACCCGAAAGACCACAGGAAGCCAGTGCAAACTACGGAGCAGAGGTGTTCGTGGGAGCCTCGGCGGCTCCCATTACCACTCGCGCAGCTGCATTCTGGACTAACTGCAGCCTCCGGGTGCACCTCAAGGCAGCCCCATGTGAGAGCATTGCAATAATCCAGCGAGGCGTAACCAGGCGTGGTGACCGTGCATAAGGCATCCCGGTCAAGGAAGGGGCGCAACTGGCGAACCAAGCGAACTTGGTAAAAGCCCTCCTGGTGACGGCTGCCAGATGTTCCTCAAGGACAGCCGGCCATCCAGGAGGGCATGAGTTGCGAACCACCTCCTTTGGGGCCACTAACTCGCCCCAACAGTCAGCTGCGGATGCAGCTGACTGTACAGTGCCGGAATCCACAGCCACTCCGTCTTGGAGGATTGAGCTTGAGTCTGTTTCTCCCCATCCAGACCCGTCGGCTTCCAGGCACCGGGACAGCACTTGACCGCCGTTGGGGTGGTCCGGGGTGGAAAAATACAGCTGAGTGTCATCAGCGTACAGATGATAACTCACCCGAACCCACTGATGACCTCACCCAGCGGCTTCATGTAGATGTTGAACAGGGTAGGCGAGAGAATCGACCCTGGGTACCCACAAGTGAGGCCCCTCGGGGCGACCTCTGCCCCCTGTCAACACCGACTGCGACCGGTCAGAGAGATAGGAGGAGAACCACCGATAAGCGGTGCCTCCACTCCCAATCCCTCCAACCGGCGCAGCAGGATACCATGGTCGATGGTATCAAAAGCCGCTGAAAGATCTAATAGGACCAAGGCGGAGGAACAGCCCCTGTCCCTGGCCCTCCAGAGGTCATCCACCAACGCGACCAAAGCCGTCTCCGTGCCATAACGGGCGGGCGGACTGGAGCAGGTCTAGATAGACAGCTTCCTCCAGGTGCGGGAAGCTGCCATGCAACCACACTCTCTACAACCTTCGCTAAAAGCGAAGGTTGGAACTGGGCGATAATTTAAAATTAAAAATTTACAAATGTTTAAAATCTCTAAAACCCCAATTTAAAATCACTATTTATGCCAGTCCTGCTTGAATAAATAAGTATGTTTTAGCTCACGACGGAAGGTCCGAAGATCAGGAACTTGGCGTAAGCCAGGGGAGTTCGTTCCAGGCGTCGGTGCTCCCACAGAAGGCCCTACCCTGGGAGCCGCCAGCCGACATTGTTTGGCGGGCGGCACCCTGAGAAGGCCCTCTCTGTGAGAGCGTCTGGTCGATGGGAGGCATACGGTAACAGCAGGCGGTCTCGTAAGTACCGGGTCCTAAGCCATGGGCGCTTTAAAGGTGGTAACCAGGATCTTGAGCGCACCGAAGACCACAGGAAGCCAGTGCAAACTACGGAGCAGAGGTGTTCGTGGGAGCCTCGGCGGCTCCCATTACCACTCGCGCAGCTGCATTCTGGACTAACTGCAGCCTCCGGGTGCACCTCAAGGCAGCCCCATGTGAGAGCATTGCAATAATCCAGCCGAGGCGTAACCAGGCGTGGTGACCGTGCATAAGGCATCCCGGTCAAGGAAGGGGCGCAACTGGCGAACCAAGCGAACTTGGTAAAAGCCCTCCTGGTGACGGCTGCCAGATGTTCCTCAAGGACAGCCGGCCATCCAGGAGGGCGCCCAAGTTGCGAACCACCTCCTTTGGGGCCACTAACTCGCCCCAACAGTCAGCTGCGGATGCAGCTGACTGTACAGTGCCGGAATCCACAGCCACTCCGTCTTGGAGGATTGAGCTTGAGTCTGTTTCTCCCCATCCAGACCCGTCGGCTTCCAGGCACCGGGACAGCACTTGACCGCCGTTGGGGTGGTCCGGGGTGGAAAAGTACAGCTGAGTGTCATCAGCGTACAGATGATAACTCACCCGAACCCACTGATGACCTCACCCAGCGGCTTCATGTAGATGTTGAACAGGGTAGGCGAGAGAATCGACCCTGGGTACCCACAAGTGAGGCCCCTCGAGGGCGACCTCTGCCCCCTGTCAACACCGACTGCGACGGTCAGAGAGATAGGAGGAGAACCACCGATAAGCGGTGCCTCCCACTCCCAATCCCTCCAACCGGCGCAGCAGGATACCATAGTCGATGGTATCAAAAGCCGCTGAAAGATCTAATAGGACCAAGGCGGAGGAACAGCCCTGTCCCTGGCCCTCCAGAGGTCATCCTGCGACCAAAGCCGTCTCCGTGCTATAACGGGCGGAAGCGGACTGGAGCAGGTCTAGATAGACAGCTTCCTCCAGGTGCGGGAAGCTGCCATGCAACCACACTCTCTACAACCTTCGCTAAAAGCGAAGGTTGGAGACTGACGATAATTTCCCAAAATAGCTGGGTCCAGGAAGGCTTCTTCAGGAGAGGTCTCACCACCGCCTCCTTCAAGGCGGCGGGAAAACCCTTCAACTAAAGAAGCATTTATAATCCCTGGAACCAGCCTCGTGTCACTTCCTGAGCAGCCAGTACTAACCAGGAAGGACACGGGTCCAATAAACACGTGGTGCATGCAACCTCCCCAGCAACCTGTCCACGTCCTCGGAGCCACAGAATCAAACTCATCCCAAATAACCTCAACAAGGCGAGTCTCTGTCACCTCAGCTGAATCATCGCAATCATGGTCCAAACCATCACGAAGCTGAGCGATTTTATCGTATAGATAACCGTTAAACTCCTCGGCTCGACCCTGCAGGGGTCATCCGCCCCTCTTGTTGAAGGAGGAGCGGGTCACCGAAACAGGCGGCGGGCGGTTATCTGCCGGCGCAATGAGGGTGGAAGCGTGGGCGTTCGCCTCCCTCATTGCCACTAGGTAAGTCCTGGTAAAGGACCTCACTAGTGTCCGATCAGCCTCGGACCTGCTGGGCCTCCAAACACTCTCTAGGCGTCTTCTCCGGCGTTTCATCTCTCTCAGCTCCCCGGAGAACCAGGGAGCCAATTGAGATCTGCGCCGGGTCAGAGGCCGCAAAGGCACGAAATAGGAAAGCAAAGCAACAAAATGATCACAAAGTGATGCAAAAAACTGAAGTAATTTTTTTGTTTACCCTGTAATGAATCAGAGGTCCCTGTAATGAATCAGAGTTCAGATTGACTCCAAGATGATACCATAAGGTCATCTTCTGAATAAAATCTGTAGAATTACACCCTTGGTTACAACCAGAGGAAATTTTAAAAATTAATTTGAATCGTTATTACCCCATTTTTCTTTTACATTATATTTCTTTCCCTGAGCTTCCTAATTTTCTCTATCCTTTTTTTTCCTTAATACTATGTTTCATTTTTTCATTAATTTTCTAGACCCCTGAAGCAGAAGAGAATAAAACCCTTCTACTTCAAGAACATGGGGGAAATGATGAAATGATGCATACAGTAAAAAGAAAAACACAGGACTTAGTAAAAAGAAAAGCACAGGAAAAATAGGAAATTCGGGGTATTAAATAAAGTACTTTTCAACATTTTCTGCTGAGTTTCAAAACAGCAAATCCTATATTTTATGCAGTTAATTATAGTATTTTAGTTTTTGTATCAAAAGCTTTTCATGAGGAAACAACACAAAACAGGTCATCTCATGAGTTTGTGCACCAAGTTTGACATCAGTTGTCTCACAAGTCTCAGATGACCTAGAATTGCAATTAAATAGATAAAGGTGTTTTGTTTCCTTGGATTCATCTGAATGCTAAAAGATTTGGTATGACATTAGTTCATCACTAGGTGATAAGAAATAGATTATGAAGATGAAGCATTTATCCCCCTTTAAACCACTATATAAAATTCTGGAAACTTTCAAAAATACAAACTGCATATTTTATTTTGAAAGCATCAACAATACTATACTAATTATCTCAACTGTTCTACTTTCAGTCAGTGTAAGCAAGAACTCATTCAAGTTGATCTTCCCACTTGAAAATAAAATTACCCAGTTCATAGAATTAGCAGGGACATTTTCTGTCTTTGAGGGCTAAGCTTGATATAGAATCTAAGCAATTTCAAGAGTTTACATAAATCTATTTTAACAAGTAAATGGCAGGTGTTGGTGCAGACCTTGATTGGAAATGATGAGAAGAACTCTTTTGCTCCTGTCTGGTTCCAGAGCTTGTTTTCTTTGCAAAAATAAAACAAGCTCCAACAGGAGAATTATTCAATATATCAAAAGGTGCAGATTTAAATGCAGAGCTCCAATGAATCCATTTATTTACTTCAATGTTTGAATTCCATTTAGCCTTTTGAAAAAGGAAAATGTAAGGTGACTTATGCAATTCAACAATTTGCAACCACCACAACAAATCTATCTATTCAGCATATTTGCCCATCTCACAAATATATGACTCTGGTCAACAATAGTTTAAAACTCCATAAGCCATCCAAAACAATGAAAAATAAATTAATTAGGTAGATAAAATGAAGAGATACAATAAACAGATTGTTGTTGTTGTTAGTTGCAAAGTCATGTCCAATCCATCGTGACCTCATGGACAACATTCCTCCAGGTCTTATTGTCCTGTACCATCCTCTAGAGTCCATTTAAGTTCACACCAACTGCTTCAGTGACTCCATCCAGCCACCTCGTTCTCTTTTATTTATTTTATTTATTTATTTATAATTATATTTCTATACCGCACCATATCCCGGAGGACTCAGGGCGGTTTACAGCCAATATTAAAATACATACACCAATACAATATAAATATAATAAATAACAATATTTAAAAACAATTAAAAACAAATATTTACCGGCCGAATCACTAAAATGGTCAGAGACCGATTAAAACCCATTAAAATTTTGCTAAAATATGTCTTAGGCTAGTCTCGCTCGGTGAAATAATAAAGTCTTCAGTTCACGTTTGAAGGCCTGGAGGTCGGGGAGTTGGCGTAACCCCAGAGGTAGCTCGTTCCATAGGGCTGGTGCCGCCACAGAGAAGGCCCTCCCCCTGGGGGCTGCCAACCTACATTGTTTGGTCGACGGCACCCTGAGGAGGCCCGCTCTGTGGGAGCGCACAGGTCGTTGGGAGGGAATTGGTGGCAGAAGGCGGTCTCGCAAATACCCCGGTCCTAAGCCATGGAGCACTTTAAAGGTGGTAACCAGCACCTTGAATTGCACCCGGAAGGCTACCGGCAGCCAGTGCAGGCCGCGCAGGATGGGTGTTATATGGGAGCAACACGGTGCCTCCTCTATCACCTACGCGGTCACATTCTGGACTAGCTGGAGCCTCCTGGTGCTCTTCAAGGGGAGCCTCATGTAGAGAGCATTGCAATAGTCCAGGCGGGAAGTGACGAGGGCATGAGTGACCGTGCGTAAGGAGTCCCGATCAAGGAAGGGGCGCAACTGGTGAATCAGGTGAACCTGATAAAATGCTCCCCTGGCGATGGCCATCAAGTGTTCTTCTAAAGACAGCCGATCGTCCAGGAGAACACCTAAGTTGCGCACTTTTTCCCTGGGGGTCAGTACTTTCCCCCCCAACAATCAGCGATGGCATAAGCTGACTGTACCAGGACGCCGGAACCCACAGCCACTCAGTCTTGGAGGGGTTGAGCTGGAGCCTGTTCCTCCCCATCCAGACCCGCACGACCTCAAGACACCGGCCCATCACCTCAACGGCTTCGTTGGGGTGGCTCGGGGTGGAAATGTACAGCTGCATATCATCAGCGTACAGATGATAATCCACCCCGAAACCACGGATAACCTCGCCCAGCGGCTTCATGTAGATGTTGAACAGGAGAGGTGAGAGAACAGACCCCTGAGGCACCCCACAAGTGAGGCGCCTCGGGGTCGATCTCTGCCCCCCTGCCAACACCATCTGCGAACGGTCAGAGAGATAGGAGAACCACCGATAAACGGTGCCTCCCACCCCCAGTCCCTCCAACCACCACAGCAGGATACCATGGTCGATGGTATCAAAAGCCACCGAGAGATCTAGCAGGACCAGGACAGAGGAACATCCCCTGTCCCGAGCCCTCCAGAGGTCATCCACCAACGCGACCAAAGCCGTCTTGGTGCTGTACCCGGGTCTGAAACCAGACTGGAACGGGTCCAGATAGACAGTTTCCTCCAGGTATTGAAAAAGCTGATATTCCACCACACTCTCAACAACCTTCGCCAAGAAGCGAAGGTTGGAGACTGGACGGTAGTTCGCTAATACAGCTGGGTCCAGGGAGGGCTTCTTGAGGAGGGGCCTCACCACCGCCTCTTTCAAGGCAGTGGGGAAAATGCCCCCCAACAAGGAAGCGTTGGTAACTCCCAGGAGCCAGCCTCGTGTAACCTCCCGTGTGGCCAGTACCATCCAGGAGGGACACGGGTCCAATAAACATGTGGTGGGATTCAGCCTACCCAACAACCTGTCCATGTCGTCGGGAGTCACAGGATCGAACTCAGCCCAGATAATACTCTCAAGACTCATCCCTGCCAACCCACCTGGATCTATCCAATCAGTGTCCAGTCTGTCCCGAATACAAGCAATTTTATCAGACAGATATTGTACAAAATCCTCAGCACGCCCCTGTAAGGGGTCCTCCTGAGCCTCCTGCAGAAGCAGGGAGCGGGTCACCCTAAACAGGGTGGCTGGGTGATTATCTGCCGATGCGATGAGAGCGGAAAAATAATTATGTTTCACCGCTCTGATCGCCACTAGTAGGTCTGAATATGCGACCTCGCTAGTGTTCGGTCAGGTTCGGAGCGATTGGACCTCCAAGCACTCTCTAGGCGTCTTTTCCGGCGCTTCATCTCTCTCAGCTCCTCGTTATACTAAGGAGCTGGTTGAGTTCGTTGCCAGGTCAGAGGCCGCAAAGGCACGACGCGGTCTAAAGCCCCAGCCACCGCCTCTTCCCAGGCGGCGACCAGTTCCTCGGCCGAGCCATGGTCTAATTCCCTCAGAAACGGCCCAAGCTCCGTCAGAAACCTCTCTGGGTCCATCAGGCACCTGGGACGGAACCATCGAACCGGTTCTGTCTCTCTGCAGTGCGGTGCAGCGGTTCGAAAGTCTAGCTGAAGGAGCAAATGATCTGACCATGACAAGGGTTTAAATAGTAACTCCCCTAACTCCAGATCATTTAGCCACTGTCCCGAGATGAAAATCAAGTCCAGTGTGTTACCCCCAGTGTGGGTGGGACTGTTAACTAACTGGGTCAGGTCCAAGGCCGTCATGGAAGCCCTGAACTCCTGAACTGCCATTGATGAGTCACCTGCTGACGGCAAGTTGAAATCCCCCATAACCATAAGTCTGGGGGTCTCAACCGCCGTCCCGGCTATTATCTCCAGCAGCTCGGGCAGGGCTGCCATTACGTAGCAAAGAGGCAGGTATGCAATCAGCAAGCCCACCTGCACCCCACAGCCCCACTTCACTAGAAGGGTTTCACAACCGGCTATCTGCGGGACAGCGACCTCCCTTGGTTCCAGACTCTCATTAATAACAACCGCTACCCCCCCACCCCTACCCTGGGCCCTCGGCTGATGGAATGCACGGAAGCCTGGTGGGCACATCTCAGTGAGGGGAACCCCCCCTTCTGTGCCCAACCAGGTCTCCGTAATGCCCATTAGGTCCGAACCCCCCTCTTGAATAAGATCAGCTATGAGGGGGGCCTTATTCATAACGGACCTGGCATTGCATAGCATCAATCAAAGGGCCAGGCTCCGGGGGAAAAAGCCACTCGGGGCACGAGTAAAGTCTGGGGGCCCGGAGTGCGCAATCACTTGCAAACAGCAAGAGCACACTCCCCGAACATGATATGAGCCCCCACTTCCACCATATCTGCCCCTCCCTCATACTGTGCAGATAGAAATGCCCATACTTGGTCGAGTCTTAACCTCCTCAGGTACCTCCGTTTTACAGACCTCCAAATCGTGAACCTTAGAAGGGACCAACCTAACCCCCTGTGGGTATCCCCACCCCCCACCCCTACCCACCCTCCCCTTAAAACTCCCTTAAAAATTCCCTTAAAACAATTAATTAAAAATCCCCTAAGCCTCCTATTTTTGGCATGCCACCTCTCGGGTTCCAAAACCCATCATCAAGGTGGGCCCTCGATAACGTAGAGGGCCAAACCCGCGAGAGAGGGGAATCTTGCAGGGCAAGAAGGTCAGCCGCTGAAAATGTCCGCATGATGAAAAAACCCGGTGAGCAGACCCATCCTGGACGGTCAGGATATCTCTGGGTGGGAAAGTCGATGAAAATCAGTCTCAGTCTCAGGCAGCAGATGAAATAGTCACCGCCTTATTCAGTCACTCAGTACCACAACAGGTCACCCCCATCCCCATCGAGCCTCGAAGATTGCGGCCACTAATTTGGCCGCCGGTGGCAACAGTCTGAGGCTCAATGATGGCTCAAAGGCTCCCTCTGGGGCTTCGTCAACTCCCCGATCTCAAGTCCTTCCGTCGCGAGCTGAAGACGTTGCTGTTTCGAAGAGCAGGACTAGCTTGAATGTAGTTTTAAATTGGGATTTTTAAAAAAGGG
The DNA here is from genome assembly GCF_028640845.1 of Ahaetulla prasina. NCBI lineage: Eukaryota > Metazoa > Chordata > Lepidosauria > Squamata > Colubridae > Ahaetulla > Ahaetulla prasina. Next base: position 138,797,771 of record NC_080539.1, on the reverse strand, counting down.
GTTTAAATGAGGTTTTAAATTTGTATTTAAAAGTTAGAGCATCAATTGAATTTAACTATCTATTCTTTTAGCTGTTTTTTATCTATTATATGTTTTCTGTTGTTTTTTTGACTGTGAACCGCCCTGAGTCCTTCAGGAGATGGGCGGTATACAAATATCATAAATAAATAAATGATGTTCTATGGGCAATCCAAGGGTGGTCTGTGGGGGAAGGGGGAGTCCTCCAATTTCATGGACTCCATGGGCTCCACCTGGGCTCCACCTGGGGGAACTCTGTGGCACGGATCTTCATCACTGATGTCACCAGAGGGGGGGGAGGGCAGCAACCAGAACCCCACTGTTGCTGGGTAGTAGCATCAGCACCCCAGCACCGTCGCCAGTCACTGTCATCTCTCCCACCGGCTCACCGCAGATGTCGATTCTGTGTCCCAGCCAGCTTACAAAAAGGGGGGGCACCCCCGTCGGCACCATCGGCACCCCCATCTAAACAAAGTAGCCCTGGGGCCATTGGGGGCCGCCGCAGTATCTGGGCACAAAAACCCATACTGCCACAGCCGCTGCCAACGTCCAGGCGTCGCCTTCCGCCAACGTCTGATGCCGGAGCTGCCGACACCGGCGCCACCCACCAAGCCAGGGCGCCGCCGGAGAAGAAACGCTTCAGTCGGCCCCAGATGAGGCCGTCCGGAGTCCTCTTGTCCCCCAGGCTGGGGAGGCGCTCTCTCACCCAAGGGGGGGGACCCAAGATCTCCACAGGGTTCCCACCCCCGGCTGAAGCCGACCCAAAGGGGCTCAGCCGCCGCCAACAGCACACCGCCGCTGCCGCCAACCCCGGCCACCGAACCCGGCCAGGCCGCTGCCGCCACCGGACAGAGACGCCACCAGAGAAAACACTTGGATGAGAAGCAAAACATCTTCAAAGAAAAACCAGAAAGTCCAGTTGCCTCTTGAAAAAAGGGACACCAGTCTTGGGGTTCCCAGGGACAGCCTGCATGGTAACTATATGAGATTAGGTGATGTTTGTTCTCCCACTTTGTTGGGTTTTATCTGTTTATTGGGTACCAAAGAATTGAGGCCTTTGAACTCTGGTGCTGGAGAAAACTCCTGTGAGTCCCTTGGACTTCAAGGTGATTAAACCAGTCAGTTCTAGAGGAGAAGGGGGACCCAAGATCTCCAAAGGGTCCCCCGAGCTGGCCTGAAGAGGCCTGCCGCTGCCGACATCCACAACGCTGCTGGCGCCACTCCCCCGACCACCGGACAAGGCCGGACCAGGCTGCCGCCGCTGCCGGAAACAAAACGCCGCCGCCATGGGAGATCGCTCCTGGCTCCTCCTGAAGCCACCCGGAGCCGCCCAAAACCCACCTCAGCATCCCTGGGCTGAGGAGACGATCATCCACCCGGGCGGGGGACCCAAGGTCTCAAAAGGGTCCCCCCTAATCCAAATCTTCCAAGAAGGCTCGCCGCCGCATTTCTCAATCAGCAGCGCGATGCCATCTTGGACATGCACAGAAGATGCTTTATCTGTCATCCTGTTCTTCTTTTGCCCTCAATCTTTTCCAGAAATAGGCACTTCTTCAGTTTTTTTTTATTTATTTACATTTATGTCCCGCCCTTCTCCGAAGTCACAGGGCGGCTTACATTGTGTGACTCCTTCCTTCTCATTAGGTGGCCAAAATATTTGAGTTTCATCTTCAGGATCTGGCCTTCTAAAGAGCAGCCAGGGTTGATCTCCTCTAGAACTGACTGGTTTGATCACCTTGAAGTCCAAGGGACTCACAGGAGTTTTCTCCAGCACCAGAGTTCAAAGGCCTCAATTCTTTGGTACTCAATAAACAGATAAAACCCAACAAAGTGGGAGAACAAACATCACCTAATCTCATATAGTTACCATGCAGGCTGTCCCTGGGAACCCCAAAGCTGGTGTCCCTTTTTTCAAGAGGCAACTGGACTTTCTGGTTTTTCTTTGAAGATGTTTTGCTTCTCATCCAAGAAGCTTCTTCAGCTCTGGCTGGATGGTGGGGAATGGAAGGATTTATACTCCCTGCAGAGAGCTGGTCATTTGCATTTGCAACATCACCCATTATATCAACAATTCACAGTACTTCGCCAGCAAGGTTTGGAAATTAAAATTAAACCCGGATGAGACCACAGTTTCCTATGATGTGACTTCCCTGTTCGCCTGCATTCCAGCTACTGAAACTGTCATGGTAGTGAAAAAATGACTGCTACAAGACAACACCTTAGGTGACAGAACCCGCCTCAGCACAGATCAAAATTGCACTACTCAGGGACCCGGATAAACCTCCAGGTGACCTTAATGACCCGCTAAAAGAATGCAAATGACCAGAAAGTCCAGTTGCCTCTTGAAAAAAAGCACATTTGGGACAACCATGACCTGGATGACTGAGAATCTCCATAGACCCGAGGCTCGTGAAAACTATTATGTTGTAAGAGCTTTCCAGAAAGCTACATTTAGGAATAAGAGATCTAAACTGCCTAAATTCAGGTGACCAGCAGATATGAATAATAACATACCAACCTATGCTCTCTCTCACATGCATGCGTTTCTGGAGAAACACACGTATACTTTAAATCCTGTATCTGGAGAAAGCAATTATGCTTGCAAGAATTAGCAGTAAAAAGAAGCCAGGCTGTCAAAGAACACGATTGCTGGACACCATCAAGCAGAGCATAGGAAAACTCAAAGAAGTAGTGCAAGATTGGAAGATGTAGAGAGACTTGGCCTATAGAATTGTCAAGAGTCAGACCCGACTGAATGGACATCATCATCATCATCATCATCATGCCATCTAAGTAGCTACCAGTCTATATTCTAACACCGCATGGAAACAATATGTACAAAAGTAATTGCCATTAATACCCAATAGCAAAGAAAAAAACAGAACATGGTTAAACTTAAAGAAAAGGAAGTGGGAACAACAGGAGGCTTGTATAAGATGGGAATCAAAGAACATTAATTTTGAAGAAAACCTATCATGGTTTGAGGACATAAAAAAGAAAAATCAAAGTGAAGGTAAATCCCAGGATAATGTTGCAGGATCCAAGCTGAGTTGGTCACTGGGACAAGAGGTTTACTCTTCCAAGCGTTCATACGCTGCTGGAGCCCATCCATAGGGAACTTCTCTCTCTCCAGGATGTCCACTGGGATGTTCTATACATAGTTTTTATGTGATGCGATGCCTGAATGTGGGTGGCTTTTAGTAGTTAATAGGGGTGTTGATGGCCAGTTTTAAAATTGGTTGTTGTTTCCTTGTGCTGCCTTGCCCTTGGCTCCTAAGCACCTGGTAAGTTGATCATAAATCAGCACTCTTGTTGGTTGACCAAGGGCCCATTTCCCAGGCTTCAATCATTTCCCTGGTTATTTTTGTCTCTGCTTGGCCAACAACTGTAGTAGCTGCAAAATTGAATTCACGTAAATATCTGATTTCTGAACCTGCCTTCTGAGATATGTCAGATAGTAGCCCTTTATTGATACCAGTCTGGGAAGGAAATGTGCCATGAAAGGGCCAATTAATCTCCAAGAAATATATGTATCTCTTGATGATTTTTCTCACTGAAAACAACGAGGTTTCCAATAAAATGCCAGGATTGGGCGGATGTAAAAAGTATTGCTTCTCCTTTGTCTCCATTGCTTTTCTGGCATGAATATAGTCAAAGCTTGGATAACTTTCTTTTTTCTTTCCCAGCATTGCTACTTGTTCTACAAACACATTATTTTCCTTTATATATGGTTGCTGAATTGATAATCATGCTTTCAGGACAGCAGAAATTCTTCCTTAAAATTGCTTTCATTTATTTCCAGCAACTTTTAAGAGTTTTAGAAACACAGAGTTCTAAAACATCCAGCTGCCTGATTTAATAGGTTGTTTGCACCAATTTTGCCTTCTGTGGCACATACAGTAGAGTACATGCAACACTTATAAAGACCCCACTAATGAATGACCTAATGACAACTATTCAAGCACATATAGGCAGGCTCTAAGGAAGTAATCTTTTCTTATACATTAATGCTGATCTCATTTTTTTCGATGATGGAAGTCCACAAAGTTAATGAATCCAAAGCTGAAATGAAAGCATTATTCTGAATATATTTTACTAATTTTTCAAAACAGAAGGAAGGTTTTTGTGAATATAGTTCAAGCATAAGGGCATAACATGAATAAATCCTAGACATGTTTCGGAAAGTATCTGTCTACAGAAAAGAAATAAATGTTCATAAGAATTTAGCAAAAGGAATTTAGAAATGAAATGAGACTCTAAGAATATTTTTCATCGATGATGCCCTTTATTTCAGATCTAGTTGGAGGAAGCATATGGTGCATTTTTATTAGTTTTGATATGGCATGCAACATTACTGCACCTTGGGAATATGGAAAACACTATGGCAATTAGCTCTTCTGACTGCTATTTGAACTTCGATTAAGAAGCTGCTCATCTTTACTTCCTCATTTGGCCCTCGATTAAAAAACAGATGAAAGCATATCACTTTCATTTTTGCTACAAAATCACCAGAAAATGATGAATACCCTTGAATGCCTTTTGAATCAGGGGTGTCTGTAATTTCTTTATTTTTCTTCTGCATCTAAAAGTTCTTAGATGTACAGAGTAGAAAGGAATTAATTGTCTGGAAAAGCTCTTACAGATATGAAATGATTCATTTTGTTCACAGTTGCACACAAAACTAAGAAAGAGGAATAAAAAAACAACAATCTTCTAGGTAATAATCAGAGAAAGGAATAATTAAATAAGATTACAAATCATTCTCATAGAAGTGGCATGTCCCTGAATATATGATTAGAATATGTACTAACTGGCAAGTAATGATATAGAAAGTTAATTGACTTTAGTGCTAGTTTAGAAGATCAAAATAGTCCAAATTTTGTCAGACCCAGCAGCTGGTTTACACACTGCACTCTATTACTCCATCACAATAGTCTTGTGGGATATGTAAATCTACTTCATTGTGGTTTTTGAACCATAATGTATGATTTAGCATTAGGCAGAAACCCAGCCACTACCACTTCTAGAACAAAATAATTTTAAAAGAAGCCATGGTTTTGTGTGATTCCAACTAAGATTTACATCTTTAACAAAATTTTATGTAGAGACTTTCCTGAAGATTACACCATCTTTTAACAGGCATGATGAAAAGTGGAATAGAGAGAGAGAGTAAAGATGCCAGAAGGTGAAAATTTAATTCCAAATACTAAGAATAATGTAAATACTGAGGTAATTGGAATGCAAGTGACAAGTATTCAAAAGGTTTTGGATAACTAATGGAAATAGAAAATTATACTTAGCCAACTAAGATCCTCTAGTAAATATGAAGCAATATTGCTCCTTATTCCCTTCCCAAGTAAATATTTATTTCTTTGATCATATTTATAAATCTTTCCAGTCTAACCAATTCTGTAGATAATCTGTAAGTAAATAAAATGGTAACTTAATAATGTCTCCCCTCTTTCTTGAAAAGATAAAAACTGATGATGCCAAAGGTCTCCTAAAGCACTCTCATGGAAAACTATTTCAGGGAAAATTCAGAGATGTTGTTTTTTCTCTTGTGAATGTAGTTTTGCTCCTTTCCAAATATTGTTTCCCTTCTTTCTAAATGCAGCCTAAATATCTCATGTGTCATCTCTAAAATGGTCAAATGCAGGCACCCTAATAGGTTTTGTGCTCTGTTTTAAATTGTTTTAATAGTTAGATTGGGAATGATTTTGCCTTTAGAATTTCTCTTCCCATCATGACCTCTAACGTCCACCGAAGGCCAAAAAAAGGGAAAGGAAGAAAGAAAAAAAGGAAGGAAAAAAGGAAGGAAGGAAGAAAAAGAAAGAAAGAAAGAAAGAAAGAAAGAAGGAAGGAAGGAAGGAAGGAAAGAAAGAAAGAAAGAAACCTTCTTCCTGGTTGCATTATGTGTGTACAGGGTAGAAGAGTGTACTACAGTTATAGCAATCAATCCTTCCTAGGTTGTTACCCTGCCTAAAACTGTGTGTGTGTGTGTGTGTGTGTGTGTGTGTGTGTGTGTGTGTGTGTGTGTGTGTGTGTATGAGAGAGAGAGAGAGAGAGAGAAAGAGAGAGCGAGAGAGACAGAGAGACATAACCAACACAGGGACAGACAAAGTGGCATTTAAAGACTTACACAGACATCCACTACACTGATATACGCTGCAGAAATTTAATGAGTGTTTATGTCTTCCTTATGTATACCTACTCCCGAAAAGCCCACAGCTTGCTTTTTTTCATTGGGTTACAATTTTTTTAAAATTTATTGTATCTCACAGAAGACAAACGCAGTTTGGAGGGATTTGAAATTCAAAAGTAATAAGAACAGAAGCAGTTACAACCTCTTTCCTGAACAATTTCTCTACAGTACTAAGCTATCCCCAAGCTTCCTTTGAACAGCATTATCACCAGCACTGAGATTCTACTGCACATACGCACTGGCATGTCTAGGAACTATTGATACCACGTTTGAAACTGTAGGAAAGTCATCCCCCCCATGCTCCAGAATAAAATATTCTTTATTTTTAATATTAAAAAGAGGCAGAATAGAATATTTTCCCTAAAGGAGAAGAGGAGAAATATCTTCTTAAGGGCAGAAAGCAGCTATAGGAAATCAGCCTCAAGCAGAAGCCTCAAGCAGAAGAGGCTGGTCTTTAGGAATGGGTATTTTGTATCCATTCAGAAAGCTGGGCTACTCTATTCATAACCAAAGACCAGCCAGAAACTCTCAATAAGCAACACAAAAGGCAAGGAGCCCAAACTGACAAGATTAGCTCAGACAAACAAATACCTTGGATTTGCATTTCCCCTTTCTCCTGTAGAACCAGCCATAACCCCTACATGATCCTATAGCCTTGATAGCAAACCTATGGTATACGTGCCACAGGTGGCATGCGTAGCCATATCAGTGGGCATGCGAGCTCAATTCCAGTAGATTTTTGGGCCTTTTAGGCCCACCAGAAGTAGGGAAACACGCTGTTTCCTGCTTCCAGAGGGCCTCTGGGGGTTGGTGGGGAAGGCCCATTTTTTCCTGTCCCCAGCCTCCAGGGCCTCTCTAAGAATCAGGGAAGGGTGAAAATGGCCTTGCCCACCCCCCAGAGGTTCTCAAAAAGCCAAAAACAGCCTGTTTGCCAACTCCGGTCCCACCGGAAGTTGGCAAATGGGCCATTTCTGGCATCTGGAGGACCTCCAGGGGGATGGGGAAGGTTATTTTCGGGGGGGGGGCAGACTCCTAGAAAGGATCTGGAGCCAGGTGAGAGAAAAACAGGCCTACCGGGCCATCACATGCCATAAGCAGGGGGAGTGGGGGGGAGTGCATGCATGTGCAGGGGTGGGGTGCATAGAATTATGGTGTGGGCATGCACACATGCAACCTCCGGCCCTTCCTCCTGGCATGCAATGGCAAAAAGGTTAGCCATCACTGCCCTATAGGTATCCAGCAACAGCCATTAAACTATTAAAGGATATATTCTTGCACAGGAACAGGCATCACAAAGCCCCAAACAGGCATCTAAAAGCCCACCTATTATGAATCCCATTTTTTCAGCCACCGCAGAAACATGCTGCTGTCACTGTAGTTTCTGGGTACCAAATAAATGGAGACCTCTTTTCCAAAAAATTGCATCCTGCCTTCAGTTCATTTTTCCAATGCCTTTCTCCCGGCTTAGAACCGGACCAGATTTTACTTCCAACACAACCCCTATGTCATCACACCAAAAGTAGCTTAAAATGCTTCTCCACCTCTGCTATCATCAGTAAATTAACTACTACCTGATAAACTAATTAAATATGTCAAACAGCACAGAACTGATATACAACCGTACAGTTTCTAGTGTACAAAGCACTGGTTTTAATGCTTACATCTAGTTCAAAAAGTCAATGGTTTGATGACAAAAAAGAGGCTCTTTCTACTCCTAAGTCCTTGAGTTCTTTAATTTTAAATTTTGCCCCGGTGGCTGCTTTTCACAGAGGGATGACTAAATGATATACAGCTACACAGTAAAAACGATTGCCATGCTGTTAGTCAAGAAATTTGATAAAAAAAAAATATTAAATCCTATGGAGCATACAGATTTGCTGAGGGAGTTAGGGCAAGGAAGGCGCTGTATTAGCTGTGCAATAAAATAAAATAAAACTATGCTTAAATGGGACTCGAAATAGTGTCCAGGAACAATTCCCAGGGTTAATAAATAAAAGGTTCAACAGTATTATAATTCCATGACTATGATAGATTGGACACTTTTACATTCTGCGTACACCTTTGCTTACTACTGTAGATTCCCCCTCATGATAAATGTTTCCTAGCAGGAAGAAACTTCAATAATATGTCTGGGTACAAATATGTATAGAAGATATATGCTGATGGCCTTTATATGAATATAAATAAGATATTTTTAGGGATGCATTCCACATTGGCATGTTGCTCATCCAACTGAATCTAACAAAACTTTGAGCGCTGGGATGGGGAAAATCCATTATTAAACAGCTCAATAAAATATTGTTATGTTACCATTAGGGGAATTCATGGTTTCCTCTTCCCTCACTGCCCAGGTCAAAGGCCACATGTGGCCTTTGAGTAACATGCTAGTAGGCATGTTTCAACTGCTACAAAGTAGCACCAGGGATCTGGACAAGAGCTAAATTTCACGTCATTTTTTTTTCAAAGGTGACTTTCTGTCTTTCCAGTTTCCCCTTGAAAGCAAGTGCTGGGATTTTCATTGTATTTTATTTTGCATATAAACAGAGAAACTCATATAATATGAAGCAACAATACAGGGGCAGAGGGAGTACAAGCAATTTCCCTTTTGTAAATAGTCAGATAAAAATATTATTTCTGCCTTTCAGCCACTGTAAGAAGGAGGTTACTTGGTAACCAATTACTCTAAGGCCCTGTTTAAAGAAAAGAAGCAGCAAAACCAGTGCTTGTATTTACAGAATAAAAACATGTGTGCTTATACAATATTGTGTTGATAAAATATAAATATATGATTGTAATATAATAATATTTAATTCCAGCCAGGGGCTTTGGAATAAATATTACCTTGATGTGAAAGGTTCACGCTTCACATTTATGTAATTCCTTTTCTTCTATAATATTGGCATAATCTATGTGTAACTTTTTCTGAATAAATTGTCTTATTTGTTCCAGTAGCATTGGAATCTACTTAAATTTGATTTGATGCCACACATTGGAAATAACAAAATAGGCTATGTTTTAAAATGTTTATTAAGTACAAATATGATGTCATAATAATTTACTGATAATTAAACAAGAGACAATGCATAGACATTCTAAAACTCCAACTTCTGTTAGGACAGCGAAGCTTCTCTGTCGCATCCCAATTTCTTTTCATGCTTTATTAGTGTGTCTGAGTGTGTTACTGTGTGTCTATGTGAGAGGTGGGTTTCAGCAGGTTCTGACCAGTTCTGGAGAACCAGTAGTGGAAATTTTGAGTAGTTTGGAGAACCGGTAGTAAATATTCTGACTGGCTCCGCCCCCATCTACTCTGTGCCTCCCAAGTCCCAGTTGATTGGGAGAAAATGGGAATTTTGCAGTAATCTTCCCCTGGATTGAGGAGGGAATGGAGATTTTACAGTCTCCTTCCCCTGCCATGTCCACCAAGCCACACTCACAGAACCAGTAGTAAAAAAATTTGAAACCCACCACTGGTCTGTGTGTATATAATTACAATTATATAATACTAGGCTTTAATAGCATTAGCCTTAGACATTTAAAGTTAGCAGGTTGCAACACAGGCTCTGCATGAGGTGCTTATCAATCTTTTTCTTGTCTTCTCTGTGATATCTGCATTATTCTGGGATTTCCAGAGTGGTTTTTTGTTTCCTGAGATGGCAAGTTAAGTTGTACTGAAGGCGCCACGTGTAAGCAATATAATTTAAAGCAGAAGTTCATGTTAGTTGCAATGAGGTGTAGGCTGAACATTATATCTGTGGGTACCGAACCACTGTTGCTGAAAGAAAGGAGAAAGTGTTTTTGGCACAGAGCAATTTAATGTTCATCTTCTGTTGTTCAATCCTAGAGATACTAGGGAAATCTAATAACTGATATTTTATTATTAATTTCTCAGCTATCGATCTGGAGAAGTAATTTTGTGCCCTCCAGAAATTTTAGACTTCAGTTCTCATCAGCCCCAACCTAACCAGTGGCAAGTAATTGTAGGAACTACAATCCCAAATTCTTGGAAGGTCCCTGAAATGCATAACTTACTGTATTTAGTAGTTGCCATCAGTGGTTTGCAGCAATTTAAAATAGACAATTATAATAAAATGAAACAAAGGGGGAGAGGATCAAGACATCCATTCTATAACTTGAAGAAAAAATGAATCATTAACCCATGAGACATTTCCCTGCATAGGCATACTTATTTATTTATTTTAATTAATTTATTAAATTGGTTTCTCTGAGATGGCTAAATTGACTTCTTTCTCTTTTTTTCCCTATTTGACATTCGTTTGTATTAATTTTGATCTTCCTTTAATTTTTTTAAATAAAATCTATATTTCTACTTTATATACATTTGTATTAATTTTGATCTTCCTTTAAAAACATTTAATAAAATGTTTCAGGGGTTTCAGGGGTTTCAGGGGTGAAATGCTCCCGGTTCGGACTGGAATGCCCGATCTGGTAGCGATAGCGGCAGGTGATTCGGAGAACCGGTAGCAAAAATCCCTGGCCTCATTCCCTGCCCCAGCTGAACCATGCGATCATCAGAGGTTGTTTTTTTTTTTTTACTTTTAAAAGCATTTTTTCTTCAGCTGAAAAAATGCTTTTAAAAGTAAAAAAAAAACTTTTGATGATCGACGGCTCAGCTGGGATCATCAGAACCCTATAAAAGCATTTTTTAAACAACGTCTTCGGCCAAAGAGCTGAGTTGCCTGATTGCCAGAACCGTTAAAAAGCATGTTTTCTACAAGCTCTTCGGCCCAAGAGGTTGTTAAAAAAACATCCTTTTAAGAGGTTCTGGCGATCAGGCAACTTCAGCTGGGATCGTCAGAGGAGACTTTTAAAAGCTTTTTTTCCTCTGGTGATCCCAGCTGAGTTGCCTGATCATCACAGGCTTTTAAAATCATTTTTTTACAACCTCTTACAACAGCCCCCACCCATGCAATCGCCCGGTCCCCACTTGCCTAAATGCTGCTTCTTTCGGGCTCACTAAGCCTTGCTTCGACTGCTGCAATCAATTGCATCAGCTAGCAATTGAATCTGCCTGCCTGCAATCCATCTCATTGGTGAGCAACTCAATCTGCCTGCCTCCAATTGGGTAAGTAACTGGGGCGGGGGCTTTAAAAATAGTTAATTGGGGTTTTTTAAGGAGGATGTTTTTTTGACAGCAATTTAAAATTAAGCAAGTTTAAAATTTAGCTGCTATTATCTAAAAAATATAAATAAAATAAAATAATAAAATAAAATATTTGTGCAGCTTTCTGAGATTTGGTGTGTTTCTGTAGTGTTTCACTCTAACTACACAAACACACAAAATCTCACAAAGCTGTATGTGGCATTGTGTGTGTGTGAGTCAGTTGTGTTGTGTGTGTGTAAAGTGTGAAAGTTGGTTTTTGGGCTTTTTGTGGCTGTGTGAGGTTCCTGCTTGTTGCAGGGGCCATTTTGGGTGAAGTGCAGCTGCTTTTACATTGTGTGTGAGTCAGTTGTGTTGTGTTGTGTGTGTGTAAAGTGTGAAAGTTGGTTTTTGGTGCCTCTTATTATTTGTGTGTTTTGTTTATTATTTTTATTATTTATTGTTATTAGCCATACCCACTCAGTCACCTGACCACCAAGCCACACCCACCAATTAACCCACGCCCACAGAACCGGTAGGGAAAATTTTTAGATTTCACCCCTGATTTAAATAATTAAATTGATAAACTAGCTAACAAAACTAAAAAGAAAAGCCATCTTAACAGAAACGTGCCATGTGTACCTTTGAAGCATTATCAGTATTTATCAGTATTATCATTATAAGTAAACTTTGAAGTGGTTTATTTCTACTGTACAAACCTATATACATTCTTTGAACTATTCAGGATTCCCTATCTAAGTAGGAATTATGACACAACAGATCTGAAAATCTTATGACACGACAGACTGAAAATTGGGTGTGTTTGTCAGGGATGATTAAATAAAATTAATTATTACATGTAAAAGTGATCAGGAAATCTGTTGTATAAAAAGTATGAAGCTTCTTCTTAAGTAAAATGTCAGAAATGATAGCCTTGAAGAAAAGATGGTATTTTCAACATTAAAAAAATAAATTTGGAAACTGTTACATATAGGTATAAATGCCAAATGTTTCTCCTCTTGACTGTATGAAGTGCTTCACTGATATTCTTCTTGTTTACATTCTAAATCAGCATCTGCGTTATCACAAAGGGCTATATTTTTTAAAAAGTTAAGCCTATGAATGTTTCTTAATGTAAAGTAAATTTAATGTAATTTAATGTAAATTCCAGATGTATCTACTTAGAGACAAATCCTGTTGAGTTCAGTGGCTGTCAACTGCCAGGGAAATCAGGAGAGCCAGGCAGTTCAAATGGTAATAAAAACCTATTGCAAGCTTAAGCTCTCTACAAGAATCTGAACTACTAGATGGATAAAATGTCTTATTTCCTTAGGTTTCAAAATCTGGAAGAAGTGGACCAAGAAGACTTGAGAGATGTTGTGACTAAACTGTTGGGAGAATTTCTTGGGAGAGGTGTTGACTTTATGAATTGGGATGTGGATCGAGCTTATAGAGTTAATTCAAAATATGCACGCACGCATGCAGTTCCTAGAGAGGTTCATGTCAAATTTGTGAGAAGAGAGACGAGAGATGAAATTCTTAGAAAACATAGGAGTGGGGCACTGACTTATAGGGGCAGGGAGATAGCCATTCTGAGGCAGATTCCCAGACAGGTACGTGAAATGAGAAAGAAATATTACTTTTGTCAAGCAAATTGTACCAGAAGGAGTAGGCTTCAGATGGCTGATGCCAGAGGGATTGATGATTTTCCGGGAGGGCATTACGAAAAAATTAGTACAATTGCGGAGGCTGCGGCCTCGTGGAGGAACACACACCCCTCCTGGAATCAGATGACCCAGGGTTGGAGGAGGGGGAGGTTATAGACGAGGGGGGGGAGGCGGCTGCCGCTGTTGCGGCCCTGGAGTTGGGTCAGGCTGAACCCAGAGTTCTGAGATCCAAAACTAGGAAGTGACAATGATATTTGGTATTGTGTTGGTTTTCCTTATTCTCCTTTGTATGATATTCTGATTATTCTTGACCCTTCTTTATTGCGTATGTAAGATTGATAAACTTAGCTACTTCGTATCACCTGCTTGCCATATGGCTGTTGTATGTGTTTAAAATTTTGAGTAAAATTCTTATCTTGTATAAGAAAAATGAAAATTTACCATACCTGATATGTATTTGTATAAACCTTTTTTGACCAATAAAAACTTTTTGGAAAAAAAAAAAAAAAAAAAAAAAAGAATCTGAACTACTAACAATTAAAGCAGTTCGGTGGTAAATAAGGAATTCATAGTGAGCTGGACTTAGATCTCTTGTGGGCACAAAGGAACTCATGACTGATGACACACTCGACCCACTCTCTTGGGCTCTGCCTACTCATCTCCTACAGTAACCCTTAATCCCACATTTGTATATACAGCACTGACCTATAAAGATTATAATCATTGGAAATTTTATGTAGAAAAACAAAGTGCCTCTTTTCCTTGAACGTATTTTTAAAATACCAGGGTTGGATTGCCAAATGTAGTACATTTCCCAGAGGAATCTCATGTTGGACAGATCACCTGAACTACAACTGTTTATTCATTTGCAAGCATCTCCCCAAAACCAGCTGATCCAGACATTTTGAAAGAAATGAGAGCTGATAATTTTTGAAAACATTTTGTACTGCCATGGCAAAATACAAATGAACACAGAAACACATTTTAAATTTTGTCTGAGTGTAGTCTGTCTAACTCAGTATGTCAAGATTTGTTGGCAGAAACACATACGAGTTTGAGTTTATCCTAGACATATCTGGGCTGGTCAGGAACTGACCTAAGTCCATTGAAACCATGTCCTCTCTCCCCAAGCTGCAAACCAATTCCCCATTTCCAAACTCACTGACAATAAATAATGTGCTAAAATTATGTATCTTGGCTGAAAGAAAAATAAATTAGATTTTTTTAAAAAGCTGGAGCATGACTACAAACTTTAGCGGAAATTTGATGTATTTATTCATCTGATACAAACTAGCAATTTCAGCAATTAACGGTTTTATTTGAAACTTGGAGAAAACGGTGTTTTGTAAATAAACAAACAATCCACTTATGCAGTAAAATGCCAGATGGCACACTACTTTTTTTATAACTCAAATATGCAGAAATAGGACATTGATCATCCCAACTTGAAGTCTGGATTAATGCTAAAATATTGAGACACAAGGGCAATAACACTATGGAGAATATATCTTTGTTTTCTCTGTCTAGGAATTAAATGCAGATTTTTATCCTTGAATGAATAGCAGGCAGAGGTTCAAATTCTGAGATTAGAGCTTCACAGTAAAGGAAAATTAAACTAACCATATGCTGAAATATAAAACTAATTGCATTCTAGAATGTTAGTTTACTTCCACTCTGTTCCATTTGCTATTCGATAAAGTAAGATACTTTTTTTGTGAGCATTAGATTTTTCTTATATAATATGTTATATATTTTATTGTCCTTAGGTAAGAGGTTTATCAGAAAGATTATTAGTGTGTTCAAAATTTATGCTGAATATTTGCACTAACTGAATCTGAATGTCTTCCTTTCAACACTTCTTAGAAAAATTACATATTCACTTTTCAAATGAAAGCACTGGCCATTCCTTCTGCCTACCCGTCTCTTTAAAAAAAATGTATGAATTGTCTTTATTCATGATTTAATTCTGTATCTGAAACATCAGAAGTATATATGATTTCTTTGAGCCAAGAATATTTTCCATATGAATATTTGAAACAGACCTACAGTATTCAGAACCTCAACCAAAATCTAAAACAGCAACAAAAATCTAATTGAGCTATAATTTACATTGGCTGCATTGGGCACAATTGAATTCCTTTTTACAGTACCCAGAAGTAAAAACTAAAGCAATTCCACCCTTAACACATTTTAAGCAAATAATAAACACTTATTTAACAGTAACCAAGGGTACTACAGCAAAATTATATAGATTGCTACTAGACGTTTGAAGCAGATAATAAAGAATAGTTGATGATAGCATGGGAGCAGATTTAGAGATTTAAACTGAGGGAAAAAATGTAGTTTTTGCTATGGAATAGGAAACCCTCATTTTCACTGCTAGCAAAGCCAGGAAATTCATCTTAAAATATCATAGATGGTACTTTATCCTGATTGTACTTACTCATATGACATAATTATTCATTTGCAAGCATCTCCCCAAAACCAGCTGATCCAGACATTTTGAAAGAAATGAGAGCTGATAATTTTTGAAAACATTTTGTACTGCCATGGCAAAATACAAATGAACAGAGAAACACATTTTAAATTTTGTCTGAGTGTAGTCTGTCTAACTCAGTACGTCAAGATTTGTTGGCAGAAACACATACGAGTTTGAGTTTATCCTAGACATATCTGGGCAGGTCAGGAACTGACCTAAGTCCATTGAAACCATGTCCTCTCTCCCCAAGCTGCAAACCAATTCCCCATTTCCAAACTCACTGACAATAAATAATGTGCTCAAAATTATGTATCTTGGCTGAAAGAAAAATAAATTAGATTTTTTTAAAAAGCTGGAGCGTGACTACAAACTTTAGCGGAAATTTGATGTATTTATTCATCTGATACAAACTAGCAATTTCAGCAATTAACGGTTTTATTTGAAACTTGGAGAAAACGGTGTTTTGTAAATAAACAAACAATCCACTTATGCAGTAAAATGCCAGATGGCACACTACTTTTTTTATAACTCAAATATGCAGAAATAGGACATTGATCATCCCAACTTGAAGTCTGGATTAATGCTAAAATATTGAGACACAAGGGCAATAACACTATGGAGAATATATCTTTGTTTTCTCTGTCTAGGAATTAAATGCAGATTTTTATCCTTGAATGAATAGCAGGCAGAGGTTCAAATTCTGAGATTAGAGCTTCACAGTAAAGGAAAAATAAACTAACCATATGCTGAAATATAAATCTAATTGCATTCTAGAATGTTAGTTTACTTCCACTCTGTTCCATTTGCTATTCGATAAAGTAAGATACTTTTTTTGTGAGCATTAGATTTTTCTTATATAATATGTTATATATTTTATTGTCCTTAGGTAAGAGGTTTATCAGAAAGATTATTAGTGTGTTCAAAATTTATGCTGAATATTTGCACTAACTGAATCTGAATGTCTTCCTTTCAACACTTCTTAGAAAAATTACATATTCACTTTTCAAATGAAAGCACTGGCCATTCCTTCTGCCTGACCCGTCTCTTTAAAAAAAATGTATGAATTGTCTTTATTCATGATTTAATTCTGTATCTGAAACATCAGAAGTATATATGATTTCTTTGAGCCAAGAATATTTTCCATATGAATATTTGAAACAGACCTACAGTATTCAGAACCTCAACCAAAATCTAAAACAGCAACAAAAATCTAATTGAGCTATAATTTACATTGGCTGCATTGGGCACAATTGAATTCCTTTTTACAGTACCCAGAGGTAAAAACTAAAGCAATTCCACCCTTAACACATTTTAAGCAAATAATAAACACTTATTTAACAGTAACCAAGGGTACTACAGCAAAATTATATAGATTGCTACTAGACGTTTGAAGCAGATAATAAAGAATAGTTGATGATAGCATGGGAGCAGATTTAGAGATTTAAACTGAGGGAAAAAATGTAGTTTTTGCTATGGAATAGGAAACCCTCATTTTCACTGCTAGCAAAGCCAGGAAATTCATCTTAAAATATCATAGATGGTACTTTATCCTGATTGTACTTACTCATATGACATAATTATTCAATTGCTATTGCTTAACACAGTGTAAGCCACCCTGAGTCTTCGGAGAAGGGCGGGATATAAATTCAAAATTAAAAAAAATTATATTGGAGGAAGATATGCAATGAAAAATAAACTTTTTTAAATTTATGGATTTCTTTTAATATAATACAGAAAGTTTTATCAGATACTTCACAAAGGTTTGATAACAAAACACTTTATACAACAATTGGGCCTCTGGTGGCTCAACAGATTAAGACAGTCTGTTATTAACACAGCTGCTTGCAATTACTGCAAGTTCAAGTCGCACCAGGCCCAAGGTTGACTCAGCCTTCCATCCTTTATAAGGTAGGTAAAATGAGGACCCAGATTGTTGGGGGCAATAAGTTGACTTTGTATATAATATACAAATGGATGAAAACTATTGCTTAACACAGTGTAAGCCGCCCTGAGTCTTCGGAAAAGGGCGGGATATAAATGCAAATAATTAAAAAAAAAATTAGCATAGCTGGATATATTTAATATAGAGAACAAAAAATATAAGAAGTCAAATGTAATGCTTTTTTTCTTTTGATAACAGGAATATATTCAGCTAAAACTGAATATACAAAACTAAAATATACAAAAAGGATTTCATTGAAGTTCTGATTTGATAGAATTTATAAATTAAAACAAAACCAAGAAACCTAATGAAAATGGTTCTTTTTAAATTGACTACTGTGTTTTTATTTCTTTCTCAAACACACACACACACACACACACACACACACACACACACACACACACATACACACACACCCCAACCCCCCAAATATATTCTGCATAAAAAAGTATTTTAAAATATGTGTATCTTCTGAAGATGTTTTATTAAAATATGTGTGTTACAGATATACATCTAAATAAATCACATTATCATGTTTACATCAGAACACTATTAAAGATTTGCTGCTTTAATTTTCCAAGATATGACATCATAATTTTAATGAGATGTTTTTATTCCCTCAACCCCTGAAGTGGTAAAAAAGGAAATAAATAAGAACCTGTTTCTATAACTTCATATTAGTAAAGTATTAGGGCCTTTGTTTTTACAGAAATCTTATTATACCTTTGAAGAAAGCAACCATGGGATTAATCAAGTATTATTATTTATGACTAGATTATTGGCTGCAGCCTAAAAGTAAAAAAGATTTTTTTATTCTCCTGCGTAGAATAATCTTGCAAAACAAGCCTTATATTCAAAAAGCACACAATAAAAACAACAACCCCAAATTGTTTTGTTCAATTATTTTGTGCTATTTTAAAACTACAGGTTCTTGTCATTTTTACAGTGTTAGGCAGCAGAGAAATTTGCCATCTTAAGTGGTTGCCATAATGAAGTTAAAAGCTGTAAGTCTGCACAGTGGGTAGCCATAGCAGGCTCTGAAAAGCTACCCCACCATTAATGACACAGAAAAAGGACTTCCCTGACATGAAGTCCCAGTTAAAGCTGGCATAGTCTACCTGCAGGATTATAATATGGGAAAGCACAATGCAAGGAATTTGATATAGAATGGAGACAAGTTCATAACCATGAAAGCCTACCTGACAAATCCATATTGCCTATTTCATGATCCACTTGAGACTCTAGAGCAGGGATGTCAAACTCAATTTCATTGAGGGCCGCATCAGGGTTGTGGTTAACCTCGGGGGCCGGGTGGGTGTGGCTGGGGTGGGCATGGCCAGCTTACATCACTCATCTCTGGGGTACCCTCCCAGGCTCCCTTTTCACTGGCAGAGCGCTGCAGGAGGCTATCACAGCCAAAAATGGAGCTCGGAAGAGCTGTGCATAACCCTCCCAAGCTGCATTTTCACTGGCAGAGGCACTGTGGACTCGTCCTTTGCTGTTTCCAAGGTGGCCCATTGGGCCAGATCTAAGTGTCTTGTGGGCCGATTCTTGCCTGCAGGCCGTGAATTTGACACCCCTGCTCTAGGGTCTAGATCCTGCCATGTGCTGCTCCAAGTTACATAGTGATATGTGATGACGTGCAAATCTGTCTCTTGCTTTTATTTTCAGATAATCCTTGATTTACAATTATTCATTTAGTGACTGAAGTTATGATGGTGCTGAAAAAAGTGACTATGACCAGTCCTTACACTTACAACTGTCACAGTGTCTCTTGCATGATCAAAATTCAAGCCCTTGACAATCATCAAGTATTTATGTTAGTTGCATGTGTGACCTTCCAAACTGGTTCCCAATAAGAAAGTCAATGGGGAAGCTGGATTTGCTTAAGTACTGCATGCTTCACTAAATAATTGCAACGATTCACTTAACAACCATGACAAAAATATTGTAAAATCAGATGCAACTCCCTTAACAATCTCTGTGCTTAACAATGTGATTCCAATTGTGGTCGTAAATTGAAAACTACCTGTTCTGTTCGTGGTGGGGTTTGATTTAAATCAGAATCATTGCCTGAAGGCAAGTAGATTTCTGCATTTAAGTCTTTTTTATAAAAATTTCCACTGCAAAATGAGAGGGAGGGAAGGAGGGCAGAAGGAAGGAAATTCAATACTCTATTGGAAATATCTTTTTTTTTATTGTAATGCCGGTAGTAAGTGGGTGAGGGAATTTCAGGACTCTTGCTTTCTTGCAAACAGCCAAAATGTCAGATAACACACTAAGCCATGCTTGTATTATTAAATAGCTCACAGTGTGGGCTTCCATGCTAAACCAAAACAACATCCTGGTTTAGCATCATATGTAAATCCAGTTAGTTGTTCTGATATGGATTAGAATAAACAGAAATGTATTTCCTCCTTATTGCTCCAGCAGCAAGCTGTTTATTTGGCTTTCGTTCATTGTTATCACTGCCTGTTTGCATTTCAGAGCAAACTGATCGGTAAGCAGATTAATGAATATCAGTAGCAAGTTTATTTTCTTATTTTCTCTGCACCTGCTCAGTTCCTTGACATAGCAACTCCTAACATCATATCTAAAGAACAATACCACAGGAAACAAAGTGGTGACAAATGCTTGACAATTTGGCATTTTTAGTCTAGCTGGAAGAATTTCCTCAAATGTCAGGAGCGATATTGCCTAAAAGGAACAAGACTCCAACAAGGAAAAAAAAACTTGTGATGGCACAAAAAGCTGAAACAGAGAAATGGTCTTAGCTGTGTAAAGTTCTAAGACTGTCCTGGTCCATTCGCAAACCTTTAGATTTCCAAAGATGTTTAGACACATTTTTTTGAGCAGAGATGCCGTGGTGCTTACTTTGAGATTGTGAGGGATTTTTTTTCTTTTGAACATTTTGTTTGGCTTGTCACAAGTGCCTGCTCTTTCCACTTGCCCTTTTTCATGCCCTGGCTTTTATAGCGAATGTACTGAAGCACAATAGGCAGCAACAAAGGCTCCAGACCTCCTGGGATTGAACTGCGCTTTGAGTAGTCTTGTGCACTTTAGTTCTGTGCTCTTCAGGTGAGCATTCACCCAGGCAGCAAATAGCCTTCTGGTTCATTTTCACACACACACACACACACACACACACACAAATAAATGCAGACCTTTTTATGCTGCCACATCTGAGGTATTGACAGATGGTTTACTTCTTTTAAAAGTAACTTGAAAAATATTATGTTTCATCGCATCTGAAAAAATAGGCCAGGCCAGAACCTTTGAAGTCATTGACAACAGGGTTGGACAGAGGTGGGGAACCTCTATGGCTATTGAAATGTTGTTGAACTATGTCGGGCTATGGCACTCAGACTTCTGGGAAGTGTAGTCCAGCCCTCTTGGGATGAACCATTATTCTTGGTCCGAAGATTATTCGCTGTCCGAAGACGTCTCCGTGGTCATGTGGCCAGCATGACTAAACACCAAAGGCGCACGGAACACTGTTACATTCCAACCAAAGATGGCCCATATTTTTTTTACTTGCATTTTTTATGTGCTTTTAAACTGCTAGGTTGTCAGAAGCTGGGACAAGTAACGGAAGCTCACCCCGTTATGTGGAACTAGGGATTCGAACTGCTGACCTTTTGATCGACAAGCTCAGCATCTTAGCCACTGAGCCACCACGTCCCTTTCCTTTTAATACAGTGTGTCAACTCACAAAGCATCCCTGGCCTGCTCTCGAGTTGCCATAGGCAAGGGAGATGGGAAAACGAACTTTGCAGCTGCAGCAAGGGAATGCACTTCAATCAAAACAACAGCACATTCCAGCCATCTCTCTGTCAAGGCCATCTCCATGGTTACCCACAATGGCCAGAGGGGAGTGATCTCTACAACCCATGAAATTGCTTCATTGTGACTGATAACACACCTTGGGGGGAGGGGGGAAGCAGGGTCAGAGCCAGGATGTAAATTAAGTGAAGTCAGAGTTGGCTTCACTTGGAACGTGTCAACATGAAGCTCCTAATAAATAATTGGATTTCTTTTGAAGCTTGGCTCAAGACTCATGATTTAATTAAGGTATTAGTCAGAACACTGACAGAGTGGTCTTTCTAGGTCGGTGGCCCAGCCCAGTGTGGGGGAGGCATGTGACTGGCAGGTGCACATGTGCACATACAGCTCCATTTGTGTGAGCAGCATGTGGGCACACCTACCACTCATGCAAATGGAGCATTGCACGCGAAGCTCCACTTGCATGTGTGTGTGAATGGGAGGCACACGTACATGCCCTGCCACTCACACAAAAGGAGCTTCGTGTGCATGCCTGTATATTTTGCAATTCTTTTTTAACCTCTTCCTCTGAAGAGGAGGATTAACAGAGAAGAGAAGATTCCAAGAAAAAACAGCCCCTTCAATTATAACTTATTTTATATTAGATCTTCCAAGCCAGGATAAGTGTAGGAAAATCATGAAGGTGTGAGCAGCAGGGAGAGGTCAGTTGGACAGCTTGATAGATCAACTATTTGTTCAGTTCTGAAGATTGCAGGGCTTTAAACATGCTTTGAGTCACCATTACTACTAGCTAGATTGCCTTTAAAGTTTCTCTTTTTGGGAGAAGAAAATCTTTATTTTAGAGAGAATACAGTCCATGAAAGGGAAGAAAAGCATGTCTACCTTTGCCCAAGATAAACAAATAAAAATTACATTTTTCTGCATTATTCTCTAGAATACTTTATCTAAAATCTATAATAAACTCTCAGATGGTATATCTAAAAATGAAGGAATATTTAATACTGTGGTATATCAATGAATGTGGCTATTTAAGATGAATTGGATAAATAAAAGACAGAAGTGACTTCCCAATTAATTAATCTTTAAGTTGCATAAGCAATAAATTAACAGTTTAATTAAATTCTTGAAAAGACATATACTCTTGTGGAATGTTTGGATGTTTAACTGGGATTTAGAAGGATAGCTATTGCAAACGAATTAAATAAATTGCTAAGAATACAAACAGGTATATAATAAATGCATTAATATTTATTAATTCATTTGGCAGCAGAAATTAACAATAACCCTAATTAGGCTACCTAATTTCTCTAAGTATTGAACTTTAAAAATATTGCAGACTTCGTATACTACTACTAAGTATGCAGCTTACACTGTTAACTAAAAAAACACCCACCTCCAGTTCAGATAATTGTTTCCTGTGGATCTCAGGTCTATAATCTGTACATCAATTAAAACAAGTAGTATGGCATAAATAATTAGCTTATCATAACAGTTGCTGATCAGTGTGAGCTATAGAATAAAGCATTCCCTCCTGTGCCATCATAAAAGGCGATGAGTAATGATGTAGATAAGGAACGATCTAATATGTTTGAAAAGAATTGTTCTCTGGAAAGAAGACATCTTGGGATTGATGGGGCATGCTTTGAACCAGCTTCTTTAGAGATACTGCTTTTTCTGCTTTGCCAGCCTACTACAATAGTAAGAAGAAGAGGGTTCAAAGAATTTATTTATTTATTTATTTATTTATTTGATTTTTATACCGCCCTTCTCCCGAAGGACTCAGGGCGGTGTACAGGCAAAATAAAAAACAAACAATACAATATACAGTTTAAAAATACAAATTTAAAAAACTTATTATAATTGGCCTGAAACTTTAAAAATATATAAAAACTAAAACCCCATTTTAAAAATTAGTGGTAGAAAATTTAAAATCAATAAAATTTAAGCCAGCCCCGCGCGAATGAAAAGATATGTCTTCAGTTCGCGGCGAAAGGTCCGAAGGTCAGGTATTTGGCGTAAGCCCGAATGCCCCAGACATCTTATTATACAGATAATCCCTCCACATGAGAAATTCATTTTCTATGTTGACTTCCTGGATAAAGAATATTCTTCCCAATTGACAGTTATCTCCTAAACATGGAGGGTTCTAATTCTGTCTTAGGCACAAAGCTGGGTGATGACCTTGGGCCAGTCACTTTCTCTTGGCCCTAAAGTTAGCAATCAACAAATTGGCATTCACAGGAAGAGATTTGTGTATCTGTGACCAACTTTATTATTTTTCCCAGACCTTTAGTGTGCTGGTAAATGAGACTATAAGAATTTGTTCACCTACACCTGCTACTTTTCATATGATGCGTGGAGGTGATCATATATATTTAGGAACATATACATCTATCATCACCATAGTGATAGGAACTCTCTGCTGCTTAAAAAGAAATGTCGATGCTTGCACTGGGTTGCCATGGAGATCATAAAATCCCTAAAAGCTGTTATTTGCATTACTTCTACCTAAGGCTAACCCAGAAGCTGGTTGAAACCCTTGGAGACCATACAAAGTGTTAACCATCAAGTGGTTTCAAATGAAAAGTATGGCATTACTAAGGCCATTCTCCCTGCCACTTTACTCTGCATTTACTCTGCATTAAATAAGTTCTACTACAGGGGAAACAATGTGATCATTAAAAAGAAATCCAACACGGTTTAATTATAAAGCATACGGGGTACTGTTAAAATCATAGCTTTTAAACATCAACTACTGCTTTTCCCTGTGCTTAGGTCTTAGAACAGGTTAGGAAATGGAAGAGCAAAGACTATAATTTTTAGGCAGAAGGAATACCTAAAAAATGAGCTGGCTGATTCTTCTGACTCGTAGTTTTACGTAATGTTAAAAAAGAGAAGGACATTCCTCTCATGAGTTGCTTCCTTAGAGTTGCAGCTAAGTGTAAATGATGCATTAATTTAGAAGACAAGAAGGAGGAAACAGTTTCAGGTCTGTGCTGAACTTATTCATTTATTCCCTTCATTCATCCAAAGTATCATCATATTGTAGTTAAACTGCAGCAGCATGTAGCTTTTAATCTCAGAAATTGTAGCTTTGAATATATAGACAAGGTTAAGGGGCAAGTTAATTACTTTATTAGTGTAACAAATGGTCAGATCTGAGGAATATTAATAATGGTGATCTTTACTCTTGGGTTATTCTGGAATATTTGTTTTTAAACAAGACAGAAGAACTAAGTCCCACTTATAGGCAGAAACACTATTCCTTTTTTACTGTAAGAGAAAAAATAACCCCCCCTGGATAAAACTTAGTTTTTCCAGAAAAGATTGAAGGACTACCAGATAATAGCAAAGTCTTTTCAATGCTGTATTTGCTTTGCATACTTAAGACACTTCCAAGTAACTGAAAATTTATTTTCCATCTGAACTTATCTACATAAAAACTCATTGGTGATCATTCAGGGTTATTTGCTATTTTGAGATTGATTCAGACATTAAGATATCGGGAGCATGGATATATTTACATGGTTTTACACATTTATAGAGTCTACAGAAAGCTGAAGATCATTAGCATTTGACTTCTTCTGCTAATAGCAACCTACAGAGAATGGTCACCCTATGCCCATTGGGTGTCTAGTAGGATATTTTGCCCCATTCCCTTAGGTCAACTTCTGATCCCTTCTTCCCCCAAATAGAAGATAATTGATTGCTACTGTTTCCTTGATGTGCTTTCTTGATCAATGCAAATTTCTGTTGGCTTCCAAAATCGTGATGCTGATAGAAACACTGTTCTGTATTTGGTTTCCCTTTTTCAAGTCATTCCAACTAACCTCTACAATAATTTCTCCTAACATGGGAGGCAAATGAGTCAAGAATTTCAATGAGTAAAAGCAGACACTGACCGATCCAGGACAAGGCAGAGAAACGTGCCTGTTCTAGAGGTAGCATTCATTGCTTTGAAATAGCATTTCATCCTCCATGGATATACTACTAAAGCAGAAATGCGTCAAAATTGTTCTTAATTGCAAGTTGCCAGTTACAATACCTTGTGATCAAATGAGAGTGGGGGGCTCAGCACACATAATTACTAGGTCTGCACCTTCATCTATAAGACTTGATCGTCTGTCATCAAGCCTTGGCTTGCTTATCTAAAACCATTAGGCACTTAACTGCACTATATTGCTCTTTCTCTCAAACACTGCCTTTAGAATTTGGCTAGAAAAGTAGACTCCTGATTACCCACCCATTACAAATATAGCAAATTAAGTGTTAATCACACACCCTCCGTATATGCAATATATACTTTATATCCTGAAATTGTCACTGAAATGGATGCTTTAGCAGCTTTTTCAAATGAGGCACAAGAACATCTGTACCATTTGTATGACCCACAGTCAGTTACACTGCAAATGGTGCATAATACATTTAGCACTCCCTATAGCAACAACCTAGTAATTACTATTAAATAGGGGGAGAATAAAGGTATCTTCACTGAAATCATTTCAAGAATTCACAGTTAACCATTTATATTGCAATGAAGCCTCAATGGCAATTCGGTCCTGAATGGAAGAGCCTTGTGAGGAAGAAGACAGCTTTTTAATTATTCAGTCTAAAACTAAGAAAAAGCAACAGAGAGTAAAATCCTACATATCCCTATGCAATATCAGGAAAAAATACGGCTCCAAGAAACAAGACAGACATGTTGAGATTCTCTAAGCAGTTTCCTTTATTGATCTTCACCTATAGACAGAAATCTTGCCAAACTAAAGTAGACTATTTGCACCATTAAACATATATTCTGGGAACTATTTGGGAGGAGCTATCTTCACCCTCATTCACCACACAAAATCTAAACCGCAATGTCTCTTGCTCATCTGTGATGCACTCCCTCCCTCTTAGGAATCCAGACATTTCATCATAGAAAGAAGTTTCCCACCACTCTTATTCATAAAAAACATATTCGTAAAAAACATATATCATGTTTACCAGTTATAGAAGACATATTTGAGTCCAACATTGTCAATGCTTTAATATTTCTTTAGGGTTAGGGCTAAGGACATATTGTTTGAGAAACAAGTATAAAAAGGGCAGTATGTAGAAGGTAAACAACAGTTCCTAGCAAATAGCTATTGGTTGAATGGCCTTCCTCTTTAGCAGACTCATTTACACACTTTCTAATTCTCATCCACTTCTTCAGAGCCAAGACAAGGGGATTGGTTTACTCACCAATTTCAAATGTGCAAATGCACTAACAATAAAATGTAAACACTAGGGTTTCCCCCTCCCCCCAGGGTTTGGACTATATTATTAGGATTATGTTTTTATACTTCACTACAAAGCTTCTACTCAGAACATGTATACACTTCCCCAAAAATAAGGTGTAGGAGGTTAAAAATATTAAGCATGAAATACAAAAAGGAAACATAATTAAATTGAAACTGCATCCAACTGGACCACCAATTCTATTGCTAGGCAATATAGTCATAAAGGGACCATGACCAACACGTGTCAGTTTGTCAGCTTCAGCTGTGGTCTTTAAGCAAATCACCATGGTCATTAAACACAACAACAGGTAACTAAAACTTGCAATTTCCTGCTGGCTTTCCCATTGATTCGGGGAAAATAGTTTGCCAGGAAAGAAAAGAACAATAAAATATACCAAAGTATAGTTTTTGCTTTCATCCGATCCAAATACTATTTTATATATCATTTTTATTCTTTAAATTTCTCATTTCTCTTTTGCAGAATGTCATTAACTTCAATCAACCAAAACTGTTTCACTGTTCCCTTCCTCTTCACCCATTCACTTTTCCTTCATATATTTGCTTTCCTGTTCAATCCTCATTAATCTCTCTATACGACAAAACTATTTCAATGTACTTCCTTTGCATTGCGCCCTCATACTTAATCCATATTCATTTAGCACCCACTCATTCTTTATCCTCTCTTTAACACACATACTTCTGAAATAACTCATTCCTTCTGCATTTGACTTACATTTGTTTCTCCCAACATACAAAATCCTCATTTCCATATAAAAAGTGAGAAGTTTTTATTAGTTTAAAAGCATTCATTTTTCACAAAATACTACACATTACTTCACTGCATTTCCACCATGTAGAATTTACCATCCATACAATTACACCAGTCACATAACCAATGCATAAGCAGACTGTATTTTATTCAGTACTTCTCCAGTTACAGTAGCTAGACCTGTAAGTTTAAAGAGTTCAGTATCAGGGGTGAAATCCAGGAG
Source organism: Ahaetulla prasina (assembly GCF_028640845.1). NCBI lineage: Eukaryota > Metazoa > Chordata > Lepidosauria > Squamata > Colubridae > Ahaetulla > Ahaetulla prasina. The sequence continues at coordinate 138,770,326 of NC_080539.1, read as the reverse complement.
GTTCTGACAGATTCTGGAGAAACGGTAGCGGAAATTTTGAGCAGTTTGGAGAACCGGCAAATACTACCTCTGGCTGGCCCCAGAGTGGGGTGGGAATGGAGATTTTGCAATATCCTACCCCTGAAATGGGGTGGGAATGGAGATTTTGCAGTATCCTTTCCTGCCATGCCCAAGCCATGCCCACCAAGCCAAGCCCACAGAACTGGTAGTAAAAAAATTGGATTTCACCACTGTTCGGTATTCTCATATATATGTATGGCTTCCTTTTTGTTGATTTTCTTTTGGACACACATACACAAATAGTGTTTGTTCCAATTCCGTTCAACAACACACCACTCTCATTTTCATATGCATCTCTAAAATACTCCCTGCTGTTATTCCCTGCCATCAGTTTCATTCCAAATCCTTTAATTGCTTATATTTTTAATCTCATTCACACTGCTGGAAGTTTCTATTTACCTTTCTTCACTTAATTCCAAAACAAATGGAAAATATATTTCCATCAAAATTGAATATTGTCACATTTTCCCCAGTTTGTTCCAAGAGGCTTTTAGGTTTGCTTTTCTTATACCAACTTTGTATTTACAGTTAATCTTTGCTTACCAAACACTCATTCAGTGACCATTCAAAGTTACGATAGCACCCAAAAAAGAGACTGATGAACAATCCCTGAAGTTGTAGCTAGTGCAGTATAGGAGCACTTGATTATTTTTACTGATTATGTTCCATCACGTTATTCTCAAATCCTAGAGGCCATAGATTTTCTCCAACAGATCTTTCCCTAACTTGTTCATTCAAGTGGATTTATATAGGTTAATAATTCCTACAGACGAATTATTGAGTCTGTCATCTGCACCTCTATAACTGTCTGGTTTGGTTCTGCAACCCAACAAGACAAACACAGACTTCAGAGGATAATTAGAACTGCAGAAAAAACAATTGCTACCAACCTGCCTTCCATTGAGGACCTGTATACTGCACGAATCAAGAAGAAAATGTTTACAGATCCCTCACATCCTGGACATAAGCTGTTTCAACTCCTATCCTCAAAATGACGCTATAGAGCACTGCACATCAGAACAACTAGACACAAGAACAGTTTCTTCCCGAACGCCATCACTCTGCTAAACAAATAATTCCTTCAACACTATTTACTAAATCTGCACTACACTATTTGTTAAATCTGCACTATATAAATCATAAGGATACAAGCAACAAAGTTACAGTAACTTTGTTGTTTGTATCCTTATGATTTATATTGATATTGTTTCCTGATTGCTTATTTGTACCCTCTGACTATCATTAAGTGTTGTACCTTATGATTCTTGATGAACATATCTTTTCTTTTATGTACACTGAGAGCATATGCACCAAGACAAATTCCTTGTGTGTCCAATCACACTTGACCAATAAAAAATTATATTCTATTCTACATAATGTAAATGACTTCAACAGTGTTTTGTAATTAAGCTAATTTCTTGCATTTACACATTTTCTGAACTCCAGATCAATCATGCTATCTAAATCCACACACTACCCTGAATCATAAAATAAGCACTCACATTTCAAGATAGTCTCTTGCACAGACCAAATCTTAGTTTTATTATTTAGATTGATTCATGGAGGTATAGGAGACCTAACTTCAAATGCATATTCAACTATGGAAACTCAAGGTAATGTCAATCCCTAGCTCCTAGCTCAAACTATTTCTCAGGTTTCCGTTGTGGGATAAAATTAGAAGAAGGACCCTGCATACTGTTTTATACATAAATAATACATAATATCTGTTTCAAGGAATGCATTTTATCAGGATTAATTGGTATACTCTTTTTTGGGGGAGGATAAAAATAATCTGGTTCTCAAAGTGCTGTACAGGTGTAAACTGGGCCTTGGAGCAGATTGAAAATGCATGGCTGCTAGAGTATATCATTAATTTGTTAATTACATATTCCAACATTTTTCCAGCAACTCATGGCAGTAACTAGAGCATTCCTTTCTTCAGTTTTTCCTCACAACCATCATCTAGTGCAGGAGTCTCCGACCTTGGTCCCTTTAAGACTTGTGGACTTCAACTCGCAGAGTTCCTCAGCCAGCTTTGCTGGCTGAGGGACTCTGGGAGTTGAAGTCCACAAGTCTTAAAGGGACCAAGGTCGGAGACCCCTGATCTAGTGGGATGAGTTCAGTAAGACTGTCTCAAAGGTACCCAGTGAGCTTTCATGGCTGAGGGTATACTTTAATCTGATCTCCCTATTTCTACTCCAAGCAATTGAACTATCCCATCACACTAGAGAGAGTAACTAGGAGACTTGAGTATATTGTACAGTAGTGGCCAAAATTGTGGAAACCTTTTGGGAAAAGTGTATTTTCTAAAACTAGCTAATAACACCACTTTTTTTTGAAGTAGTACCATAACATTATATATCAATGGAAAGATAATCAAGAATGTAATGCAATAACTTTTATGAAGGATTTGCTATTAGAATAGCAGTTACAGTATAAAGAAGAAAAGTGAAGCATGTAGAAAAAATGAGATATACAAAAATTATCACATCAGTTAATACTTAATTGGGTAACCTTTAGCATGAATTATGGCCCTACAACATCTTCCCATGGAATGAACCAAGTCTTTTGGTTCTGAAGTTGTTATCATGTAATACCAAGATTGAATGATTGCTTCCATTAACTGGGTTTTATTGCTGGGTCGCGTCTGACTAACATGTTTCTTTAGTCGGCTCCATAGATTTTCAATTGGGTTAAGGCAGGGGTGAAAGGCTCCTGTTTCTGACCGGATCTTGTGATTCGGTAACGATCGTGGCCGATGGTTCAGTGATCTGGTAGCGATTGCCGAAGTACTGGCGACACCACCCATCCAGGTGTCATTACTTCCTGCTTTTAACCAGGAAGTAATGTTTTTTTTACCTTTTGCACATACGCAGAAGGTTTGCATATGTGCAGGTCTGCGCTCGCATGTGAAACGCGTGGCGTGTGGACTTCCGAGCCGATAAGGAAGGTAAATCAATTTCACCCCTGGGTTAAGGTCCTTCCATGGTATTCCCAGGTCATTCCAGCAGTGGAATATGATTATCTTGAAACTCCAAAAAATAAAAGTGGTGTTATTAGCCATCAAACCTCAAAAATAATACTTTTCCCAAAAGGTTTCCATAATTTTGGCCACTACTGTATAGTCTTCACTGGTTCTTTGTACATTCTGGATATTGTATAACATCAACACTTCTCATGGTTTAGAAACAAATATATGAAATAACATTTCTGTCCTCAGCTGAGACACCTCTGGAGAAGATGCTAATTCTGGGAAAGTGAAGAGGATGAACAAAAGCAAGTTACATGGATTCAGTTATAGTGATGATTCAGTTTAGAGATGTCAAACTGGCGGCCCACAGGCCGGGCGCATCATGTGCAGGCCATGCCCACGCCAGCTCCGCAAAGAGGAAAACCATAGCAAAACATCACATAACAATAATGTGATGCAGCGAGTTTGACACCCGTGAGTTACACACAATACTGTTGGATGATCTGAAAGACCAGTCTAGGGACAGATCACCATGGAGAAAACCATGTGTTCTCTAAGAGTTGACAACTATTTGATGACACATAATCAATCAGCCTCCTTGGGGCCTGTGATTCTTGTGGGGAATTCTTGCCATCCATGTACCTTGCTTTCTGAGAATACTGGGTTGTTGCTTGAAAAGGACTTCCTTCCTTCTAACATACTTTCTTCCAAAGTAGTTCCCTGTATGTTTACTTCTCAGTGCCAGAAGCTTCTTATTCTTTCAGGTTTTGATGTTTTGTTGATATGGTGCTCTTTTCAATAATATTTCTAACTGCATTACTTTTATTTTTATGCCTTTTAGGATTGCTGCTTTTAATTGTTGCTTTTATGATTATTATGTTAAGAATGATGTATGAATTTCATTTGTGCTATTATTGTAGACCAGCTAGACAGCTTTTAGACACAAAATGATGAATACATTTTTAGAAAGACATAAATATCTTCAGAAAGCTTTAAGTAATGAAGATAAATGTGCTTCATTTTCACAGCAACAGTGGAAAAAAGATTGGAAAGGAATTGTCAAAACAAAGTTCAGGATTTAAATGATTAAATATTTGTTTGGATCCTGGCATGTATCCTGGCATGTACAAGCACACCCATCTCTTCCCAGGCCAGATGAATTAAAAGATATCAGAGAACTGAGTAGACACACTTGACAATAATTTCAAGAAATATATTGAACAATTTTAAAATGTATTCCATTAGGAGGATAGGGTGCTCTGATTTTTTTTTTTACATATGAACTTTAGTTTGAATAGATGGGAAGGTAGGAAAGACTTGTTGAGAATCTCCCTCCCTTTCTGAGGTATGGGGGGTGCAGATGAGGAGGTGAGATATCTTAGCAGTAGCCTCACTTAATGGAGGCCTTTTGCCCAAAAGATATATGAACTTCCCACTCTCCTGATTATTTGCAAATAATTTAAGAAAAAAATAATTCTGTTGTACCTTTGGCCAGGGGTGAAGTCTACTTACTTTCCTTACCGGTTTGGAAGTGCGCGCACTGCGTGCACGCAAGCAAAGCTTGCATGTGCACACACATCACATGTGCACGTAGACCTTCTGCACATGTGCAAAACCTTCTGCGCATGCACAGAAGATAAAAAACACATTAAGGTAAAGGTAAAGGTTCCCCTCGCACATACGTGCTAGTCGTTGCCGACTCTAGGGGGCGGTGCTCATCTCCATTTCAAAGCTGAAGAGCCAGCGCTGTCCGAAGACGTCTCCGTGGTCATGTGGCCGGCATGACTCAACGCCAAAGGCGCACAGAACGCTGTTACCTTCCCACCAAAGGTGGTCCCTATTTTTTCTACTTGCATTTTTACGTGCTTTTGAAAAAAACCATATTTTTTAAAACCAGGAAGTAATGACGCCCAGGCTGGTGGGCAGAGCTTTGCTCCGCCATCGCTACCAGATCGCCGAACTACCGGCCACGATTGCTACCGGATCGCGCGATCCGGTCCGATTCTGGAGCATTTTACCCCTGCCTTTGGCCCAATCTGAGTTTATGTCATTATAGTATTGAATAAGAATAGTATTTATATAGCAGTTTTTTTTTTCTTCAAAAAGTTTTATTTTTACAATCATATCAAATAATTCATCCAATGTACAGTTATATACAATTAGTCGGGCTTGCCCAATCACCACCACCCTTTTTAACACTCTTCCCTCTTCTACCTTCTTTTACTTTCCAAACCTTTCTCTCCTTCTCTTATCTACATCCGCTCCTCCCTCCACCCTACACCTTCCTTCTCCCTCTACTATCCCTCTTCCATCCTCTTCTCCTCTTTCCTACCTCCTACTCTCTCTTTAATCCACCATACTTTAATCCACCATACTTTAATCCAAATGGTAATAAGTAGCATCTTCACAATCGCATCTCCAACATTTAGCAAGATCTAATATGTGTTTCTTGTAAACAGGTAATGTCATTTTTAAATTGTTTCAAATAATGAAATACTTTCCTTCTCTTCTGCGGTGAATTCAGGCCATTAACATTCCAAGATAATAGTTTAATTGCCATTATCGGCCGAAGGAAACTTTTGGAACACCAGCCGCAGATCACATTTTACTTTAGGCCTTGCTCCTCCCACTGTTTCCGTTGTAGTAGTTGCCAGTTGTTGTTGTGCCTTCATCTCTTGTTCCTTGCGTTTAGCAGCAGCTCTTGTCAGCCTTTGTTCTTTTGAATCTAAACCCGTCGTAGGTATTTCCAACACTTGTAATAAATCTTCTTCCATCACAATCTGTTCTTGTACCTGCTTCACTTCTCTTTCCTTCACTTCAGCCTCCCTTCTTCTAGCTTCCAATGGGGGAAGACTTCCAACTTTTAATACCTCAACATAAAATTCTCTCGCTTTTCCAACTGTATTGAAACGATGTACTTTCCCTGCATAATATACTATTATACCAGTTGGAATATCCCATCTATATTCAATCTGATGTTTTTTAAGTTCATTCACCAGGAAGGCAAATTCCTTCCTAGCCCTTAACATTTTGGTGGAATTTCCTTTAATATCAAAATATCTTGACCAGCAATCTGAATCTTCTCCCCTTATATGAAGCTTGCAAAATCTGATTTCTCACTGTTCTGTTTGTAAAATAAATAACAACATCCCTTGGCAACTTTTTTGCCTTGCTATCCAAGAATTCACACGATATATTTTATCAATTTGATAAGCCACATCTGCTGGACGAGCTGCTAATATCTCAGCAAATACTTCAGAAAAATTTCCTTAAATTCTCTTCCTTATTTTCTTTCAAACCTCGAATTCTAAGAGCAAATTCCATATTTCTATATTGTATCAAAACTATTTCATCCTCTGTTTTTCCATTTTACTTTGAAATTCATCCATTTTATTTTCTAATTTTAAATTATGTTGCTTAATTTCTTCAACCTCCTCTTCCAATAAAATCACATTCGTTGCCAAACTTTGTACTGCCATTACAAATCCTTCTTTAACTTCTTTATTTCCCACTTGAATTTCTGATATCTGCTCTTTCATTTCAGACATCTCATCAGTTATTACTTTAAATTTTTCTTCTATAAAGCCTTTTAAGTTCTCTTGTAACGCCTCTAAATTCAATGTTCTAGTCTCTGCTGTATGAGCTGGAGAGGCACCAGCTGATAAAGTTCCAGAGCTCTTTGTTACAGTAGACTTTAATTGTTTGGCTGCCATCTTCTATAAAATTATTTATTTATTTATTTCCAACTTAATATTCACTTTAAATCTTCTTAACCTCTAAGAAACACAGTCTTTTAAAGCAGTATTTAAAAATCTCCCCTAGATTCTATCAGCAGGCAGCAAAGAGTTAAAGAGTAAAAGCAGCAAGTAACATGCAAATTACCAACTACAGACGCAAACGCTGAAAGTATCACTTTCACTTTCCACTCGTTAACTTGTTAACAATTCGCCTCCATTTTTTTACTGTTTTCAAGCTTGTTACAAGGTATCGGGGAATCGGCTTGGCTACTTGCATAAAGTTCTCCCACTTTCGTTCTGTCCGGTATAATCCTTTATTGTCCAAAATAAATCTCGGCGTTTGGTCGTGGTGATTGGTTCCGCCAAAGCAGAAGAATCCTCGGATCTGGAGCACTTCGGGTTACTGGAGGGAACTTAACCCTTCAAACCCCTTTTTTCTCAGGGGCTTTAGGGAAATTCAACCTCTGCCCTCAGCTCACCCCTTCTCCTTCTCCCGAAGAGGGGGTTTTCCTAACCGCTGGACAGCAGATTTAAGCTGTCCTAGCGATTCCACATAATCCAGAGGTTGGTGATCGTAAAGATCACCGCCATCACCTACGGTGCCAAACCGGAAGTCTATATAGCAGTTTTTTGTGTCAACATTATTGATTTACTTTGTCCAACGTCCACTGAGAGTGAGCTGGATTAAAAATGCTGTCATTTAACATTGGGCGTAAAATACTATCAAAGACCAAATTTAGTGTTGTGGTTAAGGCACCAGGTTAAAAACTAGGGATCTGTGAGTTCTAGTCCAACCATAGGCAAGAAAACTAGCTGAGCCTTGAACCAGTCACACACACTCAAATCTAGGAAAGAGGCAATGGCAAATCACTTTTGAAAAAGCTTCCCAGAAAAACTGCTGAGATTTGCCCAAGCAGTTGTCAGGAATAAAAAGGGGGAAAAAACCCAACTTGAAGAAATAAAAATATAAAAATGTAAGATAAATGTTAAGCATTTGCTTAAATGCTCACTTTTGCACACTATCTCCAGACCAGAACAATTTTTGCTGCATGAATTCCAACTATGAGTTAATTTATTGTTGGAGATTTTCTCCATTTCAATAAATGGAAATTGAAATGATGGCTCTTGCAATTTTAATGTTTGTGGAATGAGGTAGGGAAAGCATATACACTGTGGAGGTCAAGAAGGCCAGTAAGAACTTTCCAGCTGACAGAAAACAGCAGATTTAGAACACTGAACAGCTAATCTGATAATTGTTGGCAATGAGTATCGATGAGTATCTAAAAAAAGGAAATATCATTTATCTCAAAAGAAGTCTGGCCTCTGTAAAGGCATTCTTTCCCTGCCTTTTCTTTTCCTAGTTGAGCCTTACAGAATGTATTCGTTATAATCTATTCATCTGGTGGGTTGGCATTTTGAACAGAATTCCTGATAGTGGGAAAAGTAATAACAAAAGCTTTCTTTTCTTCATTCGGTTTTGCATCCCTTCGCTTGCCTGAATTCCTGAAGAGGGAAATGCAAAACTAAATAAATAAATAAAAATTAAGCGTTTCTCAGTATCTCCTCTTCACATGCTGTACTACATGAATAAAAACTGCATTCACTAGATACTATGATTGCCATAGAAACAATTGCTATGGAGACTAGAAGAGAAAGTGCGGATGTTTTGTGGTGATAGCTGTACAAATAAAGGAAAAGAAGTACAGTCCTGAAAGTGTAGATGTAGAATTGTTTTAAGATATAATATTAAATAATAATCCAAGAACAGAATATAGCAGGCTTTTTAAAGGACTTACATTTGCTGTTATTGCAATTAATCAGACTAAGAGTGCACAATACAAAAAGGTGTTTATTGCATCTTTGACAAATGTATGTTTGCTGTTGATGAAATGTTCCTTGCATACAGCTGATAAAGTACAAGCTTTTGACTTACAGTAAAATTCTACCAAGTTACCAAAGAGCAGTCCAGATTTTTCCACTGCCTAAAAATACTCTATTTGCATAAGTTAGAAGAGGGCTCCTTAGCCTATTTTCCAAATCTTTTATGGCGGTTCAAAAATCTTCCATACACATTGCTTGATGCACTTAAATTGTATAGGTCATGTTTTGAAGATTCTCAGTTCTCAGTTCTCAGTTCTGTCTGTCTATCTGTGCATGTATGCATGTATTTATACATACATACATACATACATACATACATACATACATATATACATACATACATATACATAAAGGCAAAGGTTCCCCTCGCACATACGGGCTAGTTGTTGCCGATTCTAGGGGGCGGTGCTCATCTCCATTTCAAAGCCGAAGAGCCAGAGCTGTCCGAAGACGTCTCCGTGGTCATGTGGCCGGCATGACTCAACGCCAAAGGAGCACAGAACGCTGTTACCTTCCCACCAAAGGTGGTCCCTATTTTTTCTACTTGCATTTTTATGTGCTTTCGAAACTGCTAGGTTGGTAGAAGCTGGGACAAGTAACGGGAACTCACCCCGTTACACGGCAGCACTGGGGATTCGAACCGCTGAACTGCCAACCTTTTGATCGACAAGCTCAACATCCTAGCCCCTGAGCCACCGTAGTCCCTTACATATACATATACATACATATATACACCTACATATATACACCTACATATATACACATACATACATACATACATACATACATACATACATACATACATATCAGGAGAGAGAGAGAGAGAGAAATATTATATATAGTGTTATTCTGTCATTAAAACAAGCATAATTTTGGCAGTAAGAAGACTGTCCTTGGAGTTGAAAAAAGAAACTTGATAAGGTTAAATGCCATTTTTTTAGTAAGAGAAAGATTAATAGCAGCCTGCAACTTAATGTCGGCATGATAAGCCTTGTTTCACTGATTTCTTCCAGTTTCCATAATACGATTCATAAATGATGAGGAATTGACTCAAAAGGGTAAAGGACATGTAAAGGTCTAATTAGCATTAATGCAATGATGCATATAGAATTTCAAATAAACTTTTATTACAAGAGGTTAAATTAGAAACTAGGTGTCATGACAGTTCAAAGAACTTGTTTTAGTAATGAAACAATCATTAAAAGGTTTTGAGAAAACAAATGACCTAAAAGCAAGACATAGAAAAATCTTTAACCTAAGACAGTTTTTCTTAACATTGGCAACTCTTAAGATATGTGGACTTCAACTCTCAGAATTCCCAGCTGCTAAGAAATTATTGGAGTTGAAGTCCACCCATCTTAAAATTCCTAAGCTTGAGAAACACAGGCCTTAGCAAATAAAAAATATCTACAAATCTATAAATCTCCAAAGCGTTGTAGCTGCTGCTATTTTACATCAGACCTTAGTAGAGACTGATACTTTGAGATTTTTATTCAATACTATCATGACAACAAATAAATTGCAATAAGAAGTATCTGCTTAGTTTTGAAAAATGTAAAATGTAGGAAAATGCAAAGGTCCAAAGAAAGATATTTTCAAATGTAATGCTTCAAATTGTGATTCACTATTTTCTAGGGATTTTATATGTTATATTTGTTGAGAAGAGATTTGTGTATTATTTGTCTGCATACAGAGATGGGACCAATTTGTTTTCATTAAAAAGTCATTTGGTTACATATACTGATTTGACTTATAAATACAAGACTTAAAAATTCAGTTTGGTTTCATAGTGTTTCTAAATATGATATAATTGTACCCTACCTTTTTTTTTACTGACTCTTGCACATCATGGAAACTCATACAGCAGAACAATTAGGTACTTTTTCAATAGGCAACTAGACTTTCTGGTTTTTCTTTGAAGACCAGAGCTGAAGAAGCTTCTTGGATGAGAAGCAAAATGTCTTCAAAGAAAAGCCAGAAAGTCCAGTTGCCTCTTGAAAAAGCACCTTTTTGGACAACCATGACCTAGATGATTAAGAATCTCCATAGACATCCCACAATAATGTTGCAGGATCCAATCTGGGTTGGTCACAGTGACCAGAGGTTTAGTCTTCTGAACTTTTGGACTTGTGCTGGTGCCCATCTTCAGGGAACTTCTCTCTTCTTCTCACACATTCCATAGAGAGAAGTTCTCTGAGGATGGGCTCCAGCACAAGTCCAAAAGTTCAGAAGACTAAACTTCTGGTCCTGGTGATTGACCCAGATTGGATCCTGCAGAGTTTATATGTGTATGTATATATGTATGTATACATACATGTCCCAAAGGTGTTTTTTCAAAAGGCAACTGGACTTTTAAGTTTTTTCTTTGAAGACGTTTCATTTCTCATCCAAGAAGCTTCTTCATCTTATACATAATACAGTATACACACATGCACATACACATACACATACACTCACACACAGAGAGAGTATATATTCAATTTCTATACCTTATATAGAAATTATTTATAGAAATACAATTATATAGAAATACATAGTCCTCAGTTACTGATTACAATTGGGACCAGCAATTCATAACTAATTGGCGCAGTTCACTACTGCTGCTGCTGCTGAATATTGTGCTGGTCCACCGCCCCCGCCCCCCCCGCCATGGTGCACTCTGGATAGCACACGAACATGAGCAGAATGGACTGGCCATCATTGGCAGCCAAACAACTGCTTTGTAATAGCAAAATAGCAAAGTCTCCTGGTTAATGTAGCATCACCATATGCTAAATAGATGAATGAATAAATAAATAAATTGGTGCAGTCACCGAGCAAAAAATAAAAAAAAGTCATGTGACTGTGCTGGATTTACAATGTCACGTTTGCTTCTTCTGTTAGTGAATCACCATGATTGTTAAATGTGTGACCACAACTTGCAATTTCACTTCCATGTTCGTTATTCATCGTGCTTGCTGGAAGATGGCTGTAAAGTAAAAAATGGTACACACAGGACACAGTCAAAAATGTGAAAATGGTCACAAAGGTTTTTTTAACCATTGTAATTTCAGTCACTAAACAAGGTAGTCAGTAAGCAAGGACTACGGTGTAATTTTTTTTTTTTGTAAAAGATCCACTTAAAACCCAAATAAGAAACATGCAGTAAGTATATACTTAATCCTGACAAATGGTGATATGTCAAAAGGAAGAGGGGAAAAAAAGTTTAACTAATCCAAGGTAAAATTTTAAAGCAGATTGTATTAATTAATATATTGTGTCCTTCTGGCACGAAGAGAATATTGTCTATAATTAAAATGTGTATGTTTTACTTTGAATTGCATTATGCAATTTTCAGGATGTACTTCTTTAACAGTATTAATATTCTCATTTACTGCAGCATATTTTCCATATTTTGGTATTTATTTTCTGACATCCTCCTTGGGTTACAATCTACCTGCTTTCAGGATTTAGTCAAAAAAGTGATTCACTCGGGGTCCCCTCAAAATCAATTGAGTAAAGCAGTTAACATAAAAAACAGTTAAAAAAGAGCTTGGATTGTGAATACACAGAGTCAGATCCAATCTCATTTATGGTGTTTTCTAGGTCAGGGGTCTCCAACCTTGGCAACTTTAAGCCTGGTGGACTTCAACTCCCAGAATTCTGGGAGTTGAGTCCTCCAGGCTTAAAGTTACCAAGGTTGGAGGCCCCCTGTTCTAGGTAACTAAAGAAATCTCTTTAAAGGAGCTTGTGGGGGAAAAATTAATAGGGACATCCATTTAAATTTAATTTATAGGGACGTCCATTTAAATTTAAATTAATAAATGTGTAATAACAAAATGACCATCCTTTCCCCCCATATTGGTAGAATCAGGTAGACTCAGGTTCAGTTCTCTGTTTAGAGTTTGATATCAGGTTGCTATCTTATTTCAACCTAATTTTTCTCACAGGGCTCTTTGAAGCAAAACAAGATGGTGGCCATGGAGAAAAAGAGCCCTACATTCTGCCTACAGCTATTTGAGGAAAAGGGGGATTAGAAAGGCAAACCAACATAGCGTATAGTATAAACACTGGTTTTAAAGTGCACCCTCATAATAGCTATAACTAAACCTGCTCTGGAGAGAGAGGCCTCAGTTTTCTCTCTGAAGAGAAAGCATTGTGGTTAAATTGCTTCAACACCAACCAGAAACACATCTCCGATTTTAAGAAGGCACAGCAATCTGAAGATGTGGTCTGTAGATTATCTCTTTTACTTCCTACTGAGTGCGCAAATTATTTCTTCAAAGTGCGGAGGGTAGAATGGGAAAAACCAACCTTAGTTTCCTAAAGCTGTTGCTGTCTCTTGGGAAGATAAGGGGGTGGGGAATCATACCTGTGAAATTGGGAAACCAGATTCTATCTATGCTATCTTAACACTAGCTTTATTCGTTTTCTAGCAGATGTCTCAGAAATAGCAGGAACCAGGCATCTGATTAAAATGTAAAAAGTATTTTTCTATACTTTAACAACAGTGCAACAACCTGTAGCAGAAAAAAAACAATTTTTAGTTTAAAATAAATTAAGAGAGTGTCCTTATCCAACAATTACTGAGAGGAGAAATAGTAGAAAATCTTCAGTGGAGAAGCTATCCATCCTTAGGGTTCATGGCATTTTCTTGATTTAATTTTAGTTTATAGACATCTGAAATAAATTTTACTATACCAATCAAAACTCAGCTAGCTTCTTCCAGAAAGCATCTTCCCAAGAATATGCCAGGGAATAAGAGGGAGCTCAGGCATCCTAGTTAGATGCCACCACTAAACTATAACTCTTCCAATTACTATACAAGACTAATATTTACTTCATATTACTCCTAAAAAGCAGGACTTTCCAGGGTTGTGAATCTAAGATTGCTAATACCTAAGTAAGAATTCTGACATAATGCCAACTCTTAGAGACTGCATATCAATTCATGGGAGAGCACTGTCAAACTAATATAATTTCTAGAACTAGATACTTTTTTATTCTTCTCTGACAAGAAGAATATTGGGAAATGATTCAATGTACTTGATGTTTCAGTGAATAAAAGCACTTTTCCTCTTGAGAATCATGTATAGAGAGCTCCTGAATGCCCAAGAAACTCAGGTGCACATACAATTAGATGACCACTTGGTGGTCTGGTTGAAGAAATAAACATAATTAATATTTTGGGCCAATTTCTGTATGAAGTAATACTTAGAAAGAGGGCAGAATGCATTATTTGGGGTATGGCATTTCATATATTCAAGCAACATAGTGCTGCTTCATAGAAACTAGAATCAAAATTCTGTCTTAGCGTTCATAGCATTCTCTAACCTGCAATCTAGGTCAGATCTCAGCTGAAAAAGGAAAGAAACAACACTTGCTTTGAAGCCTGGTTGTTTGCTTGCTGCTATATAAGTATTTATTAATATTAATAGTGTAAAGTTAAGCTCGCCTCATACATTATTTAACCAAAGACTTTATTGTAAATGACTGAGCAGCTAAAAGATTAAAGGTTTGAAATAGTCCAATGCTGCTTCTTGTTTTGACAATTTTCCTTATTAAGAAGACAATATTCTGACACAACTACAAAAGGTTCAAATTTGTTTTCATTTATTAACACATAATTGAAGCATTGTCTAGTAAAGGAGGAGGGAAATCAGAGAAATTTATAAGGCTGACTTGAAAAATGCCATGGAAGAATAGTAACTTTTTTAAAACATCTTTTTTTTTTCTGTGGGTTTTCAACAACGCATGAAGAGTCAAGGAAATGCACAGAGTAGAATACTTTAAAATACCGCAGAGCTCAGTAAGAGAAATAAAAGTCAAGTCCCACTAATAGAAACATACTTTCAATAGTGATAAATATGCTTTCAGGAGGCTAAACAGGTGGTTGGTTAAATGTTAGTCAAAAGCAACAGGATAGTTTATAGTGTTGTGGGTCCAACTCATACCTCAGTGGACTGAGCTCTGTCAGAGTTGCAGATTTTTGACCATATTCTTATTAATGATCAGAAGGAGCAGAACCATATTGGCAAAGTGAAATACTACACAACAAAGCAACACAATATAAATGGTAATCATAGTCTCAACCGCCAACGCTTTCAGCTTAAACTGAATAACCAGTGCTTGTCAGTATAAACTTGGTAGGTATTAGTACTTCATTGTAATGTGGGAAGACCTCAATGCTGATGTACAGAATGTAAAAGTAAAATGTGATTCAAGAGGGCACATTCCTAGACTGTTCATCTTGAACCCATATAAGAGCTTAATTGAAAATGAGGAAGTGAAATTAAAGTTTATTAAAGGTGCTGGGAGCTAAGAAAGTGAATGAAGCTCAAAGCATTAGAGAGAGACAACAAATGCCAGGCCAATAATCAATAAAACATTTGCAAAAACATTAACAAATGGTCCATGATTACTTCATCAGTCATATCTGTAATAAACATTTGGAAATTTCTGAGATATTTGGATGCAATTTCTATTGTTTGTAGCAGTAAATAAAATGTATTTTATTTCTTTTTTGGAGAGCAGGATGGGTAGAATTAAAAAAAATATATGGTAAAGGCTTTTTTTATTGCCCCAAAAAGAAAAGGCAAAATCAACCAGAGGCACTTACAGGTCATATATAAGGAAGTTAATCTGTAATCATTTAACTATCAACAGATTCTAGTAGTACAACAACAGTTCCATACAGGCAAATGAAACAGAATAAATAAAAGGAGTGAACGAACTGCATTTAGGCAGAAACAGAAATCCAGAAATTGGTCAGAGATACATATGATTTTACTGATATAAGGATTTGGGGGGAAGATGGAAAAGCTCACATATTAAAGTAAGCCAACAAGAAGTAAAAGGACATCATGTTTATGTTTTAAAAACATAAACGTATCTTCCATTTTTTCTTTCCCAGCACAAAATAAGTTGTAAAACAAGTCAATCCCATTAGACGAAATCAGAAAAGACAAGGCAAAAAGAAACTAGAAAAACAAAAGAATGTCCTACCCCACAAGCAGACAGGCAGGCAGAGATGACTGAGGTAACAAAACCCATGTCAATTTCAGGGAGAACCCACCACTCATCTCCCCCCCCTCCCATACCATTCCCCTGTATGGAACTGTTATTGGGCTAAATTACATTAAATTAAATTAAATTAATTTAAATTATTTATTATTTATTTATTAATAATTTATTTATTATTTATTATTATTAAATAATTTAAATTAAATTAAATTAAACCAATCTCTCTGTGCTGCGTCACCTGCAAAGTTATGGAATCAATCATCAACCAATCCATTACCTTCCACTTAGAAACAAACAACTTACTCTCTAATAAACAATTTGGTTTTAGGAAAAAATTATCATGTAACTTATAACTTCTTCACTGCAAAAACATATGGACTACAAATCTTGATCAAGGCAAAACAATAGATGCAATCTACATAGACTTCTGCAAAGCTTTTGACTCAGTAGTACATGATAAACTTCTCCTAAAACTAAAATCCTATGGCATTTCAGGACCCCTTCACAAATGGATATCTGCTTTTCTGTCTAACAGACAACAAGTGGTCAAAATTGGCAATGCTCTATCAAATCCTGTTCCTGTCAAGAGTGGCGTTCCTCAAGGCAGCGTTCTTGGACCAACACTCTTCATACTATACATAAATGATCTTTGTGACCATATCTCAAGTAATTGTGTTCTCTTTGCTGACGATGTCAAACTATTTAACACCACCGACAATACATCTACCATTCAAAAAGACCTGGATCATCTAACCACTTGGTCTAAAACTTGGCAACTCCAAATCTCAACCAGCAAATGCTCAGTCTTACATATTGGAAAAAAGAACCCAAACACTAAGTATATACTTGCTGGACATTACCTTACAGATGACCCCCACCCTGTTAAAGACCTTGGAGTTTTCATATCAAATGATCTATGTGCCAAAGCCCACTGCAACTACATAGCAAAAAAGGCTCTAAGAGTTGTAAACCTAATCTTGCATAGCTTCTTTTCCAAAAACACTACACTACTAACCAGAGCATATAAAACATTTGCTAGACCAATTCTAGAATATAGCTCACCTGTTTGGAACCCTCACCACATCTCTGACATCAATACAATTGAACGTGTCCAGAAATATTTTACAAGAAGAGTTCTCTATTCCTCTGAAAACAATAAAATACCCTACCCCACCAGACTTGAAATCCTAGGCTTAGAAAACTTAGAACTCCGTCGCTTTCGACAAGACCTAAGTTTAACTCATAGAATCATCTATTGTAATGTCCTTCCTGTTAAGGACTACTTCAGCTTTAATTGCAATAATACAAGAGCAACCAATAGATTTAAACTTAATGTTAAATGCTTTAATCTAGATTGCAGAAAATATGACTTCTGTAACAGAATCATCAGTGCTTGGAACACTTTACCTGACTCCGTGGTCTCTTCCCATAATCCCAAAAGCTTTAACCAAAAACTTTCTACTATTGATCTCAACCCATTCGTAAGACGACCATAAGGGGTGTGCATAAGAGCACAAACGTGCCTACCGTTCCTGTCCTATTGTTTTTCTTTTTTCTTCTTATATATATATATGTTTATACCTCTTTATATTTCCTCATATATATGTTTATATACTATATAATCTTTTTGTGTGATGCTTATATATATTGTTTTGACAAAATAAATAAATAAATAAAATAAATAAATAAGCCTTGCTAGGGGAATTCTGGGAGTTGAAGTCCACAAGTTTTAAAGTTGCCAAGTTTGGAGACCCCACCGATGTATAGGACTGATGTTGCAACTTTGAATGCTAGCTCTTAGAATCCCAAAAGCAACATAGGACAAGTCACAAAATCTTCAAAATGCTTTAGAACCACCAAGTTCAATTTGTTGCTTTAAAATAGGACCTTGCCTCAATTCCAATAATTTGCTTCGTTTCAGTCGATGCTCTGTTGAATCAAATCACTCAATTGAAGCTTTGCAGAATGTACATATTAAATGTAGAGGCACATGTGAACAAATTCACGTTAGACTACCATCCATTTTTCTTAGTAGCAGCTGCTTCCATAATAACAGTGCAAGCAGAAACTGAACAGCCTGCATTACATTTACAATAATTTTCTACATCTATACCAAATGTTCATGCAGGCAGGAACTGTGATATTTAAACCTATAATAACATACAAGACTCTGCAAAGTCTGTATATACTGTATTGCCAAGACACTGTGTTCTTAATTAAACATTTCTGGAGTTTTCAAGCATGAGTAGAAATATTCTTAAATGAAATTGAAAGGCTATATATATTTTACATATGAATGTGTATGCTTTTTGCAATGGAAGTATTTTATCAATATAAACAAATAGCACAAGATCCTGCCACAAATCAATGTATCATGAAATGAGTCTTCCTGTGTTAGCAAAACACTTTTCCAATGAAGCATGATCTTCTGGAACTTTTACAAATAATATTCTAGCATCTTCCACCAACTCTGATCCCAAGTCCACAGTATGGAAATGCATTTACAAGTTCTCAGCTTGAACACCTAATGATCACAGTACTGTCTTATGTCTAAGGATATTTAGCCATGTAGTACAGCTGTATTATTATTATCCTTTTCATCTTTTCTACTACCTTCTCCTATTGGTATCTATATTATCTTGTTATTTGTATGTATACTTGTTATTTGTATGTACATATTGCTTGTACACTGAGAGGTTATGCATTGGAGACAAATTCCTTTGTGTCCAATAAAGAATATTCCTATGCTATGCTATGCTGTGCTGTGCTGTGCTGTGCTGTGCTGTGCTGTGCTGTGCTATGTTGTGTTATGCTGTGTTATGCTATACCACGCTATGCCATGCCATGCCATTCTCGTAAAGATGAACTCCAAACAGAAATGATCTGGGATTCCAGATAATACTTCTTCTTCACTTCAAGACCCCATTTATTGTTTAAGTGGGGTCTTGTCTCTACCCTTCAGTGTGACTGTGGTGCTCCTCGACAAAATATCCACCACATTGTGTCCAAATGTCCATCAAGAGCTTACACTGGCCCAATGTCTGATTTTTTCAACATAGACCACCCTGTCCTTGAATGGCTGGGTGGACTGGACATTAACATTTGAACTACTATAAATCCATGCATTTGCCATATGCTAAATAAATTCACTTCAAGCGCCATTTTAGTTTTAATTTATCTAGTAACAAATAATTTGCTTTGTATGTGTATGTCTGTGTGTGTCTGTGTGATGTGTATGTCTGTGTGTGTCTGTGTGTGATCAACAATTGTCTGCAACATGACAACTGAAAGGCATTTTTTTCTTCTTTGTTCAGCCTTTCAAATTCATCTAACTTTAACAACTTTTTGCTTTTCAAAATAGCAAGAGTAATATGCCATAATTACATCTGATTTGGAAAATGTTGATGCCTGCCACAACACATGATTTGTACATATTAGTGAGCATCATTTTCAATACCACTGGCCACACAGCAGAAACCAAGGTAACATTTTGTTCATGGTAGTTCACATTCATGCTCAAAAGTAAGTTTCTGAAATAAATTTAAATTATTCCAATCATCTGATGTGCTTGTGATGCCTTAGGATAGATTTCTTACTAATACTGATTTCTTAGCAGTGCCCCAATGTGCCATCTACATTATAATTTCACTCGAGAATACCACTCCTAGAAAAAATGCCATTTAAGGTAGCTTAAATTCAGTTTAGCACACTGATCAGAAAGTTCACTTGCATTATTTGCTTTGTTTTAATTCACATTCTTTGATGTTCATGAGATACAGTAGAACCTCTGACCATGAACCAAATTGGGTTCTGACCAAATAATTCACAATTTTTCTTGCGTGGCTGATTTCCCCTTCTGCATCAATTTTTTTTGTTGTAAGTGCCAAATTTCCCAAATTAGGTTTGGGTCATGACAAAATCGGGTTGCGACCAAAGTTGTGGAACGAATTACGGTCATGACCAGAGGTTCTACTGTATATTTTTATTTTTATTTATTTATTTATTTTATTTGTCACAACAGTATATATAAGCATAAGCATGAAAATAACTATATAATATATAAGCATATATATGAGCGTAAGTATGTAATAACTATATTAATTGGATATAATGAAAGGAAACAATAGGACAGGAACGGTAGGCACGTTTGTGCTCTTACGCACGCCCCTTATAGACCTCTTAGGAATGGGGTGAGGTCAATAGTAGAGAGTTTTTGGTTAAAGCTTTGGGGATTTTGAGAAGAGACCACAGAGTCAGGTAGTGTGTTCCAAGCACTAATAACTCTGTTACAGAAGTCATATTTTCTGCAATCAAGATTGAAACGGTTAACATTGAGTTTAAATCTATTGTTTGCTCTTGTATTGTTATGACTGAAGCTAAAGTAGTCTTCAACAGAAAAGACATTGCAATAGATGATTCTATGAGTTAAACACAGGTCCTGTCGAAGGCGGCGGAGTTCTAAGTTTTCTAAATTCAAGATTTCAAGTCTGGTGGCATAAGGTATTTTTTTGTATTCAGAGCTCTTCTTGTGAAATATTTCTGGACACGTTCAATTGTATTCAACTGAAATGTGGTATGGGTTCCAGACAGGTGAACTGTATTCAAGAATTCGTCTAGCAAATGTTTTGTAAGCTCTGGTTAGCAGTGTAGTTGTTCTGTCCCCCTCGCCTCAGTCCAAGCTATGACTTAATTAGCCGGCAACTATCAGCTTCTGGCAGCAAACTAGCGAGCGTCTGCCAAGTGTCTCTGTTATCTCTCTTGATTCCGATGAGTCAACCAGGAACAAACAGTACTTCAGTTCTAGTTAAGCAGTTGATTTGCTTGCCACAAAGGGGTATAGCAGCCCTTGCTGCTTTTATATCCTGTGGGGTGTGGCTCCATGACTCAGCACTTCCTAGGCCTGCCCCATCCTTGCTTCTGTTGTTCCCGCCTCTCCTGCCTACGAAACCTAGGGTCCAGCCTGATTGCCATCAGCCGGATCTGGAGGCATGGCCTGGGGAGCCGGGGGGGGGGGGAAGAGTCAGGGGACAGAGGCCTCGTTATCTCCTCCACCTGGCCTGCCTCTGGCTCCTGGAGCTGAGCCAGGGAAGCTGGTGCTCCAGAGGTAAGTCCTGATGGCCTTCCCCCCTCACTTTCCGAGTCACTTTCTGGCAGGGGGCCCGGCTCGGGGGGCGCAGACACAACAGTAGTGTTTCTGGAGAAGAAGCTATGTAAGATTAGGTTTACAACTCTTAAAGCCTTTTTTACGATGTAGTTGCAGTGGGCTTTGGCACTTAGATCATTGGATATGAAAACTACAAGGTCTTAACAGGGTGGGGGTCATCTGTAAGGTAATGTCCATCGAGTTTGTATTTAGTGTTTAGATTCTTTTTTTCCAATGTGTAAGACAGCGCATTTGCTGGTTGAGATTTGGAGTTGCCAAGTTTTTGATCATTCTGGCACAAAGTCAAGGTCTTTTTGAAGGGTTGTTATATTGTTGGTAGTGTTAAATATTTTGACATCATCAGCGAAGAGAACACAATTACTTTTAATATGGTCACAGAGATCATTAATGTATAATATAAAGAGTGTTGGTCCAAGAACACTGCCTTGGGGAATGCCACTATTGACAGGAACAGGATTTGATAGGGCATTGCCTATTTTGACTACTTGTTGTCTGTTTGACAGGAACGCAATTATCCAATTGTGGAGGGGTCCAGAGATGCCATAGGATTTTAGTTTTAGGAGAAGTTTGTCATATACCACTGAGTCAAAAGCTTTACAGAAGTCTATGTAAATTGCATCTATTGTTTTGCCTTGATCAAGATTTGTAGTCAATATGTTTTTGCAGTGAAGAAGTTGTAAGTTACATGATAGTTTTTTTCTGAAACCAAATTGTTTATTAGAGAGTAGATTGATTGTTTCTAGGTGGAGGGTAATGGATTGGTTGATGATGGATTCCATTACTTTGCAGGTGACGTAGCACAGAGAGATTGGTCTGTAATTTTCAACTAAGCTGGGGTCTCCTTTTTTGAAGACAGGGATGACTGTGGCTAGTGACCAAAGTTTGGGAAGGGAACTGGTCATGAAGGCTTTTCCAAAGATTATGCTTAGGGGTTCTGCTATATTAGTGGAAAGCTTTTTTAAGGAGTATGCACATAGTCCATCAGGTCCAATAGATAGGGATGGTTTCAGTTTGCGAAGAGCTTTTTCAACATTATCTTCTGTGAAATCTATTATCTATCAGGTTGTTGTTGGTGCGGTTTGGGAATGTTGGGTATGAGCCATTACTGTTAACAAAGACTGAGCCGAAGAATGTGTTAAAGAGGTTTGCTTTAAATGTTTCATCATTATTTTCTTTGCCGTTAGATTCTTTTAGTGGTGGGATGGATCTTGAGTCTTTAAGTTTGTTTTCACAAAATTATAAAAAGCACGATTAGAATTTGTGCTCAGAAGGTCTTCTTCTTGCTTGGTGTGGTAATTGGTGCATTCAATTTTTATTTGGTTGCATATATCTCAGTAGCGGTTTTTGAAATTTGCTACATGTCCCTTTTTGTTTTTTCTCCAAAGGGATTTTTTTTTTGATTGAAGCTTTTTTATTGATATGGGTAATTTGTTTTTTCTGATTTTGGTGGTGGTTTGTGGTATGCAGAATTTAATGACTCTACTGATTTCGAGTAGGAAAACTCTGTAGTGGTCTTCAGCAGTGATACAGGTTGAGAATAGATTTTGCCAGTCAAGAAATGAGGGGTAGGTGTTTATAAGGTCATAGTTGGCTTTTTTGAAATTGTAGTTTGGAATACTATTATTATGATGATTTTTGTAAGGGCGTATATTGAGGCAAAAGTCTATCATGCTGTGGTCACTGTTGGAAAAGGGTTCTTTTATTTGTAGTCCATAAATTGAGTTTGAGTTGTTGCAGAAGATGAGGTCAAGGCAGTTGTTGAGTCTTGTATTGTTAGTTACTAGTTGTTCAAAACCTAGATTTGTAACAGTGTTTTATAGGGTAGTATGGATGGGTTCAGTTGTACATTCGTTAGTTATCCAGTTAATAAGAGGTATATTGAGGTCACCCAGGAAGATGAGAGGATATGGGCAAGAGGTAGCCCAAGTTAGTAGTGAGGTTAACATGTTCGCATGTGCGATGTCGTAGTCAGGGGCTCTGTAGCATAATAGGAATCGAAGTGTGGTGTTAAGGAATGGTTGCATACAATAGTTTCTGGGATAGCAAGTTTATGTGTAACTTGAACATTTTTTAGATTCAGTGACTTTTTATGAAAGATAGCCACTCCACCTCCTCTGCGGGTTTCACGATCTGATTTAAAAACATGATACTCTTTGTTTGAAATTGTAGTTTGGAATACTATTATTATGATGATTTTTGTAAGGGCGTATATTGAGGCAAAAGTCTATCATGCTGTGGTCACTGTTGGAAAAGGGTTCTTTTATTTGTAGTCCATAAATTGAGTTTGAGTTGTTGCAGAAGATGAGGTCAAGGCAGTTGTTGAGTCTTGTATTGTTAGTTACTAGTTGTTCAAAACCTAGATTTGTAACAGTGTTTTATAGGATAGTATGGATGGGTTCAGTTGTACATTCGTTAGTTATCCAGTTAATAAGAGGTATATTGAGGTCACCCAGGAAGATGAGAGGATATGGGCAAGAGGTAGCCCAAGTTAGTAGTGAGGTTAACATGTTCGCATGTGCGATGTCGTAGCCAGGGGCTCTGTAGCATAATAGGAATCGAAGTGTGGTGTTAAGGAATGGTTGCATACAATAGTTTCTGGGATAGCAAGTTTATGTGTAACTTGAACATTTTTTAGATTCAGTGACTTTTTATGAAAGATAGCCACTCCACCTCCTCTGCGGGTTTCACGATCTGATTTAAAAACATGATACTCTTTGTTTGAAATAATGGAGTCAGGGATGGATGAGTTCAGCCATGTTTCGCATACAAATATAATATCAAATGTACCATTGTTTAACATGAGGATAAATTCAGGCAATTTGTTAACAATGCTTTTTGCATTTATCAATTTGCATTTAAGATCTGCTACATTTGGTGAAGAGGAAATAAGGGGCGTGCGTACCTATTTGTTGATGATAGTTGGTTGAAAGTTCTGATCCATGAATGTTTGGAGGTTCTGTTCAAAGGGCATTTGAAAGTTGGTTGGTTGAGCTACGAATGGTTGGAGGTTTTGTTCAACGGGCAGTTGGAGGTTCGTTGGTTGAGCTACGGTTGGTTGAACAATGGATGGTTGAACAATGGGTGGTTGGGGGTTCTGTATGATGGGTGGATGAACGGGTGGATGGAGGTTGGTTGTGTAATGTATCTTTAAAAGTTTTGGCGGGAAAATAGCACGTTGCTGATTGGTTGAAGCCTCCGGCTAAACTGTATATAAAGAGAGGCTTTTCCCAGCACTGGCTGCTGGGTTCACCATATAGTAAAGAGCTGTTGTCACTATCCTGGTCTCCTGCCTCGTTATTGCCCGAATCTAACACTGGCGACGAAGGTGGGATCTCGAGGCTAAGAGCGCCAGGAAAAGAGCTGAACCCACCAGGAAGAGGCGAACCCAGCAAACAAGGGGCGGAAAGCAGCGATGTCCGGCTACACACCGCCAGCGCCATTCGACCCAGCTAAGGAAAAATGGGGGTCATACATGGCTCGTTTCGAGTGTTTCCTCGGCGAGCGAACTTCAAGGAGTTTCAGACAACAGGAAGCGAGCGTATTTCCTGAGCCACTGCGGTCCAGAGTTTTGACACGCAGAATCCTGGCGAGCCAACGCCGTACAGTCGGTACCGTGGCAAACTCTGCAGACTTTATTGAAAGCCATTATGCACCAACGCCGTCCAAGTATGTGCAACGGTTCAATTCGGGGCGCAGACAGCAAGAGGCGAGTCCATCAGCGCATACATGGCCGCCCTGAGGAAAGCCTCAAAACATTGCGAGTACCGAGACTTGGATGAGGCATTGCTGGAGCAACTCATCCATGGGGTCAGGGACATCCGTTTGCGGGCGGCTGCTGTCTAAAAGCAACCTAACGCTGGCAAACGCCTTGGGCGAAGCCAGGGCTCACGAGATGTCTACCCAAGCGGCGGAAACCCTACAAAAGCAGGTCGCACCAGCGGCTGGTGCGAAATCAACCCCGTCCACAATGAAGAGGTCCAGGCCGAATCGGACGGTGAGGAGGAGGAAGGAGTCTTCCACACGGGAGGCGGAGAAAGAAGACCGGGCGACTGCGCGAGTTGCGGAGGGCAACACCAGCGACAACAATGCAAATTTAAGGATGCCATGTCGGTGATGCGAAAGGAAGGGCACCTAGCACAGGTCTGTCGAGCACCCCAACCTTCCCGCCAAAAATTCAAACCGACCAATCAGGCGCGGGGCAGAAGCGGCCGTGATTGGTCAATTCAAAAAGGCGAAGTTGAATCAGACTGTCGTGAGAGTGGGTCACGCATCAACACGCCTAGAAAAAATCTTTACAAAGGCAAAGATTGAGGGGTGCCGTGCCGATTGGAGGTGGACACGGCTCATCGATCACGATCATGTCCTGGGACACTCGTGAAAGCCTTACCCGCCATCGCAGCGCAAGCTGCAACCACAGAAATTAAAGGTACAAGACTACCAAGGAATCGCATCCCTGTTGAGGGTAACGTCCGTCACGTCAGTATGGACAATACAAGAAAACTCTGCCCATCACCATAGTCGATGGGACCCTGCCAAGCTTGTTGGGACTGGACTGGTTCCGAGCATTGGGCATGGGTCATGACAAAATCGGGTTGCGACCAAAGTTGTGGAACGAATTACGGTCATGACCAGAGATTCTACTGTATATTTTTATTTTTATTTATTTATTTATTTTATTTGTCACAACAGTATATATAAGCATAAGCATGAAAATAACTATATAATATATAAGCATATATATGAGCGTAAGTATGTAATAACTATATTAATTGGATATAATGAAAGGAAACAATAGGACAGGAACGGTAGGCACGTTTGTGCTCTTATGCACGCCCCTTATAGACATCTTAGGAATGGGGTGAGGTCAATAGTAGACAGTTTTTGGTTAAAGCTTTGGGGATTTTGAGAAGAGACCACAAAGTCAGGTAGTGTGTTCCAAGCACTAATAACTCTGTTACAGAAGTCATATTTTCTGCAATCAAGATTGAAACGGTTAACATTGAGTTTAAATCTATTGTTTGCTCTTGTATTGTTATGACTGAAGCTGAAGTAGTCTTCAACAGAAAAGACATTGCAATAGATGATTCTATGAGTTAAACACAGGTCCTGTCGAAGGCGGCGGAGTTCTAAGTTTTCTAAATTCAAGATTTCAAGTCTGGTGGCATAAGGTATTTTTTTGTATTCAGAGCTCTTCTTGTGAAATATTTCTGGACACGTTCAATTGTATTCAACTGAAATGTGGTATGGGTTCCAGACAGGTGAACTGTATTCAAGAATTGGTCTAGCAAATGTTTTGTAAGCTCTGGTTAGCAGTGTAGTTGTTCTGTCCCCCTCGCCTCAGTCCAAGCTATGACTTAATTAGCCGGCAACTATCAGCTTCTGGCAGCAAACTAGCGAGCGTCTGCCAAGTGTCTCTGTTATCTCTCTTGATGCCGATGAGTCAACCAGGAACAAACAGTACTTCAGTTCTAGTTAAGCAGTCGATTTGCTTGCCACAAAGGGGTATAGCAGCCCTTGCTGCTTTTATATCCTGTGGGGTGTGGCTCCATGACTCAGCACTTCCTAGGCCTGCCCCATCCTTGCTTCTGTTGTTCCCGCCTCTCCTGCCTACGAAACCTAGGGTCCAGCCTGATTGCCATCAGCCGGATCTGGAGGCATGGCCTGGGGAGCCGGGGGGGGGGGAAGAGTCAGGGGACAGAGGCCTCGTTATCTCCTCCACCTGGCCTGCCTCTGGCTCCTGGAGCTGAGCCAGGGAAGCTGGTGCTCCAGAGGTAAGTCCTGATGGCCTTCCCCCCTCACTTTCCGAGTCACTTTCTGGCAGGGGGCCCGGCTCGGGGGGCGCAGACACAACAGTAGTGTTTCTGGAGAAGAAGCTATGTAAGATTAGGTTTACAACTCTTAAAGCCTTTTTTACGATGTAGTTGCAGTGGGCTTTGGCACTTAGATCATTGGATATGAAAACTACAAGGTCTTAACAGGGTGGGGGTCATCTGTAAGGTAATGTCCATCGAGTTTGTATTTAGTGTTTAGATTCTTTTTTTCCAATGTGTAAGACAGCGCATTTGCTGGTTGAGATTTGGAGTTGCCAAGTTTTTGATCATTCTGGCACAAAGTCAAGGTCTTTTTGAAGGGTTGTTATATTGTTGGTAGTGTTAAATATTTTGACATCATCAGCGAAGAGAACACAATTACTTTTAATATGGTCACAGAGATCTACGTTATCTACGGGACCGCCTACTGCGACCAGATACCTCTCACCGACCCGTGCGCTCTCACAGAGAGGGACTCCTCAGGGTGCCGTCAGCTAGGCAGTGTCGTCTGGCGGCGCCCAGGAAGGTTTCTGTGGGGCTCCGCCCTCTGGAGCAGCTCCCCAGGACTCCGTCAACTTCGGACCTTGAACCTTCCGTCGCGAGCTCAAGACACATTTATTCATCTGTGCAGGACTGGCTTAGATTTTAAATTTTATAGGGGTTTTAAATTGATTTTAATATTTATATTTCTATTTTAAATGATAGGGCACTGGAATAAGTTTTTTAAAGATTATTTTAATTTTGTATACTGATGTTTTATATGCCTGTAAACCGCCCTGAGTCCTTTTGGGAGATAGGGCGGTATATAAATTTAAATAATAAATAAATAAATAAAATAAATATCATTAATGTATAATATAAAGAGTGTTGGTCCAAGAACACTGCCTTGGGGAATGCCACTATTGACAGGAACAGGATTTGATAGGGCATTGCCTATTTTGACTACTTGTTGTCTGTTTGACAGGAACACAATTATCCAATTGTGGAGGGGTCCAGAGATGCCATAGGATTTTAGTTTTAGGAGAAGTTTGTCATATACCACTGAGTCAAAAGCTTTACAGAAGTCTATGTAAATTGCATCTATTGTTTTGCCTTGATCAAGATTTGTAGTCAATATGTTTTTGCAGTGAAGAAGTTGTAAGTTACATGATAGTTTTTTTCTGAAACCAAATTGTTTATTAGAGAGTAGATTGATTGTTTCTAGGTGGAGGGTAATGGATTGGTTGATGATGGATTCCATTACTTTGCAGGTGACGTAGCACAGAGAGATTGGTCTGTAATTTTCAACTAAGCTGGGGTCTCCTTTTTTGAAGACAGGGATGACTGTGGCTAGTGACCAAAGTTTGGGAAGGGAACTGGTCATGAAGGCTTTTCCAAAGATTATGCTTAGGGGTTCTGCTATATTAGTGGAAAGCTTTTTTAAGGAGTATGCACATAGTCCATCAGGTCCAATAGATAGGGATGGTTTCAGTTTGCGAAGAGCTTTTTCAACATTATCTTCTGTGAAATCTATTAGTGTTAGGTTGTTGTTGGTGCGGTTTGGGAATGTTGGGTATGAGCCATTACTGTTAACAAAGACTGAGCCGAAGAATGTGTTAAAGAGGTTTGCTTTAACTGTTTCATCATTATTTTCTTTGCCGTTAGATTCTTTTAGTGGTGGGATGGATCTTGAGTCTTTAAGTTTGTTGTTCACAAAATTATAAAAAGCACGATTAGAATTTGTGCTCAGAAGGTCTTCTTCTTGCTTGGTGTGGTAATTGGTGCATTCAATTTTTATTTGGTTGCATATATCTCAGTAGCGGTTTTTGAAATTTGCTACATGTCCCTTTTTGTTTTTTCTCCAAAGGGATTTTTTTTTTGATTGAAGCTTTTTTATTGATATGGGTAATTTGTTTTTTCTGATTTTGGTGGTGGTTTGTGGTATGCAGAATTTAATGACTCTACTGATTTCGAGTAGGAAAACTCTGTAGTGGTCTTTAGCAGTGATACAGGTTGAGAATAGATTTTGCCAGTCAAGAAATGAGGGGTAGGTGTTTATAAGGTCATAGTTGGCTTTTTTGAAATTGTAGTTTGGAATACTATTATTATGATGATTTTTGTAAGGGCGTATATTGAGGCAAAAGTCTATCATGCTGTGGTCACTGTTGGAAAAGGGTTCTTTTATTTGTAGTCCATAAATTGAGTTTGAGTTGTTGCAGAAGATGAGGTCAAGGCAGTTGTTGAGTCTTGTATTGTTAGTTACTAGTTGTTCAAAACCTAGATTTGTAACAGTGTTTTATAGGATAGTATGGATGGGTTCAGTTGTACATTCGTTAGTTATCCAGTTAATAAGAGGTATATTGAGGTCACCCAGGAAGATGAGAGGATAAGGGCAAGAGGTAGCCCAAGTTAGTAGTGAGGTTAAAATGTTTGCATGTGCGATGTCGTAGTCAGGGGCTCTGTAGCATAGTAGGAATCGAAGTGTGATGTTAAGGGACAGGTCGCATACAATAGTTTCCGGGATAACAAGTTTATGTGCAACTTGAACATTTTTTAGATTCAGTGACTTTTTATGAAAGATAGCTACTACACCTCCTCTGCGGGTTTCACGATCTGATCTAAAAACATGGTACTCTTTGTTTGAAATAATGGAGTCAGGGATGGATGAGTTCAGCCATGTTTCGCATACAAATATAATATCAAATGTACCATTGTTTAACATGAGGATAAATTCAGGCAATTTGTTTACAATGCTTCTTGCGTTTATCAATTTGCATTTAAGATCTGCTACGTTTGGTGAAGAGGAAATAAGGGGCGTGCGTACCTATTTGTTGATGATAGTTGGTTGAAGGTTCTGATCCATGAATGTTTGGAGGTTCTGTTCAAAGGGCATTTGAAGGTTGGTTGGTTGAGCTACGAATGGTGGAGGTTTTGTTCAACGGGCAGTTGGAGGTTGGTTGGTTCAGTTACGGTTGGTTGAACAATGGATGGTTGAACAATGGGTGGTTGGGGGTTCTGTGCGACAGGTGGATGGACGGGTGGATGGAGGTTAGTTGGTTGAGTGACAGTTGGTTGAGATTTTTGTACGATGGATATTGGAAGTTCGATGTGATGGTTGGTTGGATGCTTTGATTAGCGGAGGGTTGGATGTTGGCCAGTTGGTTGTAGGTTTTTCTTTTTATGCAGTCAGCATGGTAGTCATTGTAAAGGTTGGTTTCTCCTTCGTCTTGCCTTCATTTGAGTTGTGCGCGAAGTTCACGAGAGCGAATCCGTTGATGAAAAGATAGATCAGGTCTTGCTCTACGTTTGTTGAGGCTGAGGTTGGTTCTGGCAATTTTGTTTATGGCTTGAATGAACTTTTTTTTGCTGATCTCATTTATGCAGATGACTCTACAGAATTTTGGTGCCACTGAGTCATCGCTGCTTTTGTATTCAGGTCCATCTCTGGAGACTTCCGTTATATCTTCAGGGGTGGGTGAAATGTAATTTTTAATAATGTTACAAACTTGAGTAATATCTGATTCACTGGTATTATCTAATCCAAATAATATTGCATTTTGACACTTCTGTTCTCTTTCAATGGTATCTTTAATTAAAATGGCTATGTTGTTTGTTTGTTTGATTGATTGATTAACAAATTGATTGATTGACAAATCCGAATATTATCTTAATAAACCGTTGCTTTCTTGAAAATGAATACACCTATTTTGGTATGTGCTACTAATATGAGGCCAGGTTTAAATTACAAATCCTATAATCAGCCTCAGTTTAGGAGGTGGGCCTGGATGGGTGGATGATTTTCTAGGAGAAATAGATGAGACATAGTATGGGAGATATAGTTTAATGTTTCCTTCTGTAAAATACTCCCTTCTGATAGCTTTTATGGATCCTGTGTTCAGCTTCCCTTTGAATGGCTTTAGAGATGGGTCTGATTTCCGGATGTTGTTAAACTGGATCTCCCTTCCACTCTCATTACTGGTCGCGAATATCTTAGGACCACAGCTGTTCTAATGGTGTAGCCTTAATGAAGCCAAACTACACTGAAGGACATTGATGATATGGAAAGAACTCAACTCTTGAAAGGTATGTATGTATGTATGTAGACAAACTTTATTCAACTGCCATTTGAAGTAATCAAAAACATTGGCTGATTGATTGAACAGAACTTAAGAATATGGCTGATATGATTTAATATAAGATTTTTCTGACTATAAACTGTGAAGGACACCTGGTAGAAAGAGACTGTTCAATCTAAATTAGAAGCATATTTCCCTCTGCTTAGGGATTGCATTTTAAATTGGCAAATAACATAATACATTCTGGGTGAGTATACATGGGCAATGCTCCTTTTGTAAAAATGGGAGTGGCTCAGGATGAAGCAATAAGCTGTGATGTGTGCTTCAAAGTTACAGCCCATCAAAAAGTTTTCTGAGGCAACAGTTCATCCCTAAATCAAAGTAAAAGCATGCTAGGTTACTGCTTTATTCTTTGCTGTGGCAGCTATTCAGTATAATACTGAAAAGGTTGACTGTTCCAAGTGTAGTCTGTAAACCAACTGCATTTAGGTCATAACCTCACTTACAAAGATGAAACTCAGAAACCCAAGATAAACTCATAGAAAGCTCATTGGCCATTAACAGCCACAGCCTTAGCAATTAATGAATTGAAATGCCGGTGAAGCTTGATTATTGTAAACTATGCATATGACCCATCTCTTGGAAACAAAGTCAAATGCCAGGAAATCAATAATAATAACAGATCTGGCATCACTCCTAAAGCCAAACTTTAGAATATTAATGACCGTAGTTACAGTAGAAGCATGCACATGCATATCATGCAATAAACCTTTTTTTTTTCATTCAATCATGTTCGATTCTGCAGTTTTCTTGGTCAGATTTTTCAATAGGGATTTCCCATTGCCTCTTCCTTGAGCTGAGATAAAACAACTGGTCCAAGGTCAGCCAGCTGTCTAAAGCAGGATTAGAACTCACAGTCTCCTGTTTTCTAGACTAAAGCCTTAAACTACACCAAACTGCCTCTTAAAAAAAACAATATTTGAAGTCAAAATTGCCACTAAAGCTACAATGTCTATATTATAGATCAGTGTTGGCAAACCTTTAGCGTTCTCACGTGCCGGCCCACATGCCGGAAGTGGCACGCGAAACTGTCCCATGCCGAATGCACAGTCTCGCCAGCTCCCATCACATTCCTGAGCTCAAACACGCACCGGTCAGCTGGCTGTCGCATGAGCGATGCTGCCAACCCCGGAAGTGCTGCGGTCCATCGCGCATGTACGTGACGCCAACCCGGAAGGCCAGGTGCCAGTTCGCGCATGCGCGATGGACTGCCGCACTTCCACGCGCGACGGCCAGCTGACTGGCGCGTGTTTGAGTGCAGGAACGCGATGAGGAGCCGGCGAGGCCGTGCATTCGGCATGGGATGGTTTTGCGTGCCACTTCCGGCATGTGTGCCACAGGTTCGCCAACACTGTTATAGATATTGCAATGTACTGCTTGATAACGTACATTGAATGTAAGTCTACATACCAAACCACAGAGTAAATCTGGCTGAATGGTACAAATGAATGAAGCTTGTATTGGCTTGGAAAATAAACAAAGTCAAGTATTGGTTAGTATTTGGATGAAATATCCATGCTTAAGACTAGAAAATTAAACAAACATCCCAGAATAAGAATTGGGAAGCCATTTCCATCTTGCTACTAAAAAAGCATTATAGATGCCTTTATAGATATTATAGATACAGCCATGAACTCACCAGAAGTTAAACTTTGTTTGAAGGAGTCATTTATTTTATTTCATGCCTAACTACACACTCAACTTTAAAATACAACATACTATATTTATTTCATAAACACCTATGAATCTATGGCACGTAGTTCTGATGAGAAGAACAGATGGTATCGAAAATGGTCAAAAGCTGCAAAAAGTTGCAGAGTTCACTGCTAAAAATTTTGAATGTCTTTGAAAAATAGGCATCATTTGGAAGGAACTATTTGCTTCTGGAAAATGTATATAATGTAGATCTGACATTTTGTCAATTTTTTTCTACTTAACTTTTGGATGTTAATAATGAACAAATATTAAGCTAATATTATTATTTTTTTCTAGCTGCACTGAGTGGCACATGTGCTTGCCTTGCACTGATCCCAATACAGGAACTAGCAGGGAGCGTGCTGGGTGCAAACCAAAAATTATCTCCAGTAATTTTCCAACATCTTTGCTATGTACACATTTACCCAGGTTTATACTTAAATGATATATGCACAAAGCAGTTACTGCTCTAATTCATACTTGGGTTTCTAAATAGCCCAGTAATTTTCTCACACATCATTTCTTGTTCCTACCCATTCATTTTCATACCAGAATAACATTTTCCTTAGATTGCTTCCATTCAGAAAATTCACTATTTTCCCTACATCTCAATTCTGGTTCTTCCATTGTCACCATTCACTGGAGCAGGTTGTACAAGTCTCACTACCTTTGTGGGTTGTTTTTTTTTAAATGTATTCAGAACAGGTTAGATTATACCAATTGATACTTTCTGACATACGTTTTAGCCCTTAAATTCATAATTAAACCTACACCTTTACATCCTTGAATGCATTCATGAACTCCAATTCCCAAGACCAGGCCACTTTCATTCAGATCTATTATAACTTTCCGCTTTTTCTTGGTTCACAGGTGAGGCACTACCTATTATTACTAAAGCATAACTGAGACCCTGTTTTTCATCCAATAATAAATCCTGTGGCACTGAAATGTTAGCAAAGTGATTTTGATCAGAGAGCCACTGATCAGCTAAAACAGATGGAAATGTCATATCAACAACCAAGATTGATAATGAAAGCCAGTCTGCTAAATGCCTGCATGTTTAAGAGGAAGCTCAAGATTCCTCTCTGAATTGATGTCTTTGTGTAACATGGACTTTGTCATCAGTATTATTTTATACATTACTGCATCATTTGTTTTATTCTATATTCAGAGTAAAAGTCTATATATTATTGATGACTTTCTTCCACAGGATCCTGCAGTATTCCCCCAATGTAGAATATATAATGAAGTTATTTCCTATCTGTTGCCAAATACATGCTAGATCTCTGTGAGACTGAGATTATTGAAAATGGTAGCTGTAACGCAGGGGTGTCAAACTCAGGGCCCGCAGGCCGGATCCTGGTCTACCCAATGCGAAGTGGAAAGATCAGACCAAGATGGCTTCAGCCCTGTTTACCCAATGCGAAGAGGAAAGATCAGGCCAACATAGCTTCAAAACATGCCAGCAGTTTGGGGAGTGGCATCAAGCTGGCCACGCTCACCCAGTTGGCCACACCCACCCAGTTGGCCACACATCCCCTGAGGTCAACCATTGCCCTGATGTAGCCCTCAATGAAATTGAGTTTGACACCGCTGCTCTAAAGAGATGATTTGTGAAAGGGCAGTTGCTGTACAACTGACTAAATGCACATGAACTTTGTGTTTGTTTCCAGTCAAGGTGTACTTGGACCATATTCCTCCATACCTTACTTCTTCCAGCAAGTTAGGAAAGATTTATGAACTTCACCGAGGATGCTTATTTTACATGCACAAAACAAATGAATGCCCAGATGTAACAGCTATAGAACTCATTAATGCATACTGGCTGATTAGTATTACTGAATTCATTCAGAATGCCTTATAAAGAGAGGGATATTTGCTATCCAGAGCTTGATCTGGCAATTCATTTGAGAGTTTTATATCCACTATGGAATCCTATTCCCCTCCCTCTAATGTTTGGTTTCAGTTGTTTAAAGAAAAATCAAATTGCAATTTAACACCTTGGAATCGTTATTTGAAATATGAAACAATAATATGTGTACATGCATGAGGAAGCTTTGACTTTTTGAACCTGTTGAAATGGTACGATAAAAACAACCTGTATTCTCCTAAATTGATTATTTTTTACGGAAAAACACTGGAGGTTTAGATGAAATCCACTTGCTGCCTGCTAGAGAGACAGCTGATTGCTCTCTACTGTTTTCTTGAGACAACCTTGAAAAAAAAAATTCAATATACAGTCATAGGCTGGGATCTGGGGGGATGTAATGAGTGGCTGTTTAATTCAACCTTGGTGTCTGGTACGGCTACTAATTACTGAACTAATGTCTACGGCAGATAAAACAAGACTGTTATGGTTCCCCACTGACAAACTTCACACAGAGGGAACAGGAGTTGTCATTAAGGAGTCTGTGATAAATGAGGTCATATCACACTCGTCTTGTGAGAGCAAGACTAGTGTTAAATTGCTGGAATTATCAATCATTGCCCATAGCTCAGCGGTTGTGTCAGACTTCATTCTGGTTGAGAAATGGCATAGAAACCCCCACAACTGTGTAGTGAGAATGCATTCAGAGAGAGGGAGGGAAAGAGAGACGAGTGTGTGTGTGTGAGAGAGAGAAAGCATGCTGCTGCAATGGTAGTTAATGATCCTAGACCCCAGCCATTAAATGATATGCTGGACATTAATTTTGCTATGCTAGAGAATGCAAGACTGCAATGGCTGAGGAAGCCAGTATTTTGCAGGCCTTTAGAGGATAAAAAGTAAGGGGACAAGTTAGAAGAAAATAAAAAATGAAGAGCTTCGGCCCTAGGCTGGATCGGCAGCAAATTGCACTGCTACCTGAAAACCATTAATTCTCACCCAGGCATCCCATAGCAGACAAATACAACTCCGTAAATCACATTCTTAATAAAAGTATAAGAAAGATTCTAGTGACCTCAAGAGCTGACTAAATGCAGGCCCTCCCATTATTCACACTGGGAGAACGTAGCAAAAAAAAATAAAAATCATTGCTTGGAAGAAATGTATTAAATTTGCTAAATCAAATTGTTCTTGAGAATCAATATAAAAAGGATAAATTACATATCTTTTCCCATAGAGAACTTGAAAAGCTAACACGATGAGCTGGAAAAGTTACCAAGGTAATGATATTTACTAATTGGGTCACATTCAATTTACTTATCAATATCAAGAAGAAATATGACTTAGCCTTAAAAATTGACAAAAGCCCCTGCAAGATTAGCTGAACAAGACAACAATGCACAAATGTTTTTGCAGTATCTGCAGTTAAATAAATGAACTTGGACATGTGGCAATCAATATTAGCCTCTGCATTTATAGTTCTATTCCATTTTTAATGGTTTCTCTGCTATCCAAGTCTTTTTCATTCTTAAATCTGAGAAACAAAGGACAGGGGAAAACCCTGAAATGCTTCTTACTGACACTCTTATGTACAAAACTACCAAGAGGATGGGAAAAATACGAGCCAGAAAAAGAAAGGCACAGAGTTCGCAGTCATTCTCAAGAGGTAAGTACAATTATCTGACTTCCAATCACAAGTTACTTATACTGACAGTCTTGCGAACTGGTAGTAAAAGCGGCAGGAGGCTCCGCCCACCTGCCCAGATGTCATCATGGATGATCTGCACATGCTCAGAAGCTTCTATGCATGCACAGAAGTGCACGTGCACTCCCATTGCGAACCGGTAGTAAAGGTAAGAAGAACCCACCCCTGATTATGAGGTATATAAATGTGCTCATATCAGCTCAGCTCCAATTAGGTTTAAAGAATGTCATGGAAAAACCTGGTTCCAAATCCACAGTAAATTCCTTGTGTGTGTCCAATCACACCTGGCCAATAAAGAATATTCTATTCTATTCTATTCTATTCTATTCTATTCTATTCTATTCTATTCTATTCTATTCTATTCTATTCTATTCTATTCTGTAGAACTGAGAAAAGAATATACATAGTCTTCCTTTAGCAGGCATAATTGTGGCTGGCAAATCCCTCATTAAAAGAAGTCACTAAGTGAAGCCATAACTGCGCATATCTTACTTCAACTTTGTTTTGGATTACAGAACTGTGAAGATCATAAATGAAGAGACTGGTCACAAAATTACTTTTTCATTTCATGTTGTAGCTGTAAATAGTTGCTAAATGAGGATGCTACTAAGCAAAGATTACCTGTATTTTCCCTCCACTTACCTGTGAACCTTTGAGGACCAGAAACATCAGCAGACAAGTAGCTTGGCTGAGCTTGTGAGAGTCCTCTCTCCAGTGGTTCGGTTGGAGATACCCCTTCCATACTAGAGATATGCTGGACTTTATTGGGGGCCTCAGGCAAACAGGAGACATTGTTGATTCCATCCACACAGAAAAATCCAGTAGGGCAGGTTTTCATTAAGCAGTCATTGTAATTAATCTCACAGTATTCACCCTGGAAGAGAAGTTTTTAAAATGTCATTTGGAAGGCCATTTGCATTTTGATAGTCACATTAAATAATTTGATTATGCCTTTCTTTTTGTTTTCCAAATGCTGTCTATTTAAAGCGGGCAGAATGCTTTCCCCAAAATTAATGTAATCCTATTGAGCGCTTTTGCCTGTACTGATGTTATGGCATAGACCTTGGCTTTCGTGCTGTAATGCAATTATGATGTTTTGACTTCCAATCAATTCAAAGAATGTCAGGTTTCATTCCTAGAGTTTCACAGTAGGTGACATGCCAGGAAGAGCTTTGTCTCCAAGCCATCTGCTTTTCAATGTCAAAACGGGCTCCTTGGAGATTAATTTCAAGTGATAGAGCAGTATGTAAACTAAGCCTTTTGTTACACCGGCTTCAAAATCACATTTCTTTCTCCATTTTAACTTGATATATGCCATCCGCTAATGCCTCATCTTTCCCATGCAGGTAGTAGCCGGACATATTGTAGTCTACTCTTGGGTAAAGCAAACATTGCAGAGTATTGTTAGGTAGACATGTTACATTATCTGACATAATGCTTTAGTTTTCCTCATATTATTTATTTTTAAAGCCTTCAAGATAGTGTTGCTACAACAGCAACAATGTGGCAATGTGCTAGTTATCAATTAGAATATAATTTGAATACTGGTAAATTGCCAAAAAGGCATTAAGAGTTGTAAACCTAATCTTGCGTAGCTTCTTCTCCGGTAAAATTAGATTACTAACCAGAGCATACAAAACATTCGCTAGGCCAATTCTCGAATACAGCTCATCTGTCTGGAACCCACACTGCATATTGGACATGATTACAATTGAGCGTGTCCAGAAATATTTCACAAGAAGAGTCCTCCACTCTTCTGCTCGCAACAAAATACCTTATGCCATCAGACTTGAAATTCTGAGTTTAGAAAATTTAGAACTACGCCGCCTTCGGTATGACCTGAGCATAGCTCATAAAATCATCTGCTACAATGTCCTTCCTGTCAATGACTACTTCAGCTTCAACCACAACAATACATGAGCACACAATAGATACAACCTTAAAGTAAACCGCTCCAAACTCAATTGTAGAAAATATGACTTCAGTAACAGAGTTGTTAATGCCTGGAATGCACTACCAGACTCTGTGGTCTCATCCCAAAATTACAAAACTTTAACCTAAGACCTCACACCATTCCTAAGAGGTCTGTAAGGGGTGTGCATAAAAGCACCAGCATGCCTACCGTCCCTGTCCTAATGTTCCCTTTAATTGAATTCATTTAATGTATTCAATTCATGCTTATACTTATATATTTTATTTTAATATGTATTTGACTAAATAAATAAATAAATAAATAAATAAATAAATAAATAAATAAATAAAATATTATCTTGCTTTTTCTTCAAGTGATCTCAATCTTATGTCTATGTCTTATGTCTTATCTCTATGTCTTGAATTTTGGGTCATTCTGTACTCATTGTCATGTTATTAATAAAGGAAAAATATTCCCAAGTATTTATTTAGGTATTATCAACTATAATTATAATTCTATGAAATATCACAGATATAAGATTTTTTACAAATCTGACAATAGGTGGCACCAGAGGAGGAAAAAGAGAGGTAAGTAACTACTACTTTGACCTTACCACATTTATGGATATACAATAAAAAGTACGATTAATATCTTATTTCAGAGTAATTCATCATAGGAGGATTCATGAAAAAAAAATCCCCATGTTTCTTCAGAATTATAACATGGAACACAGCCTTGTCTTTTTCCTGACTTTCCACTCTCTGATCTGCTGAAATTCTGCAGAAAATTACTCACTTATAGAGCATAACACTTTGTCTTTAGAAGTTTGTGTCCATCATTAAGCTCATTTGACCTTGTATCAAATTATTAGTATTGTTGCTGTCACTGCTCACTTAACAATATCAAGTGCATCTGTACTTAGGTATACACATTTTGCCTCTCACAACTAACTGTCCCCACATCATCATTTATGTCACTATAAAATGTTTGGTCTTTAAAATCATCCCAAGACCTTTTGAGTGATTGTTGCAACAACCTAGCATGACAAATTCAATCAGAAAACTTTAGATTTGAAGCATGGTATCATAACATGACTTCAATAAACCCATCTCTTTGCTTTTGTTTCTCAAAACTATCTCATTCTCTAAGAAGCCCAAGTTTTCAAATATAGATATGAATCAATGTAGGTTTTGTGCTCTTGGTAATTTCAAACTGTTACATAATTAAACCATTGGGCATTGATACTACAAACTGCATATTAAATTACTTTGGGCTCTAGAGCTTTTTCAAGCAGCATTTTTTTTAAAAAAACTTTTTAGTTCATTTATCCTAGAGCAGGAGAAAGTGCTAGATTTATCTGAATAATTCTAGAATACCTTGATTTAATGTCAAACTGAACAAATAAATAATATATAGATCTGTAATAGAGTAGAGTAGAGTAGAGTAAAACAGAGCAGAGCAGAACAGAACAGAATGTTTAGGTAACATGGTGAATATATTATGTTTGGTTTATGAACTGGATCCATAAATATTTGCATGTAGGCTGACTCCTAAGATGACTTATATCCTGTGGTTGAAAACAACAATTTAAGGTAGCTGTGTACCATCCTCATCCTCTGCCATTGTTGTGGTGGCATCCTTCTACAGATCATTTGCACAGTAGCCTGGTGGTGACTATTTCTTTAATAAGGTAAGTTAAGGCTTCCCATTCAAAGACAATGGAAAACTCAATTTAAATAAAGCATAGACCTCTATACATTTGGATGCTGAACAATTAAACAAATGAATCTACCAAGATAATCAGGACTAAGCCTCAGAGGCTTTTTCTTATCTGTTGACTTGATTTTTAATGGTTGATCTCAAGTTTAAGACAAATGAGAAAATTTAATGGGAGACAGACACTGCTAAGGTTCAATTTCAACGGCATGTGCTTCATATTGAGTGGTGGTAGTAAGGTTTTGGTTCATACCACATATCCAGATGTGCAATAACAGGTGTAACCTAGGCCTGGTTCCCTCTGGATGCATATTCCATGTACACAAGGGTTAGATGCACATTCATTGATATCCTCTTCACATCT
The DNA here is from genome assembly GCF_028640845.1 of Ahaetulla prasina. Taxonomy (NCBI): domain Eukaryota; kingdom Metazoa; phylum Chordata; class Lepidosauria; order Squamata; family Colubridae; genus Ahaetulla; species Ahaetulla prasina. The sequence continues at coordinate 138,730,330 of NC_080539.1, read as the reverse complement.
GAACCCTTCCCAGCCTGTTGGAAAGAAAAAAAAATATGTAATAAATTTTTGGTCTAATATTGGTGAAGGCAGCCATTAGGCATGAAGCCCTTGGGTGATTTTTGGAACAGTCACTATCTCTCAGCCCTAGGAAGAAATTAATGACATGCCATTTCCAAAATGATGCCAAGGAATTAGTTCAGGACATCATCAGAGGTCAACACTGACTCAAAGGCATCCCCCTCCTGCTTTTATTTCCCACAATACTCCGAAAATGGACATGTAATTCAAACCATTTACAGGGCATCATTTTCTAATCTGGATATAGCAAATGACTAATGAATTCAGAATTAGGTTATAAGGGTTGTGTACTTCCCAAAACTTTGTGATCATTATTGTTTTAAAAAGAAATGCAGCTGTGATAGATCACAGTCTTGAATGGATGGTGGTGGAACTACCTGCTGTTGGCCTTGCTCTACAGTTGAATAAAGAGGTTATGTCTTATTGGCTGTAGCAAGCCTGCAATAACAAATTATTAACCCATACTATAATTATAAAGTGTTTGTGTTACTAATAATGGACCTTTAAACTCTGCTTTGAGTAGAAACATACCTAGGATTTAGGTTCTTTGCTCTCATGCTCCATTAGCTGGAGTTAGGTATGAATAACCTTTTGAAATTCTTCACTGATTTATGAGCAAAGAATTTGGGTAGGAGATTGCTATTTCTCCACAATGAAGACACATTTTCCGATTTTTTCCCCAAGGGAATCTGGCCAGCTTTACTTCTTTGAAATGATTTCCAAAGTAAATTGTCTTTTATCAAAGTGAATTAAAACTGGTCTATTTCCCTAAAATTAATCTCCTCCCAAATGCTCCTTAGAAACACTGTCAACTACCCCCAACAAATGGAATGTACAGGGAGGGAGGGAGAGAGGGAAGGAAGGAAGGAAGGAGGGAGGGAGGGAGGGAGGGAAGGAAGGAAGGAAGGAAGGAAGGAAGGAAGGAAGGAAGGAAGGAAGGAAGGAAGGAAGGAAGGAAGGAAGGAAGGAAATACACCCACCACTAATTGTGTGGTACAGATGCAACAGTGGAAGCCATGAGTATTCTCTGAGAGTGGTGCATATTTTAAACCATGATTTACAAACCACTATGGCTAGCTCTACACATTACTCTACTTCAGATAAACCTCCTGGTTTAGTGTTATAGTGAAACAACAACAATTTCTTTTTCTTCATTTAATTTTAAGAGCTGTCCTCATTCCAAATGCAAATTGTTCCACAAATTTACTTTACAGTAACATTCAATCAAACTGTCCAACACATGGCAGAATTAGCTAGTGTAGAATGCTAATTAAAACAACTAATTTTCCCTTTGGACCCAAGACAACATTTTAAGTGCATTCAGTTGCTTCCATTGGAAAATATTTTTCTTCTGTGATGCTTTTTTATCAAGAGGTTAGATCAATTTGCACCTAAGAAACAACAAAAAGGGATTTCCTGATATATTATGCTGTATTTGGAGAAACAAACATTCCACTGTTTAATTCCAGTAAGTATCGCCTTGATTAAAAAAAGGAAAGTTTGTTTGAATCTGAATTTTTGAATAGTAAAAAGTATTTTGTTCATTTGTTACCTTTCTGACATCTGCAGAAATATCCATTAATAAGATCTTCACAGACTGAGCCATGTAAGCAAGGAGAAGAGCTGCACTCATTCAAGTCTATTTCACAAAATTGGCCAGAAAATCCATTGAGGCACCTAAATATAATATTCATTATAGTTTAGCATAATGTACAATTTAATAACTATGTAGAAATAAATACAAGTGTTATCCATATACTTTGTCTTGGTTCAATTTAATTCCTGTTAAATAGCCATCAGGATATTAATGGATGTCCAATGAAGACCCAGATTGTTGGGGGGGCAATAAGTTGACTTTGTAAAAATATACAAATAGAATGAGACTATTGCCTTATACACTGTAAGCCGCCCTGAGTCTTCGGAGAAGGGCGGGGTATAAATGTAAACAAAAAAAAAAAATGAGACAAAAACTGGAAGGTAGAGTTTTTCCTAGAGCATGGCAAAGGGCATGAAAGATGTAAAAAAAGGAGTGGCAGAACCTGGGGGTGAAGTCAAAAAAGGAATCAGCCTAGAGTCTCTACATAAACACAAATAGATGAAGTCCAACACTTCTTGAATTCCACTGACCCTTAACTAATGCCAAAATAGTGCCCACCAGTTGGTTAATTAGATTCCTATGCCAAGGCATTGGCAATAAATCAGTTTAACTGGAAGTAATCATGTGGCCTGGCCTAGTGATTTCAGCATATTTTTTTAACATTGTCTTTAATAAGCCCTTCTGAATTTTTTTGAGAGTTTTAAGACCTTCATTTTTATTGTAATTTTGAAGGATAATGTCTGGTATCAAGGAATAGAAGCAGTAGCGCTATTTCCAGTTATGCTATTTAGGAATAAAGTTAGATAAAACAGTAATCACAAAAGATTGATTGCCTTCCTGTTTTGTTCAGCAATTCTAAAAGCAAAGAAATGAGAATGTGCTTAGAAGGCATCACCATATACAACACTGAATAATACCAACCCAGGAAGAACATTTGATTAAGGCACACCAAAAGAATCAAATTTGGGGGGAGACTAAAGCATAAAATATCAAGCTAAACAGCAAGTTCTATCACGCTATGGCCAAGGTCACCCCAAACTTAATTTTATGCCAGCCCTAACTTCCAAATTTAACCAAGATGAGATTTCTTGTCAATGGAGCTTACTCAGTCTGGAGAAACGGTGAGTTTATTCAGTCTTTCTGGCAAATGAGAAGGATCACAACTCTCAAGACTGACAAACTCAGGAAGCAAGAACCACTGGATTTCTGGAAACATCTTTATTGTTAGTAGGGCAGCGTGACAGAATGTAGAAAACCCATGAAAGCAATTATCCAGATCAACTTATACCAAACATAATTAACACAGATTTAATCTGAGTCTCTTTATCACATTTTCCCCCTTCCCTAGGGCTGTGGTGTCTCTTTTGAAACAGTCCCCTTTCCTACTCCATGTTCCTTGGGTCTGATAGACATTTCTTCACAAAAAGTGGCTTGTGTTCCTTTCCTTTGAGAAGGCAGGGAAGGTGGGTTGTGTGGACGTGTCAGATGAAAACAATAGAATACCTATCCCACCAGACTTGAAATCCTAGGCTTAGAAAACTTGGAACTCCGTCGCCTTCGACAAGACCTAAGCTTAACTCACAGAATCATCTATTGTAATGTCCTTCCGGTTAAAGACTACTTCAGCTTTAATTGCAATAATACTAGGGCAACTAATAGATTTAAACTTAATGTCAACCGCTTTAATCTAGATTGCAGAAAATATGACTTCTGTAACAGAATCATCAGTGCTTGGAACACTTTACCTGACTCTGTGGTCTCTTCCCATAATCCTAAAAGCTTTATCCAAAAACTTTCTACTATTGACCTCACCCCATTCCTAAGAGGACCATAAGGGGCATGCATAAGCGCACAAATGTGCCTATCGTTCCTGTCCTATTGTTTTTCTTTTCTTCTTTCTATATATATATGCTTATACCTCCTTATATTTACCCATATATGTTTATATACTATATAATCTTTTGTATGATTCCTACATATATTGTTGTGACAAAATAAATAAATAAATAAAATAAATAAAGATAAGAGGAAATAAAACAACTTCCAGACATGCTAGAAAAGTGCAAAATTCAAAATACCCTCATTTTCTGCAGGGACCATGAGTCATACTTTTTTCTCCATGCAAATTAATGCATGCTGTTGCCGAGTTTGTGAATGAGCCAATTCTCTGTATATGCTAGACCTCAGTGACACCATACCAACAGAGCATATTTGTCTACTTATTTTCAAAGTTCTTCAGTTAATATATGTTTGTAATGTGCTTCCAGCTCCATTGACTAGAAAAGTCTGAAGGCTGTAGACTTGGAATGCCCTTTGTAATTATTTACTCCACAAATTAGGCTGAAATGAAAGCAGCTGAATCCTTTTCCCAGCTGTAAGTGTTCACATATCCAGAGGTTGTCAAGAGAAGTTAAGTGTCTCCTGGCTGAACAGCTCCCTGCAGTCTTAGATTGGGCTGAAAACTCTTCAAATGTCAAACTCCCTTTCCTCCCCCTTCAATTCCAATCCATAACCTGCTGTAACCTATTGTTCTTGTGTCTCTGTTGCTCACCTGTACCCTTTTCTCATCTCTTTTCATCTCTCTGCTGACATTTCACAGTTTATGAATAATTTGTATAAGTGCCAGGTTGAAGGCTAGCATCCTCCGACAGAACGGGGAGCTGGCTTTATTTTTAAAAAAATAGATCATTAAGAGCAATATACTTTAACAAGACAGTGCTTAGGCAGTCACCTTTAGCTCTGTGGAGCACTTTTGGCTTAGAAGAATTGATGAGATGGATGAATTGGTGGAGATTACCAATCTGATTAGTCTTCATAATTATCTGAATACTAATTAAACTTTAAAAAGGAGTTAGAAGAAGAGAATAATAAATAAAAGTGGATATTGCCCCAATGCCCCATTAAATAAAACAGTCTAACAGAAAATTCTTTGGACATTTGTCCTGATTTTATCCCCCCTCTCTCATTCATATATGCATTTTCTGGGCAGAATAAATCTCCTTAACTACTTCACTCTAACAGGCTAGTTCCATCACTGCGAATTTATATTGGGATGGCTATACATTATTAACAAGCTATGAAAAGTCACTGGCTAAATGTCATGGCAGCTGAGATATACCACCACCTTCGGATTCATACTGCAAACAATTTAGTTTTAATTTCTTGGACCACAAGGTGCCTTGACATTTGAGGGATAACTTTTTTCTTCTCTAACTTCTACTGGGGTCAGTCACCACTATAATTTTCAAACCTGGCATTGATGGAATGTTTTATGGTTGAAATTAAAAATGGAAAAGCCAATCTATCCTGTACCTTAATGATCAACATTCTCATGCAGGATTGAGGAATTAAAATAATAATTACCATATTTTTTGGAGTGTAAGATGCACCTTTCCTCCCCCTAAAAGGGGGTGAAAATTTGGGTACATCTTATACACCAAATGTAGCCCCGCCCACCCACTGGCCCCCATCCTTTGGCGTCTGCCTCCCAGCAATTTACCTCCTTACAGCAAGCATTAAGAAGAAACAGCCGATTTCAGCTTCAGCACAGACTAATCAGCACAAGTTAATGGTCAGTTGGATTGGTCTCCCGACTCTCAGCTGTTTCAAACTGCAGAAACAGTTGCCTTTGCCTATTGCTGCGTGGGCCTCTGCTGCTTGCTGCAAGGAGGTAAATTGCTGGGAACAGATTTTTTTTCTTGTGTTAATCAAGCTATGCTGAAAACGAAAATGAAAGTAAAGCAGGCTGTTGGCTGTTTGCTGCTACGAGGTAAAATTGCTGGGAGGCAGAGGCAGATTTCTTTTTTCCTGTTTTCCTCACCCAAAAAGGTAGGTGCGTCTTATAGTCTGGAGTGTCTTATACTCTGAAAAATATGGTAAAAGGGCAGCCAATAACTCTAGCATCTTCAGAACTATCTTGAGTCATGTTTAATTCAATACTACTATAGACACTTTTCACATAAGGTAAATGTTTTTGGCTGCAGTAAAAGGAAATAACAGATGTTATGTTTATTTTTCTTTCTAGTTGACACCCTCCCTTCATATTTTAGATCCATGTTGTAATCTGTTCTGCAAATACATTATTAAATACTTCCAACATCAATCAAAAGTACTAAATTAAGGTACAATTATAATAATATTCTACTAGTAAAAACAATTTTTGCAGTACAGGAGCAAAGTACATTTGGTACAGAACAACATGCCATCCTGGTTCTTCAAAGAGACATTACTCATAGGAAAAATAAAAGAAACAAGCACTTTTTGTTAGTAAAATGAAAAAAAGGATATTGTTCTAGAATACAAAAGCGTGGTAGATGTTTGAAATCCCCATTCTACCTAACAAGTCTCTGACAAGCTAAAAGCTTTTTTGTGTTCTCAGAAGTCACATGCAAACACTTCAAGCTCAACATTTTCTTTGAGTCCTTTTGATTCCTAACTTTGCCTGCCTAATTTTCTTTTTTTTTAAAATATTCTCTTGTTATTTTCATTTGATAGACCAATTGCCACAACCACCATGTAATTTATAAATCAAATGATGAGCTTAGGTTTAAAGGAGAAATCCTTTTATTAGAACGTACAAAACTTTCAATGTTGCAAGAAATCTAAGAGTTTTTCTTGTTGCCCGGCAAGAAATTGTTTTTTCACTTACTTTCATTCCTTACTTCTGTTGCTTTTATACTTATTGTAAGATTATTTTATTCATTCATGCTTCATATTCACCTTACATCTGTCATTATTATAATTCTAGAGAGTGTTCAAGTAGGAAGGCAAAGGAAGATTCCTCTGAATAACACCTAAGTCATGATGTAAAGGTTATTGCATTTCATTTGTAACATTTTCATTCCCATTGGTTTTTCAGCAGAAGAACCATAATCAGGGCAGAAATGTGCTCAAAATATTTATTCTAATGCCCTTCCTAAATTATAATCGTCTCAGTAAAATTGTCCTTTGGACCAAAAAGAAGCAGATGAAATATAATGCTCAAAGAACAACTGTGGATCATGGCCAAGAATTTTACCCACTGTGTAAGGCTGACATTTTGTAAAATGTCAACCTTGTCTTCTGTCAGCTATTATCTTCCCAGCTAAATGACCTAAGTGGGAATACTCTTAATGCTCACTAAATGTACTCCTTGTTAATAATATTCCTCAAAATTCTGTATTTAAAACTTCTAGATTAATCCACCAGATTGACTTCAATATTGAAGTCAAACTGAATTCTCAGAACTCAAAATGGCAGGCCGATGGAGCAAAATCACGTGGAAACATGGCAGATAAAAACTTAGTAAGAAATCTGCCAAGTGTCCTTAGCAAGAAGGATTTGGAGGTTTAGGGTAGCGAATGGGAATATTCTCCTGAAGTTATTGCTTCATCTTCTCTGCTATTTCCTGTTTCCTGATATGAAAAAGTCCCACAAGAGGATTTGTCTGGTGAAGTCATTCTTTTATTGGGATTTCATTGAAATTTGGGTACCAGGCTAGTTGCTGTCTCCCAATATTTTTTAAAAAAATTTTTTTGGAAAATAAATATTGTTCTTCACAATCCCCAACCACTTTATAACTAATTTAAGGACAAGAATTCCATTCCTTACACACAATAATTTTACTGAAAAATTAATTATCCTTTAACAAGTATTCTAAGAAATAATTATGTTTCTATTGGAGGATGGTTAAAAAAATGCAGAATACCTTTTCTTCATAATCTTCATTATAAAGGATTGCACCAGTTTATATAATGTTGTCATTCATGAAAACTAAATGGAATCTTCTTAGTCTAAGAGGCTTTACAAACAATTATTTTAAATTTAATCTTTTGGAGTCAATTTTGCAAAATGGATAATCTGTGAAATTGTGGCAATTGAATGTTCAATGTGGGCAACCTTGTCATAATTCTCAGTTATTCTAATTCTCAGATGAAGTAACCTTACCAGTTTCTACCTATATAACAAATTTTATTTATTTTATTTATTTATCAAAGTATAAAATACAAAGGAAAATAATAGGAAATTAAGAGAAGGGGAAAGAGGGAAAAGAAAATGTGAGGTACAAGGAAAAAAAGAAAAAAGTGTTGACTTCTGACTCTTTTAGCACAGTAGAAGATAACTTTATAGCCTCAACTTTTTACTCTTATACATTAGTTTACCACATCTATAACAACAAATCTATCTAATCAGAAAAACCAAAGTCAGTTTCATTTTTTTTATCATAAAATCTAGAACTGATTTTCAAATAAAAAAACATAATATGTTCTCCTCTTTGAATAAAACAATCAATTTAACAATTTATGCTTTTTCTTCCTTGCTGATGAAATATATTTTTGTTTGCACTTAATAATCTTTATGAACTATCACCATTGTCAGATGAAGTAACCTTACCAGTTTCAATCTTTTCAAGTAACCTTGAAAAAAGGAATGGTTGATTAATTTAGCCACACTAAAGTCCTTCTGAATTAAACACTAAAGTCCTTCTGAAGGGCTTAATTTTATTGTGATGACTAATTTTCCTGTTTGAAATCAGTGGGCCTGAAGCAGGATTAACTTCATCCAATCCCAATCCACCATTTTTAACAAGGTCAGTTTAAGAATCACAGAACCCTAACAGATTAACATTAACAGGCCCCTGCTGAATAGAATAGAATAGAATAGAATAGAATAGAATAGAATAGAATAGAATAGAATAGAATAGATTTTTTTATTGGCCAAGTGTGATTGGACACACAAGGAATTTGTCTTGGTGCATATGTTCTCAGTGGACATAAAAGAAAAGATACCTTCATCAAGGTACAACACTTACAACACTTAATGATAGTCATAGAGTACAAATTTAACACTTAATAATAGTCATAGGCTACAATTAAGCAATCAGGAAACAATCAATTACAGTATAAATCGTAGGGCTATAAGCAACAAAGTTACAGTCATAAGTGGAAGGAGATGGGTGATGGGAACGATGAGAAGATTAATAGCAGCAATGTCCCTTCAGAAGCAATCATACTATCATGAAGGCTAATACTGTAGCTGTTGATCCCCACGACTTCCATGAATTGGTCCAACTCTTTTTTTTAAGCCAGCTAAACTGTTAGTCAGCACCACATAGTGTAGTGGTAAATTCAAAAGTCTAATTACAGTTACGATACTGTGGAAGTTACTTGCTATTGCTCAGATTTGTTGAAGAGTAGAGGCCCAATAGCTCTGGGGTTACCCTAATCACCAAATATCAAAGTAGTGAATTCCAAAGTTTAATTCAAATTTCAGTGCTGTGGAAAATGCTTTGCTATAATTTGTATTTATTGATGAGTGGTGGCTCAACAGCTTTGGGGTTAGTCTTCATCACCAGATGTGAAGTTTTCCCACTGGTTGATGCCTCTTATAGCATAACTTTCATTATTATTTTTTAAAAAATAAATCCTTTCTTCCAACTTTTTATAGACACAACAGGTAATTTAAGTCATTTCTTTACCTTTGCTACTGCCACTCAATCCTTACTTTATGAAAGTATGTGTGATTGAGCTCCCAAAAATCATTTTCAGAGAAATAAAAAGTTTGCTTTTGTCTGAAACAGTGATCCTACCTTTCCATGGATAGCACAGCTTGGTTTCTTGTAAAAGGCTCATATAATGAGTACAAATTTCTCACAAAACTTACATGAAACTTTTTCCTTCTCTTTTTCCCCTCAGAGTGAAATACTACCCCCTTTATGAAGTGCAGGGGCAAGATTTATGTTGAAGGCTGGTTCCTAAGGCTCTCTTTTGTACTTGATTTCCCACCCCCCACAACATTTCTGCAAGGCGAGGAACTGAAATCCCATGATTACATTTCAAAGAATTGGCTTTTTAGTGGTGCTCAACATCCACAATTCCCAGTTGTTCCTGTTGGAACTGCAGATCTTTGTAAGATTCTATCAAATCTGAAACACGAATCCATTCCCAGTTTCCAATATTTTATTTTCCTTCTGCACTACGCTGTGCATGCACAAACGTTCTCTCCCACATACAAATGCCCTGTCAATATGAACATATGAACAATAAGGTCTTTTGCACATTGGATAAAAAAAACAGGAGGGATAAGGAAGTGTTAACCTGAATCCACATAAAGCCAAAAAAAAATAATAATTCTCCTGAATTTTCCTGAAATTTCATGGGTAGATATCTAACATATGATCAAATTGGAAATAGATTTTCTGAATAAGATCTTCCACTTGATCCTATTAACGTATTCTTTACATAAAAAAAAATATACTTAATAACATTTTAAACACTGTGGATTTTGTGCCTAAGTACAATTTTGATGGCTGGAAGTGAAGAAATCTTAAGAAATCTCATGCTGAAGGTGAGGGAAGAGAGTGCAAAAACCTATATTTTACTCATTTTTTTTAAAAAAAACAACAAGATTATGTCAATAGGAATACCAATTCAGAAAAAATAGGCAGAAAAAAAATTGAAGTAGCAGCAGCCATGATCTTTCTAGATACAGACAGTGGTGGGATTCAAGTAGTTTAACAACCGGTTCTCTGCCCTAAAGATTTCTTCCAACAACCAGTTTGCCAAACTGCTCAGACAGTTAACAACTGGTTCTCCCGAAGTGGTGCGAACTGGCTGAATCCCACCACTGGATACAGAGATATAGGAATTGTATTTATAGGCCTAAAATAAAAATATGTCTACTTCTTGTGAGAAAGATTATGATAGATCTATAAAGATAATAAAGTTAAAGACATCATACAGGACCTTCTTCTTCTGCGCATGTCCAAGATGGACGCCTAACGATATCTCGGCGCGGGCGTTGGTGAGATGTCCTGAGCCTGGAAGCAGCTATGGGCGACCTGGCTGACTCGGTTTTGCCTGGCCGGATGGGTGAACTACTCGGCAACCACACAAGGGGTTTTTCGCCCCTGAGGAGTTTGTGGTTGCTGAGTGTCGGGCCAGGAGCCGAGTTGGCGGAAAGGGCGGCTGGGGCGGCTAGGGCGGTTGGGGCGGGGCTGCGAGGCTCTGGCCTACCTCTCCGGCGGTGATTTCCTGATGGCCGGCTGGGGCTGCTGTGCTGCTGTGGACGGTCTGGTCGACTCGACTGCCTGGCTGGATGGTGATCTGCTCGGCGACCGCGTGGGGTTTTGCCCTCAGGGTGTTCGCGGTCGCCGAGTTCCGGGCCAGGAGAAGAGCAGAGTCGGCGGAGATGGGCGGGGAAATGGGTGGGGCGGTGATGCCTGGCCTATCGTCCGGCCTATCGTCCGGCCTGTCCCCCAGCCTTTCCCTGGCAGAGTTTATGGCAGGTTTATTCTGGCTTTTCCGGCCTTTTGTGGTGACGGTGTCGGCAGTATGGCAGAGGGTCGTTTTGAACTGGACCCTAACAACGTAATTTTGAACTGGATCCTAACAACTTAATTCAGGAATCCCGGCTTAACATTGGCTTAAGCAACGGAGGTCAGCATCCTGCCAGGATCCCTATGGGCCCCATGGAGTGGAGGATTTCATCTGGACCTGCTGAGACGGTTATCAGACTGGCTATTTCCGCCTTGGTGGCCTGCGGATGTGATGGTGCCAAGGATTCCTTGAGAGCAGTTATCTTGCTTTACCATCTTTATCATGCTTTCTATCTTGTCTTATCATCTTTATCATCTGTGGGCTCCACGTTTTTGGCCCTTAACATGACTGCTGTAACATCACCAGTGCTGTACCATCATCAGTGACATTGGACGAACTCTTTCTGGGCCCGATATGAGATTGAGATATGAGATATTCTTCATTGGAACTCCGTCGCCTGCGAGGTGCCCCTGCCTCGCAGAAATGGCCCTCTACGTTATCAAGGGCCTATCTCAATGAAGAGTTTTGGGACCCAGAGAGATGGCATGCATCGAAGAAGAACCTTTGGGGTTTTTTTAATAGGTTTTTAAATAAGGGATTTTTAAAGGGGGGGAGGGGAGTGACGGGTAGGGGGAGTGGCCCGTCGGGGAGGGTAAGTCCAGTCCCAGCGTTTGCTCACGGCACTACTTCATCTGGTCTGAAGACAGGGGGGAGGGGGGTATTCAGAGCGTAGATTGTTATTCCATCGGTACGGTAAGTGGGAGAGGCAGATATGGCGGAGGCAAGGGGCCGTATCGCTCTCTGGGAGCACGTGTTCAATGTTTAAAAGCGATCACGTGCTCCGGCCCCTCAGTCCTTACTCGTTCCCCGGATGGTCAGGATCCTCAGAGCTTGGGTCTTCGACTGATGTTGTGCAATGCCCGGTCCGTGGTTAATAAGGCTCCCTTGATTTGCGATCTCATTCAGAGGGAGTCCGTGGACTTTATGGGCATTACGGAGACCTGGTTGGGCACAGAGGGGGGTGTACCCCTGGTTGAACTGTGCCCTCCAGGTTTCCGTGCATTCCATCAGCTAAGGGCCCAAGGTAGGGGTGGGGGGGTGGCGGTTGTGATTAAAGAAAGTCTAGAGCCGAGGGAGTCCACTGTGCCTCAGATAGCTGGCTGTGAATCCCTCCTTGTGAAGTGGGGCCATAGGAATCAGATGGGTTTGTTGATCGCGTACCTGGCTCCTTGCTGCGTGACTACAGCCCTGCCTGAGCTGCTAGAGGTGCTTGCCGGGGTGGCGGTTGAGATTCCCAGACTTTTAGTCATGGGGGATTTCAACTTGCCATCGGCCGGCTTGTCATCGATGGTAGCTCAGGAGTTCATGGCCTCCATGACGGCCATGGACCTGATTCAAGTAACTGATGGCCCTACACACATGGGGGGAGGCACACTAGATCTGATTTATATCTCTTGACAGTGGATTAATGATCTGGAATTAGGAGATTTAGTGACGGAACCGGTGTCATGGTCGGATCATTTTCTCCTTTGCCTGGACTTTTAGACCGCCGCTCACCATCGCAGGGAGACAGAGCCAATTGGTTGGTTCCGTCCCAGGCGCCTGATGGACCCTGAGAGGTTCCGGATAGAGTTTGGGCCGTTCCCTGAGGATCTTGCCCACGGCACGACTGAAGAACTAGTTGCGGCCTGGGAACGGGCCGCGACTGGGGCTTTGGACCGTGTCGTGCCTTTGCGGCTTCTGACCCAGCGTAGATCTCAATTGGCTCCTTGGTTCTCTGAGGAGCTGAGAGAGATGAAGCGTCGGAGAAGACGCCTAGAGAGTACTTGGAGGTCTAGCCGTTCCGAGGCTGATCGGACACTAGTGAGATCTTTTACTAAGACCTACCTAGTGGCAATGAGGGAGGTGAAACGTTCCTACGTTTCCACCCTCATTGCATCGGCAGATAACCGCCCGGCCGCCCTGTTTCGGGTGACCCACTCCCTCCTTCACCAGGAGGGGCGGGATGACCCCCTGCAGGGACGTGCTGAGGAGTTTAACGGTTATCTATACGATAAAATCGTTCAGCTTCGGGATAGCTTAGACCAAAATTGCGATGATCCAAGTGGGATGATGAAGACACGTCTTGTTGAGGTTGTTTGGGATGAGTTTGAGTCTGTGGCTCTCGAGGACGTGGACAGGTTGCTGGGGAGGTTGCATACAACCACATGTTTACTGGACCCGTGTCCTTCCTGGCTGGTGCTGGCTACCCAGGAAGTGACACAAGGCTGGCTCCAGGGAATTATAAATGCTTCATTGTTGGAGGGGGTTTTCCCCGCTGCCTTGAAAGAGGCAGTGGTGAGACCCCTCCTCAAGAAGCCTTCCCTGGACCCAGCTATTTTGGGAAATTATCGTCCAGTCTCCAACCTTCGCTTTGTGGCGAAGGGTGTAGAGAGGGTGGGTGCAAGGCAGCTTCCCCAGTACCTGGATGAAGCTGTCTATCTAGACCCGTTCCAGTCCGGCTTCCGGTCCGGACATAGTACAGAGACAGCTTTGGTCGCGTTGGTAGATCACCTCTGGAGGGCCAGGGATAGGGGTTGCTCCTCTGCCCTGGTCCTATTAGATCTCTCAGCGGCCTTTGATACCATCGACCATGGTATCTTGCTGCACTGGTTGGAGAGCTTGGGAGTGGGAGGCACCGTTTATCGGTGGTTCTCCTCCTATCTCTCCGACTGGTCGCAGACGGTGTTGACAGGGGGGCAGAGGTCGACCGCGAGGCGCCTTACTTGTGGGGTGCCTCAGGGGTCGATTCTCTCGCCCCTCCTGTTCAACATCTACATGAAGCCACTGGGTGAGGTCATTAGTGGTTTCGGGGTGAGTTACCATCTGTACGCTGACGATACGCAGCTGTACTTCTCCACCCCGGACCACCCCAACGAAGCTGTCGAAGTGCTATCCCGGTGTCTGGAAGCTGTACGGGTCTGGATGGGGAGAAACAGACTCAAGCTCAATCCCTCCAAGACGGAGTGGCTGTGGATGCTGGCACCCCGGTACAGTCAGCTGCAGCCGCGGCTGACTGTGGGGGGCGAGTTATTGGCCCCAATGGAAAGGGTGCGCAACTTGGGCGTCCTCTTGGATGGGCAGCTGTCGTTTGACGATCACTTGGCGGCCGTCTCCAAGAGGGCTTTTTACCAAATAGGCTTGGTTCACCAGTTGCGCCCCTTCCTTGACCGGGATGCCTTATGCACGGTCACTCATGCTCTTGTCACTTCCCGTTTGGATTATTGCAATGCTCTCTACATGGGGCTGCCCTTGAAGTGCACCCGGAGGCTGCAGCTAGTCCAGAATGCAGCTGCGCGGGTAATAGTGGGAGCAACCCGTTGCTCCCATGTAACACCAATCCTGCGCAGTTTGCACTGGCTTCCTGTGGTCTTTCGGGTGCGCTTTAAGATTTTGGTTACCACCTTTAAAGCGCTCCATGGCTTAGGGCCCGGGTACTTACGGGACCGCCTGCTGTTACCCTATGCCTCCCACCGACCCGTACGCTCTCACAGAGAGGGCCTTCTCAGGGTGCCGTCCGCCAGACAATGTCGGCTGGCGGCCCCCAGGGGCAGGGCCTTCTCTGTGGGAGCTCCTACGCTTTGGAACGAACTTCCCCCTGGTTTACGTCAAGTGCCTGATCTTCGGACTTTTCGCCGTGAGCTGAAAACACATCTATTTATTCAAGCGGGACTGGCCTAATTAAATTTTAATCTGGGGTTATTTATATTTTTAGGGTTTTTTAAACTATTTTAAATGTTTTAATTTTTTTAAATTTTTGGCCATTTTGTAATATGTTTGTTTTAGTCTTGTTTTAATTTGTATATTGCGCTTTTTATTTGGCTGTACATCGCCCTGAGTCCTTCGGGAGAAGGGCGGTATAAAAATTGAATAAATAAAATAAATAAATAAAATAAATAATAAATACAGGTAACAAAGGCACATATTGCCAACACTGCGATTTCTTTTTTTCCAATTCTTCTGTGTAGCTGTGAAAACTCAACCATGAGAAAGTCTGAATGAATAAAAAAAAAGTATCTCTTTGAATTGTGGTGCTAGAGAAAATTGTTGAAAGTATCTTGAATTTCAAGAATTGATAGCTAATACTAGATTGCCCACCAAATTATTCACTGGAAGTCCTATCAATGAAGCTAATGCTTAGATATCTCAAATGAAATGAAGAGTTATAAAAGAGTTAGATGCTCAGAAAAATGGATGGCAATTGAAAAAAAATGTATGTAGAAGACAAGATGCCTCAATGTTATTACAAACATGACCTTACTAGGACGCAAAGAAACATTTATTAGCAGAAATTTCAGAAATGGGGTCCATCAGATCATGAAGTCTCAGAAGTAACTGAATAACTCAGAAGTGACTGAGCAACAACTAATATATTTGTATGTTTGTATGTGCACAAATGTCAATTCCTCCCCCAAATTAATGACTATTCCAAATTACTACAAAATGGTTGTTTCCCATTTTTCCTCAGTCTTCCTAGGAGTATATTCCTAGTAAAGTTGTATAAATTCTTTTTATTTATATATTATTTTTACACAACATACATATTTTGTAGACAGTGTATTGAATGGGTCCAATCTTCTTTAAATAATGCTAACAATAATAATACAAATAACTATGCATAATCCTGATCTTCCAACTTCAAAAGTACCATTCTCTCTTTATCATTTTTTCCGTTAATTCATTTAAGCATAAATAACAATTCTTTGCATCATGTATTTATTATTTCCTACTAAATTACTAATATTTAATATTTTGGAAATTACTCATTATTCCACCATAATTTCAATATCCCAAATGGCTAGGACAACTAATAAGGCCAAATATTAACAAAAAATAATCAATCCCGGGAATGTATCTCAAAATCCCCAATTTCTAAGCCTTAAAAGTTTAAGTTCACAATATACTTTAACACACTATTAATAGTAATAATACAATTAGATTACCTAATCCTAAACTTCCACCTACTAAGTTTAGCTTATTTTTAATTATAATAGATTCTATTATCTGTTAATACTGTATGTATGCTACTATTTTCCCTATTTGTATTTTCTATTTTTTGTTTTTATTAATATATTTTATCATTATCCATCATCTCCATTTTTGGAGTTCCATCATTTATTGACTTTTTAATCACCCTTTTATTTCTCTCTCTTGGAGTCTTATAATTCTTTTTGAACATTCCCTTCAGGTTGCCCTTTGCCTCTTTCTACTATGTTATTTGAACACCCATCAATAAGACTTTCTTTTTTAAAAAAAAATATTACTGTTTTTTTTCTCTAAACCATTTTTTTAAAGAGATTTTTCTTTTGTTCCTATGTTCTATTATAAGCTTTTAAAGAATTATCTGATTGATTCCTACTTATTATTCTTTTCTCTTCGTTATCTTTCTCTTCTTGCATCTTGTTTTGATTTTTTTCCTTCCACTGCTTCTTCTAATTTCTCATTTATTTCCTGAATATCATGTTCATCTTTTTCCCCCAATTATTGAGTGGCTTCTATACTTATTTCTTTATCTTTCGACAATCCCCTTGTCTCCTTATTATTCTTTATATTTTCATGCATGTTTTTGAGCATCAAAATTATTTCTTCATTTGCCTCTATTATCCGCCATAGATCCATTTTGTAACAGTTTAATAAAGATTTCTCAGTATACCACTTTGGTTCCAACGTCTCAATATTTAAAAACTCCAACTTAATAAAATTCAATCAGTCCCATAGTTATACCTCCAAATCCCCTAAGTTTATAATCTTTAAAATTCTTTAGTAGTTTATAGCCTTGTGATTTTCCAATTGCATATCTTCCCAATTGTCCAAATTTTAAAGTCTTATTTAACTTTTCTTCTTTTCTCTTTTCTTCTACCACCTTTCTTCTTTTGCCTCGTAGAATGTTTTGTCAAATAGCTTTATTAATCCAAATCCAAATTAATCCACTATATTCCTCCAATCTTTCAAATCCATAATCCAATAGCCAGTTTCAATAAAGTTTAGTTATTTGCAATATAGTTCATCTTAGAAATCTTCAAGAGGAAAAAGAAACTCATTAGGTATTTTCAAAATATCCAAATCATCTTCTAGAATAGAGTCAAGGTCAGGCTGCCTTCCAGGTGTTATTTACTTTCTTCTATTTTGTGTATTAGACTTTATGTATATTGGACCTCACTTTCACAAATAGTACTGATGTTGTAGTGCTGTAGTGCTCCTCTTCTTCTAGTAGATGGCTCTCCTGCTCCCAAGTCCAACATTAAATACTATGTCAAACACAGCTGATTGTCCAATAAATCCAGGGGGTTTAAAAATACAAATAAGCATGACAGTTTCTCCCAAAAATCACCTCAAATTGTTTAAGCTTTTTTCCGGACTTTCTATATTTTAAAGCTTCCCTTGGGCGTTTCTTTTGCCTCTTAATTTTCATTCTTTAATCTTCTCCGTGTGTCTAATCGCCACTTCCTTAAAGCTTGGAGATTATCTTTTAAAACTCTTGTACTTAAATTAGATATTTGGAGTAAGAATTGGAAGTTATCTCACCCAGTTTCAATGCTCTGTCCATGGACCCAGCACAAATCTTATGGTCCCAATTGTCCCAGCTTGTGACTGGCAAAAATGGCTGTCATCCCTGCTGTTCTTTGGGAGAGCTTGCTTCGCACCTAACGAGGAAATTGCAAGTTTCTCATGGTCCAGAAAGTGCCTCTCCTTTCTTTGCCACCCCTACAAGGTGGCTTTGACCAGTGGTGGGATTCAGCCAGTTCGCACTAGTTTGGGAGAACCGATTGTTAACTTTCTGAGCAGTTTGGTAAACTGGCTGTTGAAAGAAATCATTAGGGCAGAGAACCAGTTGTTAAATTACTTGAATCCCACCACTGGCTTTGACCTTGTAGGGTCTCCTGACAGTGGTTACTGGCTGAATTTCACAGGGCTTGGATATTTTCCAAGCCGTTCTTGCTGCGACGTCAACTGGAAGGTCAAAGTTGTATAAATTCTTTAACAGAGGTATTTTGGAGCTATCATATAAGAGAGCTTGTTAAAGTAATTGTGCAGCTGCTTCAGAAACTACTCTTACCCACATATTTATATGTACGGACAATTATTTTATTTGCAAATAGTTGTGCATGGTTATGAATGCAGAGACATCTGGAAGATGTGGCAGCTTATCAATGTGAAAAGACCTTTTATTTTGTAGCATCGTGGTCCAATTTTAAAGGTGGATGTGATGTTCACCCCAGCAACTGGACTTCATAAATGTCTGGAATATCAATTTACTAGTAAAAATGTAATACCCCAAACAGAACAAAAATGGGAAAGGACCACTTTATTAAACTCTGGAAAAGTAGGGCAAAAAAGCCATAAAAACAATAATCAGCTATAGAGAAAGGGTGATGAAAAAATTCTATTAAGAGAAAGGTACAGACAAATCTTTGAGATTTTTCACGTAGACTCTTATATGAAAAATACAACATTGAGTTGGAACAGAAAGAAACAAATTAAAGATAGAAATACAGAGAAATCACTGAAAATAAAAATGACAAGTTGATTTGTCACATGTTCCCTCAATATTTGAATGCAATGACTAGTACAGGCTTTAACCAATTAACCAAGCAATGCTTTTTTAAAAGGTTAAACTCTACAAGCAATTATATTTTAATTTCTTAATCTGTTTTTAAACTACCTTGCATCATTACTTTAATTGAGTTCTATAACCATCAGAATTATATTACTGTTATTTTTAATTTCCCAACTGGTTTTTATGCATGATTCTTGGAAAGCTCTCTATCTTGTTCAGTTTAATTCCTTTAATATATGAAAGAAATTATAGATATCTTACTCATTTACCAAGTATGAGACAGCTATGTAAACTCTGGAATGTCGAAACCTGTTCTCTTTGTGAATTATTCAATATTTATCATATTAATTCAGAAAACAATATCACTCAGTTTACATGCAACAAATGGTAAAAAGCTATGTATTCTTGCACTGGATGATACAAATATGTTTTACCTCCAAATGAAAATGGAAGCATAGCTGAACAGTGTTTATGTCATAATTCAATGTACAGAGTTATAGAGAACTGTTACAGTCACTACTTTTAAGATCATGAATCATAGATCTGTTCTATGATCGATTTTACATTACCTCTTCAAAGTCTATAAATCAGGGCTGTCTAACTCAGATCTGGTGGCGTACAGAGGATTATGTTCCTTCCATTTATTTTGCATATGTTACAGACCGTTCAGTGAATCAAAACAGAAATAATTGAAAATAATTTATACTGTGGCATCAACACAATTTGGATTTATTAAGAATGACTCCCCTAGCTTCAGAGGAATAGCTGTTGTGTTGTGGTTTTGCTGCAAAGACAACAGAGAATTCTTAGTAACTTGAAGAGTATGTGCACAATCCCATCTTTCTTAAAACATTTTATGTATCAGATTTTAGGAGCATAAAGTAAAACAGACACAATTTTGAAATGCTCATATTTGGCAGACTTCTGTTCAATTCAGTGTAAGCCTTCCTAAGCTAGATCTACCATAATTGGACACAGTGATATTTGCGAAAGAACTCATTTCAGTAAACACCTATAGCTGGTTTGTACTAGCATATCCATGGTCTGCAGAGCATGTGGGCTTCTAGTAAGGTTATTATTATTATTTTTAGCGTATGACACTGTTATATTAGCTAGAAGACTACAATGCTATTGCCGAGTAGTAGTTTGACTGCCTGTTTACCAACTCTGTCAGATAGAGATTTGCATGCTTCCTACAATGCACCACAGGAAGGTGAGCTAGCTTTGCATCAGAAAGAAAGATGAGCAGCTTTTTTGCAGCATCAGCATCCAAGGCCCTTCCCTCACTCTGAGCTACCTTGCAACTGGAAAAGTTAACAGCTGGCAGGAATCTGACTGCCTGTATGGAGCACCAATGTGTCACCCCACCAAAGAGGTACCTATTTATCTATTTGCAAAGAACATGCTTCAAACTGCTAGATCGGCAGAATCTGAGACAAGTGATGGGAACTCACCCCACCCTGCAGTGCTAGGACTTGAACTGCTGGTGCAGAGACCATCTCCAACATCATTAAGTCACTGAGCCACCGGGCTTCTAATCTAGTAAAGTCAAAGCTAGGAATTACTTATGCAGAACTATCTTGGCAGAATTGATGTTTTTATGTGAGAGCATGTACTACTACCAAAATTTACACTAATATGATTCTCCTCCCCTCTGCCCCACAATACAGTTTTACTTCTGTTTCCTTTCAAATTGCATGGGGGCAGTAAAGGCAAAAATATAACAGTTTGCTCTTTTCATCTATGCACAATGCATATACACATGCATATTGGAATTATCTCTCTCAAAACAGAGCAGAGGAAGCTGCCTTTGCTAGTTTGAGTGTCCCAGAACATGTCATCCAATGTCATATCACATATCACTTAGAAAACACTGAATATTTTTATATAATTGTGAACAGTTTTAGTGTATTTTCATACTTAAGAGTACTTTAATCTTTATACCTATTGTAAGGCCCATTAATATGATCAGTACAAGCTCACTAAGGAAGTAAAAAAAATAAATAAACTGGATCATAAGAGCAAGCTTATACTTCAACAAATGTGGGATTTCTGAATGTATAGATTACAGGAAATTAACAGTCTGTCCTCTGATGTACTGATATCTCATTATGGGAATGATTAGGGATGCTGTAAGTTATATTTTATCAACATCTGCTTAGCTATAGATTTCTTGTCTCTGCATTATATATTACAAATATATAGTCCTAACTATGATGACCGTATATGAACACACAGGCATCACATAACCTTGAGGCAAACTTTCAATTAAACTTAGAAAAAAGGATTCACATGTTGGAAGTTCTGTGGGAGAGGAATGCAAATTCTATTCCCCTCTAGAGGTACAATCCCCTCTAAAGACTGTTGCATGTTTAGCACTATAATTTGAAAGGAGTTGCATGCACACTCCCCAAGTCTGAAATCTCCTTAGAGTGATACTCCAAGATTATACACTTCAATGATTTATTGCTTGGACTAGCCGGTGCTGTGATGATATAAAGCTTATCCACATTTAGCCATATATCACTTTAGTGATGGTTGGCTGATGTTATAAATTGTTAGTGTGGATAGATTCTGTAGTCACTCAGTTTTCTCCTTGAAAAACTTCCTTATGAGATTGGATGGTATCCACCTAGATGACTAGGTTTTTCTCTTCTGAGAAAGAATAATTAAAATATGGCTGTTATTATCTTCCTAGGGTACCTTAGCCAAAGCATCTTTCTAAACTTGACTACCGGTACCAAAGCTATTTTTCACATGTGCCTTGTGAAGACAATAGAGAGCTTGAAAAAATAATTTGTCTTTGGTATGTGCCTTTTATTTAACACCAGGATTACCACCAGTCAAACAGTCAAGCAGTAAATAACAGCCTAATCAAGGAACTATCAAGGAGAAAACACCATTACCAATACTGACAAAACAAACTGCTATATATAAATAAGAACAAAGTGCACCTCCTTCTACCATTGAAGATGGTACCTAGCTGTGTAATGAAACATCTGCATGAAAACAATCAAGCTCAGAGAAAATTAAGGATTCCACATTAATAAAGTCACCCTACACTCTATATTGTAATTTTGCAAAGCAAAAACAAATAAACAAAGCAAAACCGAAAACCAAAATAATAATAAAAACAAGACAAACCCCAATAAACAAATCATGATCATACAAAATCACATAACTAAGAATGGGAATAACAAACATTCTCCCAACAAGATGGGTTCCTCTTGTTCATTCTCACTGATACAGAGAGAAGAGACAGCTCATAGCTCTACGATCTAATCTAGACTCTCTATTCTTCTATTACCTCTCCTATTGCACTTTTTGTTTTGCTTTTTTAAAAAAACTCTGAAATAACAGTGCAACACAACCTAAATATATTTTCATACTTAAAAATCATCCTGATTTATCGCATATCACTTAATAACCCCAGATAATTTAAAAGTGGCCAAATGACAATTAAACAAATTCAGCAGCATTGTATATATAAAAATTCTCTCTCTTCCCCCCCCCTCTCTCTCTGTATGAATGACATTATCTTATCTGACATAAGTGCAGAGGTAATCAGAGATAATAATTTGTAAGTCATTAATCTTGATATTTGCTATTAGGCCAACACTGTACATCTCACATCAGTGCCTTAAAGCACATTTGACAAACAATGCAAGTCATTAATCAACATTAGAAAACAAGTTCCAGCTGAATAAATACCAACATCTGCTTTTTTCTGCTGATGAAACTCTTGCTTTGTTTTGTCATTTTTAGCGAGCACAGATACAAGTGGTGCAGAAATTTTTTAAAAATACTATAGTAATGTACAAAAAAGTTCCATTTATTTTCGGAAGTATATGAGCCTCCGGGAAAGCTCAACAATAAGACTTTAGCTCATAGATATGCCTGACCCTCCCTTACATATGAGAACTTGTTATTTAGAACCAACACTGAACTGGTTATGGATCAGAATGGACAGACACTAGAATATGAGCTTGAAAATCACCATATTCACTTCTGGATGAGAAGCCTGAGGCAACACAGCTAGGATGAACTACAGGTCAATCTAGAGTCAGATAACCTCTTCATTAGTAGTGATGGTTCACAATATAGATGAACTGCATCCTGATTCTTTTCTGTTTTCTAAGTACAGAAGAGATTCCAGGATTGTGGAGAAGCATTAACAGAAAGGATATGTAGTGCATATGGATAGATTATCAGATTATTCATGAGCTGACAGAGACATGGTAACAAGGTCAGCCAATGAATAAGCATAACAGCTAAATCAGCCAATGGGAGCTGAGACAGACTGGAGCCAGGGTGTGTCTTAGTCTGCAGCTTCTGAGTCTGTGCAGAGAAACGAAACTGAAACCACTTTCAACTCACATCTCTGCTGGACTGATGTCTGTGTGTTTTGTTTGTAACTGATCTCTCTACTTTTTACCATGTTGAAAGAACTCTGCTATTGGTATTGTAAAATTTACTTCATCTGTTATTATGTATATAAAGAGAAGTTACTGAATCCAGATGAATCAGTTATCTGTGTGTGCTTCTGGTTTTGATTTTTGCAAGAAACTCTGACATAGATGATCATTTATGACATCTTCAGAGAGAGCACTGTCTTTGCAGTAGAATAATAGAAGAAGGAAAACATGCAGCCTTAATAGAGGATTGTTCTAGAACTTCAGATTTACTTCAGAAGAATTGTGCTTTCAGAAGAATTTTCTCTATTTTCTCCTTCACTTTTTAGTTAAACTGATAGATACTGATTTATGCAGAATGAATTTACCACTGTAAAAGCTTCCATACAAGCATGAATAACCTGCTTCCTGTTTTCTATGTTTACGCAATATCCCAAACCTTAATTAAGCAAATGGTTTGAGCTCATATCATCCATTAAGGCACATACATAAATACCCTAATAAACCTAACCAAAGTTAAGAATAATTCAGCTTAGAATACTGGGAAAATCAGCCGGTTTGACTTTCAGTATTGTGAAAATATACAGATAGCCCTCAATTTACAGCTGGTCACTTTGTGGCCATTCAGCTACAAAAGTTTTGGGGGAAAATA
Source organism: Ahaetulla prasina (assembly GCF_028640845.1). Lineage (NCBI taxonomy): Eukaryota > Metazoa > Chordata > Lepidosauria > Squamata > Colubridae > Ahaetulla > Ahaetulla prasina. Next base: position 138,706,716 of record NC_080539.1, on the reverse strand, counting down.
CTTATAATTCATCCTCAAAGTTACAAGTGCTGCACCACTCCCAATGTTCATGTGATCCCATTTTGGGTACTTGGCAACTGGATTGCATTTATTATCAGTTGCCAATTTGCATGGTCATATAATTGCATTTTGCAACTTTTTGGTTGTTTTATAGGGAAAAATGCCCTTTGAATCAGTGGATTCAGACTTATGACCATAGTGACTTGCTTACCATCATAAAATGGTTGTAAAATGAAATCCAATCACATGATGATTTGACATAGGACCACAACAATTTATGACCAAAATTCCAGGGTCAGTTATGATTGTAAGTCCTAAAGGGACTGGGAATATTCTTTTAGATCTAGCATATGGTTGACATCAGTGGTGGGTTGCTACTGGTTCGCCCCGGTTAGGGAGAACTGGTAGCGGTGGCGGTGGGAAGCTCCGCCCACCCACCTGGATGTCTCTGCATGTGCACGTGCATGTGCCCACAAGTGAACCTGTAGCTACAGGATTTGAATCCCACTACTGGTCCATATGATCAGTGCGGTTGCTAATTTGTTATTAGTTGTAACAAATACACAACTATTGATTAGGGTAGGATAGGATAGGATAGGATAGGATAGGATAGGGGAGGGGAGGGGAGGGGAGGGGAGGGGAGAGGAGAGGAGAGGAGAGGAGAGGAGAGGAGAGGAGAGGAGAGGAGAGGAGAGGAGAGGAGAGGAGAGAATGAATTAGTTCCATGGAAAGTTCAGGGGGAGCAGACCCCAGAAAATTATTCTTTTTTTTTTCCTTTCAGAAACTTACTGAGTCAGTTGCTCTGACAACAATTTGTCATTTCCTTAAAGTGATCCTTTTAGAAAAGGACATGATTTGTGATATTTTATCATGGTCCCCCTGGGGAATAGAATATGTTTGAAATAGCTTGTAAACCACTTCCTGTTCCAAAAATTTCAAAACCCTTGTTTAATAAATGGCATGATATTCACAGAAAAAACATAAAAATAAATTTTGGGGTGGGGGAGTGGGGGTGGGATGGGGGAAGAGAACAGAACCTTCTAGGGTAGATCAGAGCATGATATAACAGGACCATGGAATTATACACATTTCTGTGGTGACACAAAGCACCTTGTTTATCCAAAGCACACTTTATTGTATATATTTCAAAGATAAAATCAATTGTTTTTCTTTTCTAAGACATTATTTGATTTCCCAAATCCCACTCCATTAGTCTAAACAAAAATATAACCAAAAACTGCATGAAATTATATTCAACTCCTTAGATGCTATTAAGATCAAGAAGTTCATAAAATTACAGGGAAAAGGAAATGATCATGCCTTTTGTGAAATGTAAATGAAATACACCATATCCCATAATGGGATTGGTTATATAAAGGTCAATAGCTATCATTAAGCAAAGTCAAAAGTTTCAAATCTGAGTATTGATAACTTCTTGGTCCAAGTCAACCCAGAAGTAAATAAATGAATGTAGACTTTTATTTTCAGGGTTGTTGTTTTTTGCAATTTCTTTTAAGTAACTTTTATAAACATAAGTAGTGAAATTATGTTTTGAATGTATGATTCAAAAGAAAGAAGGAAATGAAGAAATAGATAAGTGAGAAAGCAACTATTTGTGGCTTTGGCTAAATAAATGTTCTATTCAGAGCGATTTGTTCTTCCTTGAAAATTTTGCTGTGGTATAGCTGAGTCACAAAGAGGCTGGTTTGGAATTTTTCCACAATAGTGAACATAATAACATCAATTTTCTTGCCCCAGTGTTCACATCCTGTTAGCCTATGATTAGGCATATCTGATGATACTAATAACAGTCAAAAAACGTCCTTTAAAAAAAAAACACATCCATCACGTCCACTACAAAGGAGGAACTTAGACCCCAGTCACATCTGCCATTTTGAAGTCCTTGACTGTTGTTTATTATTACAGCATTGTTGCTCATTATTACAAGCATAGGAAGCTGCCTAAGATGCTACCTCTTTGGCCAAACAAAAGCCAAAATTAAACCTGAAGATTTTTTAAGAACATAGAATCAGGAAACTAAAGGAGCATTTAAAAGGGATTTTTCTTTAGTTTTACACTAAGCCAAATCTATGTTTATTTGTAGTCTATCTGTATCTATTCTGACTTTGTAAATTTCCTGGAGATACTTGATTACTATACATAGAATATAGAACAATAGGGTTGGAAGGATCCTTGGAGGTCTTTTTATCCAATACACTGTCAATCCATTGACAGACTTGAACATTGGGCACTATCTAACAAAATGAAATTCAATGCTGAAAAAAGTAAGGTTCTACATTTAGGCAAGAAAAACAAAATGCACAGGTACAGTATATGTGGTACCTTGCTCAATAGTGGTGACTGTGAGAGGGATCTTGGAGTCCTAGTGGACAATCACTTAAATATGAGCCAGCAGTGTGCTTCAGCTGCCAAAAAAAGCCAACATAGTTCTAGACTGCATAAACAGAGAATCACATAAAGTGTTAATACCACTTTATAATGCTTTGGTAAGGCCACACTTGGAATAGGGCATCCAATTTTGGTCACCACAATGTAAAAAGGATGTTGAGACTCTAGAAAGAGTGCAGTGAAGAGCAACAAAGATGATTAGGGACTCAAAGATAAAACATTTAAAGAATGGTTGCTGGAATTGGATATATCTAGTCTTATGAAAAGAAAGACTAGGGGAGACATAATAGCAATGTTCCAATGTCTCAGGGGTTGCCATAAAGAAGAGGGAGTCAAGTTATTCTCCAACGCACCAGAGGGTAGAACAAGAAGCAGTGGGTGAAAACTAATCAAGGAGAGAAGCAACTTAAAACTAAGGAAAAATTTTCTGACAGTTAGAACAATTAATAAGTGGAACAACTTATCTCCAGAAGTTGTAAATGCTCCATCACTGAAAGTTTTTAAGAAGAGATTAGATAACCATTTGTCTGAAGTGGTATAGGGTTTCCTGCCTAAGCACAGTGTTGGACTAGAAGACCTCCAAGGTCCCTTCCAACTCCTTTCTATTCTATTCTATTCTATTCTATTCTATTCTATTCTATTCTATTCTATTCTATTCTATTCTATTGCTCATGGCAGGAGAACTATACAATTGCAACTTTCTTTGGTCTTGATGAGATGGATACACATGGTCATAGAAAGAATAATGAAATAACAGAACAGAATAATAGAGCTGTAAGGGACCTAGGAGATTCTCTAGTCCAACTCCCCACCTAGGCAGGAGACTCTGTACCATCTCAGACAAGTGACTGTCCAATCTCTTTTTAAAAACCTCCAGTGATGGAGCACCCATAACTTCTAGAGACAAGCTGTTCCACTGGTAAATTGTTCTCACTGTCATTCTTCCTTCTAGGGAAAAGTTTTTAGTGTTCTTTGTGAGGAGAGGTGATCTACTTCTTTATATTTTGAATTTCTGTACTAATTGCCATCATCTTATGCAAAGGAAGAAGATCACTTTTATGTTATACAGTGTGTTCCTGGATGGCAGAAAGTTAAACATGATCAGAGACAGAATGTAAAGGATACAAAAAGCAAAAGGTATTTGTTAGAAAACAAACAAACAAAACAAACAAACAAACAAAACATAAATAGAGTGGTGTAGTCAGAGTATTAAGGCTTGCTTGGTTAGAGTTGCAAATACTTTAAGTGAGACTGAGAATGAGGGCTAACTGGAAATGTTCTGATTTTAAAACAGAATAGTTTAATTTGGGGTTGAAGGTTGTGCTTTAACATATAGAAGTTCATCAGACCTATTGTTCTGTTTCCCTCCCCCAATACTCCCAACAAAGAGTCAGTCAAAGGCCTTCTTTTCTAGTTTATTTACATCAATTAATGTTCTGGCCACGTCTACCCACGCGCCTGCCAAGTCTCTGGAGATAACTAGGAAATTATAGATAAGGCCAGAGTTACTTATGAATATATTCTTCCCTCCATTGATACAGTTTGCCCACGCAAATTCACTGCTTTGTCCAAGACAAAAAGCCAGGAAGTTCCGCCTCCTGCTTTTATAGCCTCTGTGGGTGTCACTCCGTGACTCATCATTCTTTGACTTTGTCCCAACGCCTCCTCTGCTGCGCGCGCCGGTCACATCTGCGCAGTCTTGCATCAAGCCAAAATTGTTCTTGGGGCGTTGCCAAATCAGAAGAAGGCCTGGGGGAATCAGGCCTTGCCGGCCCCTCCTCCTCCCCTTGGGTGGGTGCCAGGGAGGGAGAGGGCCCAGGAGAAGCAGGCCTTGCCAGGTCTTCTTCCTCACTTTCTGAATCATCTGAGTCCAGGAGTCCGAGTCCAGGAACCTGGGTCACAACACCTATTTAGTTTGCAACTGAATTAGTCTGTTCACAACGAAAATACAGTACGCTTGGAATTTGCTTAAAATTTCTTTTGGTTAATGTATTTAATAAAGATTTTATTCTATTCCTGATTGATTTATTACTATTTTGAAACAAAACAAAACATTTCTTAATGGTGTAACATATAACTATGACATTGACCTTTTAATGTCCTATTGTCCTAGCGACTTTCCATTTTCTTTAATGAAACTGAATAATGGATTAAATAACCATTCTCAGGCTATTGTGGTGTTAGTACAATAACAACTCCTTTGTTTAAAGAAGCACTTAGCAAGCAGCCAATCACCAACTGAGTTTCTCTTTCAGATATTTCTCTCTCAATACAAATAGCTTTACAGTATTGCCAACTATTTCTTATAATATCTATACTGAAGTGAAAACATTCACTTGTCAGACACTGCTTATGATATAACCAGAGTTCATAAGGTTCTTGATAATGTTATTTTTTTTAAAAAAAGGGTTAAAACCCAAAATAATGGCAGCTTGAGCTTGTTATGTGATAGGTATGTGAGTCATCTCTCAATCCATAAACAGGACAAGAAAGTTGCATGAGGATTCCATAATCTTCCAAAACTTTGAAACAAAAAGGACCTTTAGATGGGAAAAAAATCAAAACTGTTTTATGTTATCTTCTATTTTAGGTTTGCATTATTCTCTAAATAGCTGAGATTTTCAGACATCAGCGGAATATAAATCCCGTTAATAAATAAATGCTGCTAATCAACAAGTACATTAAACATAAGTATGCCCAAGGGACCATATTTACTGTTGGATTTGCAATCTTACTACATTTTTTCTCACCAAAACAAAATCCTTGTGTAAAACAGAAAGTGTGCTTGCCGATTTGGGGGAACCAAAATCTGGAAGCCCGTTTGGTGGCAATCCAGGTGTAAAGAAAGCTCTGCTGCCATCTAATGCTCAACCCGATTTGGATAACTTGGACATATAATTGTTGTTTTTGCCTGAGTGGCATTTTGGGGTTGTGTTTTGCAGTAAGAATCCTATGAAAGTTGCACAATAGGCTAAGAACTCCCAGTTAGCATTTAAAGCCTATTCTCAGTGGAAGCAGGAAATTTTCTGTCATTATTTTTTCTCCTTTTTAAAAAGCAACAAGACTTGACCTTTGGATCAAAAAGGATATTTGTATGCTTAATCTAGAAGTAGCCCGCAGCAGCACTCCAACAGATCTTGAAGCCTCGTCCGTTTGTTTAAAAAAAATGTTTCCCCTAATTTCAATTTTATCTCTTCTCTGATATAAATAAACAATAAACAGTATCATGATATGTTTAAGGCATACCTCTGTTAACCCTGCCCAAAAGAGAAAGGAACACAAGCAATCCTGAGAATTAGAGCTGGTTAGCACTTGTTTATTACAGATGGCAGAAGGAGAACACTCAGGGCACCAAGTAGAAAGAAAAACAGAAAGGTTAAATCAAATATGAGTTGCCAGAGTTGTGGAAGGAAATGGCAGTTCCCCCCCCTTTTTTTTCATGACAACATCTTTCTCACTTCTTAATTTTTAAAGCATTTTTTTAAAATGCCCTTTAAAACGAAAGCCTTCCAAGTTGCTTTGCAGCAATAAAATGTAGAAAATACACTTTGTTCAAACTCAGGCCTGGGCATTCCATTTTACAAACACAACGCGTTAAAAAAACTTGTCATATACGAAGCATTTCTAGGGGGAGTCAAGGAGAGAGGGGGCAAATGACAAAAGCAATGTTGTATTGTCACAACCCAAGTTCTGGTGCTCTTGGATGCGCCTTGTGACATTGCATGGACAGCTGTAAAGGGCAGAATTTTCACTGAAATGGAGTGAAAAATGGCTTTTGTCATTTTGAAGAAAGCCTCAAGTTCCTGTGGATGACTCTAATCATCTGGACTCCAAAGGGACTTAAATGATGGATTTGGAAACAGATTTGGCCTTGTGTGGGACAAAATTAAGTCTCCTGATCAAATAACTTCCCCATGTCAAGATATCAGATGATTAAAAGTCCCTTTGGGGCTGTGAGTGAATCAATATTGTTGAAAAAGGAACTTTTGTGGCCATCTTTGTGGCCATTTTTCTTTTTGTTCTTATAGCCACCCTGAAGGTTGAGACAGGCACTGAAATATGGGTGGGTGAAAATAACATGAAAAGGAAGGGGAAGAGGAAGGGGAAGGAAGTGACACTTTCCAAGCCTCCAATGTGATGACAGGAGAACTAAAAACATGTCTGCTAGATGATGAATTCAGCCTTTCAAGACTATATGATGCAGTAGACAAAGTTACATAAACTGCTTGGCAGAAGAAATGGCTGGTTGTTTGTGTTATCTTAGTAAACCAATACAGCCCAATGCAGGCATTATGCTAACTGGAGCATCCATGTGTTTGCTTCACGTTGCGAACATTGTTCTAAAATGATATTAGCACCTGCAGAAGGGACATCTTTCTGCATGTCATAGTATGTTCATAATTGGAACTCTGGTTCACATAGATACCTTTTCTGCTATTGTGAGCTATGCCCTCTTTTATCTGATTGTTCCCAAAGCAGCATCTCTCCCTCTCCCTCCTTCCAGTCTGCCAAGGTCATTCCCACATACCATTACACCTGGAGAGCAAGGTTCAGAATGTATGTGGCACTTCTTCCATTACACACACATTGCAAGAGCAACCTCTTACAGTGTGATTTCTATCAATCCCATTTCCCTTTCCTTAGCTTCCCCCCTCTTATTACCTGTTCTGGAATAGGTGTTGTCTCATTTACAAGATACATATAATTAGCTTGCAATTGAAATGTAAAGCACGAAGTTTAATAAAAAATACATTTCTGATTAATATCAAACATGTTTAAAGTGCAAAACAGTGTTCTACAACTGAAATTATTATTTTTGTCCTTTAGGAATGTCAGCTCTTCAAAATTGTCCAGAACAGGAAATAGACTTCATAAGAAGACTAGAATTAGTTGTTAGTAATAATATCTTGCAAATAAAATTGTGTTTTTTCTTGCCTCTGTTTTATAATTCAGGAAGTCAGAGAGGAGACAGCCTGAATTCCTTGCTAACACCACCTCTTTTCCCAGGGCTCAAAGAATTATTCTGCCCTTTTTGTTTTTGTGATAGTTTGTGAATATTTGCCTCAAGGCCATCTCCAAGATGGTCTAAAAAAATTATAAACACTATTAAAAAATAACAAAACAAATTAATTTGTTGGTTTTGCCAATTAAATGAAATAAACAGATTTTTTTCCTCCAGTTTTCAAAGAATGTTCCAGAGTCTAAAGTTTGTCATGGATTAAATTAGGAAAGCTATATTACATGACTATGGAGTATTGAATGTTAGTTGCTGACTGGTAAAAGAGCAATATATGATGGAAACAAAATGTATGAAAATAAACTGAACACTGACTAAATGATTTGGCACTGAGCAGAGAGAGAAGAGAGAGAGAGAGAGGAAAGTCTAAAAGAAATGGGGGGAAAAGCCAAATTATACATAAATGGTGAAAAGTTAGAATCAGTAGATGAATTGAAACACTTCTGTAAAATGTTTACTAAAATTGTGAAATGAATGGCAAGATTTTAAGGTGCACATGTTCTGGTTGTAGATGTACATGAAATTTATAAGAAAATAGAGCTCAAATTGAAAGGATCAAAAGAGGCTGGATTCTAAAAGCATCTTCTGCCCATTTTGTTCTATTGAAATGAGAGTTGAGACAGGAAAAAGCATAAACATAAGTTGAATACAGTGTGAATGGGGCACTTGAGAAGAGTATGCTGCAAAACAAGAGCTAGACCAAGAATGAATGGGTGGTGAATGAATGTAGAATGAATTCAAAAGTAAATGATGGAAATAAAATATGAAAAGAAACGCACTGAGGTGGTTTGGTGGTCATATCAAGAGAATGAATGAGACTTGAATTGCAAAAGCAAATAATATTTAGGAAAAGTAATGGATAGAAGGTTGAAAGAATAAAAAGCAATTTGTTGACTGTTGAAACAGTGTGGAAGCAAAGATGATTTGCAAGGATAAAATGGTATGCAGAGGAATAGCAAATACAGTTTATATAAAGCAAAACTAGCTTTATTTCTTTTTCTTTTTTTCTCACACCTTTAATTCCTTTGGTTGATTATTTCTTATTCTCCCTTTGGATTTTGCCATATGCTACTGTGGCAGATAGGTATGTATGCTATCTTAAGCTTTCGGAATACGTAATAATTTTAACTGACAGTTTTACACATCTTAAATTTCCTTCCATTTCTAGCTTTGGCGCTTGGTTTTGATTTCCGTTTTACACTGATCCTATTAGACACATGTCTGTCCAGCACACAAACATAGCATAGTGCATATATAATAGTGCATAGTGCAACACAATCCCAATATCTATTTCATTCCAGTATATGATTTAATATGGTGCTAAGCATTCCACCTGTCATGTGGGAGGCTGGAATTCAATTCTTGACAATGACTCAAGTCTTCAAGTCCTCATTGCTGTTGATTCATTGTGGCTATGGGAGGGGTGGGGAGTATATTCCTGAGAGTGATGAATGAAGAACACTGTGAGTGTATGCCAAGGGCATCATTCTTTCATTAGGACCACCCAAGGTATGAAAATTATCCCAATTGTCCATTAAAGCCAAAAGGTATATATACTGGTCCTCATAGGTGCACAAATAAGTTGCAGTAGAATGGGAAAAGACAGTAGTGAGCCACTCCTATATTTTACCGTGAAGACCAAATGAATAGACAATAGACCATCACTGATGATATTGTACTGGATAATGGCAGGAATCACACTGAAGTCCTAAAAGTTATTTATAGACAACCACAGGAAATGTGGAATGAAATCAAAGGATGAATGCAAAAGAGATTGCTAAAGACCAAGAATAGAAGAAAGTAAACTGGATGTGAGATTGCCAAGAAGAGAAAACAAAGACACAACAAAAATCTCATGAAGAAACTTAAATAATTTTCAGGAAGCTGTAAAAAGAGACAAGAAGCAATATTACAAAAACCATCAAAGTTGGACTTTGAAAAAGTAGCATAGAGTGTTAATGTTTCAGCCCTATCAAATTAAGAAACAGACACTGCATATCTAAACTACTTTTATTAGCTCTAGTAAGAGAATCTTGCAACTCTGAATGTCTTACTTTTCTTCCCTCTTTTATTCTTGTTATAATAGGGAAGGGGCTGTCTGAGTCATTTTCTCAAATTACTTTCTTAGCCTGGGCTCAGGTTTAATTTCTCTGGTCATTGCCTTGGTAGTGGTTCTTCCTTCTATCCTACAAGACCATCCTCTTTATCCATTACATGATGCTTCTAAAGTTTGGTGTTGGAGAAGATTCCCCTAGAATTCCATAGATAGCCAAGAAAACAAATTGTTTATAGAACAAATCAGTCCAGAATTTTCACTTGAAGCACAAATAGCCAAGCTCAAATTATCATACTTTGAACACATTATGTAAGGCCTATCTCTCTAATTAAATTTATGTTACTGGGGGGAAAAATGGGAGGACGATGACAAGCAGCAAGGTGGATGGACTCAGTTACAATAGCAGTGAGTGCATTATTGGAAGGCCTGAAAGACCAGGTTGGGAACAGATTCTTCAGAAGACCACTGTGAGGTCATTAAACTCTTACTTGATAAAACATAATCAAGCAATCAATATGAGAATAACAGAGTGCATACTGTATTGGATATGCTTGGATATCTGAAGTCTATGAGACAAAAAACTATGCCACTATTTAGATGCTGATGAGATAAGAATACATCCTCAGTAGAAAGAAATTTGTACCATTAGTGTACTCGAGAAGCCATACAGTCTGGACCATACACAAAAATATTTGAAAGGTAAGGAATTCATGGCAAGACATTTCAATCTATATGCAATGGTTATAAAACAGAATAACAGGTATTTTAACGGGTTCATCCTGTGACAAGAGACATTGAAGGTTTGATGCTGGCTACCCAAACATGATAACTGAAGAATAATCATAATAGTGATAAAGTACCTGCTTTGAATAAGTCCCATTTTTAATCTTATTTCTTAAGTATAAATGGATTCTATGTGTCTATACAAAGAGAAAGATATTTCACAATGCTTAAAAGCATCAGTAAAGGACCTCTCTTTGAACTGGTAAAACCGTTAAAACAGCTGTGCCTTCTATAAGTTTTGCACAGTGCTTTGAAACTAATGTGGGCTACTTTTTCACGTGTGTGTGTGTGTGTGTGTGTGTGTGTGTGTGTGTGTGTGTGTGAAGCAAGTTCACTTTGCTTTTTTTTTCCTCAGAAAGTTCTAAACTCACGGTCTGCGGGCCAGATGTGTCATGTGCTGGCCCGGCCCCCGCCCAGTTTAGCAAAGGGGGGGAAAGTTCCAATTTGTCATGTGATGCCACTGTGACAAATATGTGTTTGACACCCCTGCTCTTTGCCAGTCTAAATAAGGTTCCAAAGTGATTCATTTTTCTCTTTAAATTTTCTCCAGAAAATTATTCTTAGACACAGTGCACAACAATGGGCAATATTTCCCTGGTATAACAGGCTGGAAATACTTTTGAACTCAAAGACTATACTAAGAATATATAGCCCATATTAAGGGCATGAGAAAAGCAGTTAGGGTTATAGGTCCTTCCTTTTTCCACAGATATCTCCTATGAGTGCATCTGTTGTATTTCTATGGCTATGGCTATGCCCGTGTCTCTGTGTCTGAATTTACATCTAGATCCAGGGGTGAAATGCTCCCGGTTCGGACCGGATCAGCCGATCTGGTAGCAATGAGGGCGCGTGCTTCGGAGAACAGGTAGCAAAAATCCCTGCCCCCCCAATGCCCAGCTCATCAGAGGCCTTTTTTTTTACATTTAAAAGCATTTTTTTTAACAATCTCTTCGGCTGAGGTAACTGATCATCAGAGGCTTTTTAAAAAACTTTTAAAAGCATTTTTGAAAGGTAAACAATTTGACGCCTGCTAGGCAAAAAATGGGGGGTGTAGGCAAAAAATGTGGGAGGGGGGGTTTGTGAGAGAGAGAGAGAGAGGGAGAGAGAAAGAAGGAAGGAACGAAGGAAGGAAGGAAGGAAGGAAGGAAGGAGGGAGGGAGAAAAAAGGAGAGGAAGGAAGGACTACAAATCTGGCACTAGACGCAGCTTCAGAGGATAATCCAGGGCTGGAAGGGACCTGGAGATCATCTAGTCCAAACCTGCTCCAGCAGGACATTGTTAGTGAGTTTCTGTCTTTTGGATTCCCCAGTCACATGACCCCCCCCACCAAGCCACGCCCATCAAGCCATGCCCACAGAACCGGTAGGAAAGAAATTTAGATTTCACCACTGTCTAGATCTATGGTATATATTTTTTTTTTTTTTTGTTTACATTTATACCCCGCCCTTCTCCGAAGACTCAGGGCGGCTTACAATGTATAGGGCAATAGTCTCATTCTATTTGTATATATTTACAAAGTCAACTTATTGCCCCCCCAACAATCTGGGTCCTCATTTTACCTACCTTATAAAGGATGGAAGGCTGAGTCAACCTTGGGCCGGGCTCGAACCTGCAGTAATTGCAGGCTTTGTGTTCTTAATAACAGGCCTTACCAGGCAGAGCTAAACCGGCCCTCCCTACTGGTATATTCCAGTAGAGCAGCTTTACTTTGTCACTGGTAGCAGTGACAAAGAAGAAAGTCTTCTACAGGAGTTTCCACATCAAGGTACTTCAGGAGCTTTAACAGAGTTCTCCAACGCTTCACTTCACAGAGACATATAACAAAGCCTTCAAATGCTTTTAATCTGAGTCTTCGGAGAAGGGCGGTATAAAAATTTGAAAAATAAATAAATAAAATAATAATTGCCAGTAAACCATTTTAGCAGTTTGAAGATATATTGCCCAGCTAACCCAGTTTCATTGGCCCCTTGCAATTAGAAATCTTGCTTGTTGTGTTATGGTGCATCCTAAAAGGAAGAGCTCCTTTCCTCCTGATACAGAAAGCATCTCAAAGGGTTTGAGATCCAGAAAAGCCTTCAGGCTTTTTCCGTTTCTTCCCCATCCTGAGTTATTACCCCTTGATGAGCGTAATTTCCTGGAAAATTGCCTTTTTAAAATTTCTGATGGAGCCTCATGGAAGACTGGGGTTCTACGTACAAAAATAAAGCCCTTTTCCTGTATAAAATAGTAAGGCTGATGTTATGGCTTCCATGAGCTATAAAAGGAGATGTTTAGCTGTGTGGCATAAGGTAGCTTTGCATTCATCAATCTGGTTTCTATTAGAAACAAGCCGGTAAAGCAGACAGATCTTTGATTTCACACAAAAAGCATTTCTACTCATAAATCAGGAGCAGGTTTCAAAACCCGTCGCTACTGGTTCGCTCGTGGAGGTGCGCGCACACACATGCGTGCAATGTTTCTGTGCATGCACAAAAGCATCTGAGCCTCCCGCCACCACTGCTACTAGTTCACCCGATCCAGGGCGAACCGGTAGCAACCTATCACTGTCATAAATCGTACTGGTTTTTTTAAAATACCTCAATAGGTGATGTTAGAAGCTGAGAGAGGCCAAAAAGAAATCAAATTATTTTAAATATCTATGTTGCAAATTCCATTGAACTCAGTGTTTCCATCCAATTGATTGACAAGTATGACAAATTACTGTGGAGAAAAAGTAAATAACAAGCTGTCATTCTTCATAAAATCTATATTTTTTCACATTGATGACAGGCTCTCGTGCAATTGTTTAGCATATTAATTATTAAATTATTGGTTGTTAGCATAGGTAGACTTTCTGATGACATTTTTGTTGTTTTCCTTTCTTCCTCTCCCCTAACAATTTGAAGACGGATATTTATTTTAGTTTTTGTAAATTAACTTTGCCTTAAAATTTCACATGTCAATATTTCACTTGGATTTAATTCAGCATATGGGCTTAACCTGACAGTAATTATCTCCAGTATATAAATGAATGAAAGTAGAAAGCAAAGTCATTTATTTAAAAAAATGTTATAGTGCAATGCTACTTATTGAAAATATCAATAATACTGAAATAAAATTATGCCACTGATGATCCAATTTGTCTTTCAACCTTTTGGATAATCTGTATTCTCAGAAGCCTATAGAGGAATAAGACTCTTAAAACATTCTTTTGAACCTTTGAATTTTTAGCAGAAATTTCTTAGTCCCTTTTGAAATAGTAGAGAGATAGTTTGCTTTTTCCCACCTGACTGAATATGCTAAAATAATCTTTAAGGCTCTATGGAGTTTTGAAAAAAAAAAGTACTTCACAAACCAACAATACCATCCAGAGTTACTCTAAATATGAAAAATCTCTAAATATGATAATAAATGAATAAATAAATAAATTAAAAACAAACAAACAAATAAATAAAATGCTTCACTTCACTTTGCTTTGCTGGATTCTCTTGAAGAGCTTGGATTATGTCAAAAGCTGAGAGGATTTTTTTTGAGGTAAATTTTGTGGAGAAGATTGTTCTCCTGAAGTTCTGGGTGCTGAATTGCACAACATTTGCTGAAGGCAACCAGCCCAAAGCCTTCTTCAGTGACCCAGGTCAATGTCAGGGAAGGTCAGTTGGGATTACTCAGGGCTGGCTTTAGGCTAAGGCTGAGTAGGCAATGGTTTAGCTTAGAGGAGCCAATAATGCCCCTCCTTCTGAAAACAGAGGTTATTTCAAACTATGCAAATCTTTGCATCAGTGGCAGGTGACACCATGAGGCAACATGGCCTTGGGTGCCATATATTTTTGAGCCAGCACTTGAGGCCATTGCTTTGTCATTTTCTTCAGCATTACCCAGCTAAAGTGATGGGATACTGTGACAAATCCAAACCTTTTGCTGACTAAAAGGATGGTGGCAGTGGTATTGTCAAGATCAGGAGATTCAGGCAGTTCAAATGAGTATAAAGATTTATTGCAAGCTTAAGCTCTCTACAAGAATCTGAGCTACTAGCGGTCAAGAAAAATGAACAAGAATTAAGAAGACATTCAAAGTGGGCTGGACTTAAATCTCTTGTGGACGTGCAGGGACTTATGACGTGTTTGACTCATCCCTCGGGCTCAGTTTGATCAACTCCTACATCTATTTCTAGCGTTTCCAATAATATGTTGGAAATTACGTGGGATTTATTTTAGTATGGTCTAGAGATATAAGTCAATTTTTCCTTTGTCTGTCCCTTTTCATACCCATTTTAGCTCTTCTGCCAAAAAAATTTTCTGAGGTGCTTGAAGAGTTTGGAATTAGCCAGCAGAAAATGATTTAAATGACATGTATTTCATCCAAATGCATATTTTAATTGGGATTGTATATAAAGTTAAGATGCTTACTCTATTTGGAGGCAATAAATTCCATAATTTAATCATGTGTTGGACAAAGTAGTGCTCCAGTTATGTACTGAAATGACTATATCTTATTTTTTTGCCCTAGATATCTGTTTAATCAATGCAGAGGATGTTCTGACATCCTGTGAAAACCTATGATATGCTCTTGAAATAGGATAGTTTAGATTCCGTGCACAGTAATATTTATAACTAAAAATTATGGGTGCATAGGATGGAAGTGGAGATATCGACTTTGGACCAATTGATAATGAAGATAAATTTTTAACATACACTGTATCATTGTAACCCAATGGCTATTTTTTAGCTATGAAGTTTGTTAAGAAAATTGTTTGGACCAGCAGCTTTTTCAGATTCTGAGACATTTGAGATATTAGAACAACATTCTGTTAAGTCCTTTAAAAGTAAATATAAAAACTAATAGTTTTTTATAGATAGTAGTTATAAATAAATCACTTTGAAATGCATATTCTAAGAAATAAGTGGAATAAAGAATTAGAGGTTTCTAATGTATAAGTGTCAACTTCAATGGCAAAAATATCAATGGACCTCAAATTACAATTAAATAACAAACAATTGTAAACAAAATCCTTCAATAAAATAAAAATTGAGAAAAAAGTTGTATTTATATATATCTGTATATGCATGCATACATACATATAGTGTGTATATCTCTCTTTCTCTCTCAATGTGTGTGTGTAAACCAATGAATCCAGTGCAATTTACTAGTCAAGTATTTCAAGTACTAAGTTCTTCTTCAACCTCTTATTCACACTACTCCCTAAGAAGTGGAAAAAAACCCAATGTCTCAGGTGGAATTTGTATTAGAAATATAATTCTAAATATTTATTTTTATTTATTTATTTTGTCACAACAATATATGTAGGTATCATACAAAAAGATTATATAGTATATAAACACATATATGAGTAAATATAAGGAGGTATAAGCATATATATATAGGAAGAAGAAAAGAAAAAAAACAATAGGACAGGAACGGTAGGCACGTTTGTGCGCTTATGCACGCCTCTTATGGTCCTTTTAGGAATTGGGTGAGGTCAATAGTAGAAAGTTTTTGGATAAAACTTTTAGGATTATGGGAAGAGACCACAGAGTCAGGTAAAGTATTCCAAGCACTGATGATTCTGTTACAGAAGTCATATTTTCTGCAATCTAGATTAAAGCGGTTGACATTAAGTTTAAATCTATTAGTTGCTCTAGTATTATTGCAATTAAAGCTGAAGTAGTCTTTAACAGGAAGGACATTACAATAGATGATTCTGTGAGTTAAGCTTAGGTCTTGTCGAAGGCGATGGAGTTCCAAGTTTTCTAAGCCTAGGATTTCAAGTCTGGTGGGGTAGGGTATTTTATTGTTTTCAGAGGAATGGAGAACTCTTCTTGTAAAATATTTCTGGACACGTTCAATTGTATTGATGTCAGAGATGTGGTGAGGGTTCCAAACAGGCGAGCTATATTCTAGAATTGGTCTAGTAAATGTTTTATATGCTCTGGTTAGTAGTGTGGTGTTTTTGGAAAAGAAGCTACGCAAAATTAGGTTTACAACTCTTAGAGCTTTTTTTGCTATGTAGTTGCAGTGGGCTTTGGCACTTAGATCATTTGACATGAAAACTCCAAGGACTTTAACGGGATGGGGGTCGTCTGTAAGGTAATGTCAACAAACTGAACTAGTTTTTCAATGTGGGCTCTGTATCTGTCCCAGGAGGCACGTTGCCCATTCAATTCCTAAACTCCTGGGGCTGTATGAAGGCAAATCCAAGTGAAATGTATTATCAAGACACTTAATGTTCACTATTCCCTAGCTCCAGATTCGTTCCAATCCAATTACTATTAAAAATATGATATACAGTAGATGCTCTAGACCTCTTGCAGAGCTTTTCCTCTTTATGTCATTTTAAAGCTGATAATGTGTTGCTGAGCAGCTTGACTGAAAATGATCTTGAACACTGGAAACAAACTGAGGTTTCTAAAAATAATTTAGAGCTTCCCTGAAAAATAAATTCTCCATAACATGCAAGCAAAAAATAGGTACATAAATGTACAAACAATCAACGTAAAATAAAATAATAACAAATCTCAACTAAGAAATACAGTGTACAACAATTTAAAGATTAAGTCAAATTCTTGTCATTTTTCTCACCCTTTATTCACTGTAGTAAGAGTAAATTCTCTGCCCCTAAAGTCCCAGAACCATTTTGTCTATTATTGTAGATCTCTTTATTACTTTTGTCCATCAAGTGATATAAGACCTACCCCTAAAATAAGCCCCCGTTAAGATTGTCAGCCAGACAGACACATTTAGTATCATATTTCCCCAAAATAAGACCTAACCAGAAAATAAGCACTAATGTGTCTTTTGGAGCAAAAATTTATATAAGACCCAGTTTTATTTTCTGGGAAATGTGTGTGTGTGTGTGTGTGTGTGTGTGTGTGTGTGTGTTTGTTTGTTATATGTTGAATCATATAAACTGTCATTGATCTTGGCTCTTTTTATTTGAAGTCACTGTTTTAAGTATTACAAGTAGTTCCATACTATTCCGTTTTCTTGTTTTCTATTAAAAAAGGACCACCTGAGCACATTAAAAAAAACATTTTAACTTAATACCTTACTATGAATTACTTTAGAACTTTGAAACATTTCTGGCAAAAACCAGTACACAACTAATATCTTTTTTAAAATATCATTACGAAATGCTGAGTGAGTACAGAAATACCCAGCTCCTCAAGCTTTTCTGCCTATATTTCAAACCTGGATACATTTTAACATTCAAATGAGTTTACCTCAAAGGAAATTTGCTGAAGATCAAATGACCTTTAAAGTAATTATGCTACTCAGTGAAATGAAACATGAAGACCCTTCATAAGAGAAGTTCAAGCCATTTCCTTTTTAAGTGAGCAAGAGTAACATTCTAATGTTAGATGACTCCTCCTCCTCCTCCAGTCCAAAGGTAAGATAATTATTTATTAATTAATTGAATGTATTGGCTACTGATCTCAATGCAAGGTAGCTGTAAGATTTTTAACATAATTCTTAGTCCCAAACTCTCAGTATATATCAGAGTATTGTGAATTTCATGCTTCATTTATTCTGAGGTATATATAATTTTATTTCAAAATCCTAAAGCATATCAAGAAGATTCATAAATTTGTGGAAAACATAATAATATAATTTTTTGGTGTTAGCATAGAAAAAGGAAGAGTTCCTGTCAGTCAAGCACTGAGCTGTCAATTGTTGAATGCAGACACACAAGTCTGAATGTCACCTCACTATTTTAGTCTGATTCAATTGAGATAAAAGCATGAAGGGGTAGTTCATTTGAGATCTGTGATTGAACCAGCCAACGCTTAAAACCAAATACTTCAAAAGGAGGCAAGCCATCTATTCAACCTTTGATTAGGGAATTGCAAATAAGGATTTAAAAAATGAGTATATTGAACTACAGTTGAATGCCTGAGCTTTTCCGTGAACTGATATTTTTAAAAAATGAATTAAAGTACAACAGGGGTATGATTCAAATTCCTTATCTTTAATAACAAGTGTCAATTGTTCCTTTGAGCACTACTGGCAAAAGATCAGCACTTCAATAGTAAGAGATATCAAAAACTTGTTCTAATATGTTTCATGCATATCTCAGCTCACAGTATAAGATACAGTTTCTCTGTAGAAGCTTAATAAAGCTTATTCTAATAAAACAGAAATTTTATTAAGGATAGTTCTGAATTCTCAAAGATTAAAAAAGGACAATTAGATTAACTCTGGGGAAAAAATTTATATTTAAAGGTTATGCCTTCAGATTGTCCATATGCAACTATAAAACATATAAGAAGTAAGTAAGTGCAAAAATTTTGTATCTATTTATTGTTTCAAAAACTTTTTGGAACTAAAAAGAGACATACAAGCCTATTTTAATTTTTTTAAAAATATATAAGTATGCCTAACCACTGGGCAGCTGACAAGAAATTTTGGAAATTTTGTTCTTTAGAAGAAAGTACTTAAATATGAATATAATTAATGGTAAAAATATTAAATGATAGCATGAGACAGCATTTCAAAAGAAAAAAACAAGCATTTGATTTTTTAGTTTAAAAATACTTTAAAAAATACTTGTTCACTGTATTATGTCAGGAGGATAACTACATTGTCTCTGTGTGCCACACTTTTTGGAAAAACAGTCTTATTAGTCTTGTACAACAAAAAATGTTACTTTTATTACAGCATAAGGAATCTCACAAATTCATTTAATGGAGGATCACTATAAAGTTTAAAATGACCTAAAATATGTCATAACACAATGCTATTACACAAGAAATACTATTTTACTTAAGGTGAATATATGCTTAAGAATGTATCAGCCTCCCAGAGAGATTAAAAAAAAATGTCAAGATTGAATAATGGATGAATATATATTTGCTAACAAACAATGAAAGAAGCAAATGTGTTTACTAGCAACAATCTATCTCATTGAAAGGAAAGGTAATGTGTGTATGTGTTAACAAGTAGACAGCCTACTTAATAAAGTTAATAAAATGCAAAATCCCTGTAGCAAAAGTCCAATATAGATGTAAATCAAGTCCAAACATTTCCACTACTCTAAGGCATGCTGTGTTTTCCTTATGAAAGACAAAGGTTATTCAGAAAAAGTGAAAAAGATCAAAGGAAAAGAACAAGAACAAGAAAGAAACAGATAAAATCCAGTAGGAGGTTAAAATAAATCAGCATTCAACCAGCCAGCCAACTTTAGATAAGAAGCAAAGCAAAACAGAAGCTTTAAAAAATATAGTTGAAATTCATGCATGCTTAAGAGAATGATCTGCCAAAAGGAAAAAGATGCATGACCTGGTTTTCCACTGCTCCAATTAGGAGCTGTAATCTTCAAGACTCCTCATCCCAGGTGGGTCCACGATCACCTGAAAACCATCTTGGGTTGTTCCTAAGTGCTCCCATTCAAATCCAGGGAACAGGGCTGCCAAAAAACCAATGTGGACAGCAAAATTGGCAGATCGTCAGCAGGAGAGAAAATTCTCTCTACTGTTCAACAGCCATCTTGGCGAGCAAAGTCCTTAAACTAATGGCCTTAAACATTTTATTGTCAACCATTACTGGTAGATGCATCTGATGTAACTTTTATCTTGGACTGTATGAAATATGAAGCAATAGTGGTTAAAATAAAACTCAATCTAGCATGTAGCTCAGTGATAGAATACCCATTAAGCATGCAGAAGTTTACCAATTAAATATTTTTTTTCTTCAGGTAGAAATGGAAGACACCCTTGAATGGAATTCAGGGAGAACTAGAACAGGTAGAACCCATGTTTCATAGGTCACATGTAGCCATATCCCAGTTAAAGTATACATTATGAATGTAAAATAAGTATGTAATTGTCCCATTGGTATAAAGCAGCTGTTTTCCAATTTAAAAGCTGTGTAATAGTAGTAGTAGAAAAATGATAATTTATTAAAATATTAGCCTCCCAATCCCCTCAGCCAGACAGCCAGACAGCCAACCACACTGTTATGTCCTCTGAATAGGTTTTGGTGGGAAAATAAAAACAGATAAACGACTTCTGGATACCAAAAACATTCCTACTCCTTAAATTGTATGCAGCTCATCCCATACTTGCCCCTCTTTCCCTGAATTCTCAGTAATGGCCAGACTTGGGGTGAATTCTGGAAGATTACCTCAAATTAAAGAAAAGCATTATAGAATGTCAAACACAAAGGATCAGGACCATAAGTTAAGTTGTTGTTCAGAATATTTTTTGCTCAAGCCTATAGATCAAAATCCAGTCAAGGTGATCAGCACTAAATTGGCACTAGCTAAGAGTCAGTGGAATTCAAAGGGGGCTGGATGTGCATCACTTGTGGCAGCGGAATGACTCTAATCTGATGATGCACTTAACTCCACCCCTCAGCTCTGCCTGCTCTTCTCCAACATTTATAATTTATTTATTTATTTATTTATTTATTTGATCATATTTATATACCGCCCTATCTCCCGAAGGACTCAGGGCGGTTTACAGGCACTTAAAAAACACATAAATACAATATAAAAACAATTAAAAAACTTATTCTAAAAGCCCAATGATTAAAAATATAGAAATAAAACCCAATTTAAAACCCATAAATTAAAATCTAACTCAGTCCTGCGCAATTAAATAAGTATGTTTTAAGCCCGCGGCGGAAGGTCCGAAGGTCCGGAAGCTGACGAAGTCCGGGGGGTAGTTCGTTCCAGAGGGTGGGAGCCCCCACAGAGAAGGCCCTTCCCCTGGGCGTCGCCAGACGACATTGCCTCACTGACGGCACCCTGAGGAGTCCCTCTCTATGAGAGCGCACGGGTCGGTGAGAGGTATTCGGTAGCAGCAGGCGGTCCCGTAAATAACCCGGCCCTATGCCATGGAGCGCTTTAAAGGTGGTCACCAAAACCTTGAAGCGCACCCGGAAGGCCACAGGTAGCCAGTGCAGTCTGCGCAGGATAGGTGTTATGCGGGAGCCACGAGGGGCTCCATCTATCACCCGCGCAGCCGCATTCTGGACTAACTGTAGCCTCCGGATGCCCTTCAAGGGGAGCCCCATGTAGAGAGCATTGCAGTAATCCAGGCGAGACATCACGAGTGCGTGAGTGACTGTGCATAGGGCATCCCGGTCCAGAAAGGGGCGCAACTGGCATACCAGGCGAACCTGGTAGAATGCTCTCCTGGAGACGGCCGTCAAATGATCTTCTAGAGACAGCCGTTCATCCAGGAGGACGCCTAAGTTGCGCACCCTCTCCATCGGGGCCAATGACTCGCCACCGATGGTCAGCCGCGGATTTAGCTGACTGTACCGGGATGCCGGCATCCACAGCCACTCTGTCTTGGAGGGATTGAGCTTGAGCCTGTTCCTCCCCATCCAGACCCGTACGGCCTCCAGACACCGGGACAGCACTTCGATAGCTTCGTTGGGGTGGTCCGGTGTAGAAAACTATAGCTGGGTGTCATCCGCATACAGCTGGTACTTCACACCGAAACCACTGATGATCTCACCCAGCGGCTTCATGTAGATGTTGAACAGAAGGGGCAAGAGGATCGACCCCTGTGGCACCCCACAAGTGAGGCGCCTCGGGGCCGACCTCTGCCCCCCTGTCAACACCGACTGCGACCGGTCGGAGAGATAGGAGGAGAACCACCGATAAACGGTGCCTCCCACTCCCAATCCCTCCAACCGGCGCAGCAGGATACCATGGTCGATGGTATCGAAAGCCGCTGAGAGGTCTAATAGGACCAGGGCAGAGGAACAACCCCTATCCCTGGCCCTCCAGAGATCATCCACCAATGCTACACTACATAGATTGTGATAAGCTAACACTAGGTTTTGAATTTGGTTAACTACTGTATTAGTATCACTTTTACATGTAAGAAAAAAATACAACTTTGTACGGCATTTTAAACTTTGGTGAATCTCAGTAAAATAGCCTGCTTGAAGTGGAAAGCAACACACAATTTAGGGTAAGGACACCTGTCACTCTGGTTATAATGATTTTATCAGAAAAAAAATGTGAATTATAACCAGGATAAAACAACCACCCCTTCTCTGGAGCATTTGATTTATTGTGAAAATAATATGAACCTTAAGGAGAAAAGTCACCTTTTTTTTTTTTTTTAGAAAACTGGGGTCTGAGAAAAGCAGGATAGATTAATCTTGTCATTTGGACAGATGTTTGGGCAATGGATAAAATAGTCAAAAGATATTTTGACAAGAAAAAATTGTTCTCTGAAGATTTCCAAAACATAATCCTAGTTACACAGCCCAAAGGAATGGAACTGAATATATTTCATTTTCATGAATTGTTAGTATTTTGCAACCCCAAAGTATATTACCTTGGAGACTCAAAGGAGCTGATGGAATTTTGTCAAATATATCAGTATGCATGCAGTAGAGGGCACACTCTGTTAAATTACATGTAAATAAGTAAAAAGATAAACCAGGTTTTATCCCCCCTAAAGAGCAAATGGATTGAAATTTACATTCATTTCTGGAGACAGTCAACACCAAGAGTATGCTAATTGCATATGCGCGCTGGGATGTTTGATGTGTACGGAAGAGAGACATCATGTTTAAAGAACTTCTGAGCATGTTGTTCCCTTTGTCTTTTGGCTGCACAATTCTCGATATAGTAATTTTTACATTTTTAAAAAGAAAGTAAACAAGGACATATGAAAACATACACTGCTCCTCACCTCCTTCCCTGTAAACAACAAAATGGAATAGATTGAGCTATATATCGTAAGCGAACTTGAACCTACATTTTCTTCTACTTCTCTACAATAACAGAACATACTTGGAACATTTGTGAATAAAATACAGCTTCATCGTTCTTTTCACTACATAAAGCCCGCAGAGTTAATGGACTTTATTTCTGCAGGAACATAATGATTGCAAGTGACAAGGAAAATAAGAGTTATAGATAAATTCCTTCATTTTCTCCCGATGCATTTGAAACAATATTCTTCACTTTGAGATTCTGTGTTGTCTCGGCAACATCCTGCTGAGCAAAGTTATCCACGTTGATCTGAATAAACTCTAATTTATTATATCTTTAAAAGGTTTCAATATTTTATATCAAAAGCATATTAGATTCAATACAATCACTCCTCGATTTACAATACTTCATTTAGCGACCATTCAAACTTACAATGGCACTGAAAAAAGGTGATTTACAAGCAGTCCTCCTACTTATGATCATTGCTGCATCCCCATAGTCACCTGATCAAAATTGAGGCACAGGACTGGTGGCTTGTATTTACAATGATTGCAGTGTCCAGGATCATGTGATCACTATTTGTGACCTTCCCAGCTTGTTTCCGATAAACAAGGACAAGAGGGGAAGCTGGATTCATTTAATGAATGACCATATGATTCATGTAACAGCTACAGCGATTCACCTAACAATCATGGCCAAAAATGGATGTGAAGCCTTTCTACCTTAGGTCACTGCAAAAACAATACAATAGTAATTTATTTATTTACCTATGGCACCTTTGAGTCAGTATCAACTTCTGGCAACTGCTTGGATTAGTCCCTGCAGGATTTTTGGCAAGGTTTTTCAGAAGTGGTTTATTCTAGCCTTTTTCCTAGCACTGAGAGAAAGTGATTCGGCCAGGTTCACCCAACTAGCTTTGTGCTCAAGGAACAACTAGGACACATGGTCTTCTGGTTTCTAGCCTAGTGTCTTGATCCACTATACCAGAGGTCTGCAAACTTGGCTCTTTTAAGACTTGTGGACTTCAACTGCCAGAGTTCCTCAGCCAGCAAAGCTGGCTGAGGAACTCTGGGAGTTGAAGTCCACAAGTCTTAAAAGAGCCAAGTTTGTAGACCTCTGCACTATACCAAACTAACTTTCTAAAACAATGTCAGGCATTTTTAAAAAAAAATAAAGTCTGAAAAAAAGCTAGCTCCCCAAGAGAACGAAGAGCAAGACGAAGAATAAAAGAGGTCTTAAAATATTTTAATTGCAAATTTTGGAAGGTTTTTAACCTCACGAAATGCTCAAAGGTGCTTCCCCCCCCCTTTCAAAAGGCAACTGGATTATGTTTTTTTCTTGAGGAAGAAATGCTTTTTTTCAGTTGCCTTTTGAAGACAACCATGACCTTTGAGACAACCATGACCTGGATGGCTGAGAATCTCCATAGACACTTAACACATGCTAATACTTTTGTTAAAGTGTTCATTAGTAGAAGCAGTGCCTTGGGTTCCTTGCTTCAAAGAATGGGGTAGACAATGCTGGATAGATTCGATTAGGTAAGGACTATACAGAAGAAGCAATGCTTGTGTTCAACCATCCATTCAGTATTTTCTTTTTTATTTATGGACAGCAATCTTGGAGGAGAACAAATCCTCCTACAATCTCTTAGCTAAAGCGGTAAACACAGATTCCTTCTCTGCCCAGTGAATTTTCGTTTCTTGTTTACTAACGTTGCAGGTGTGTACTATTCTGACTTTTCCTCAGTGTCCTGGACCAAACATTGTTCCAAGATTTCCCCCAAATAGTGGGGAATGCTTGGGGAATGTGACACTGTTCTATGAGATGAAAAAAATAAAAATAAATCCAAATTACATTGCCTAGGAAATGTTATCAGAAAAGCACTTGTTTGGAGTCTTCACATCCACTGCAGAAAAGCAATAACCTATTTAATATATATAATAAAGACAGGAAATGCCACTACTTTATTGCCTACCCTTTCTGGAGATAGCTTCCCTGAATGAAACCTGAAGATTTTCAGATTTAAAATATTAAAGTACACAGAACACGGCAGTGATATTGAATTGCTCGCTAACAAGATAAATGCATATATAGAGATTGGTTAGTTCGTTTATCCCTTCACAATAAAAAGTATACGTACCTGAAAACAAAAAAATGACTCTTGTTTGATCATTCTAAAGTCAATATTCAAGTACTATATGTGCTAACAAAATTAGAGCTTGTCATGATATTTAGATTCTGTCTTCTGCAAGATAGAAAACCTCTGACTAAAAAGAGTGTATGACTTGGGAGCAGAAATTAACTTCATGCACAAGAGTCTGATATAATACATTTCTCCAAAGTGACAGTGACTCTTGGGAACTACTGCCATATCTAATAAAAATGTGCACCACTGTGAAACAGCTAAGACACTTATCTGTTAAAGCTACACACCATTATGCTCAGAACATGGGACTTTAAGCAGTGGTGGGATCCTGCCAGTTTAACAACCGGTTCGGTGATCGCACGCTTTGCACATGCACATAGTTTTATGAAAACTTACCTTCCGCATTACGTGTTGTGTCTGCGCATCCGAGCCGGGCCCCCTGCCAGAAAGTGACTTGGAAAGTGAGGGGGAAGGGCCATCAGGACTTACCTCGGGAGCACCGGCTTCCCTGGCTCAGCTCCAGGAGCCAGCGGCAGGCCAGGTGGAGGAGATAACGAGGCCTCGGTCCCCTGACTGTTCCCCCCCCAGGCCACACCTCCAGACCCAGCTGATGGCAATCAGGCCTGTCTGGACCCTAGGTTTCATAGGCAGGAAAGGCGGGAACAACAGAAGCAAGGGTGGGGCAGGCCTAGGAAGTGTTGAGTCATGGAGCCACACCCCACAGGATATAAAAGCAGCAAGGGCTGCTATACCCCTTTGTGGCAAGAAAATCAACTGCTTGACTAGCGCTGAAGTACTGTTTGACTCATCGGCATCAAGGGAGATAACAGAGACACTTGGCATACACTCGCTAGTTTGCTGCCAGAGCTGATAGTGCCGGCTAATTAAGTCATCGCTCGGACTGAGGCGACGGGGACAGAACATTACTGCTGGGAAGTAACACAGCTGAGGCATGGCAATCCACTCTGCCACACAAATCAGCTGAGAAGATATAGGTAAGTAAAGCACATGGGGGGGGCGGGCAGACCCACCTGATCGTCAGAGCCAACTGGTTCGCTCCCAGCTGATCACCTGAACCAGTCCAAACCGGTAGAATCTCCCCCGTGATTTTAAGCAAACTTTCAGAAACAAAGTTAAAATTTAAAAAAATACATTTTTACTTTAGCTGTCCTATAGATATAATCTATACTTTGATCAATGAGATTCTTACATTCTTTTCTGTACATTTCCATAGATATTTATAGAAAATAAGTTCTATGTATGCAATAAGACCCTTAGTAGATTTAGGACAGGACACCCAGTAAACTTTCCTTATTGTTTGTTTTCTATCTGTTCTGATTTCCCAATCATTGACTTTTAACAGATTAACTTTAGGTTTAGATTTATGGCAAAGAGTAAAAATCCTTGTAATGATTTCCCCTAAACACTGTGAATAATTTTATATTCTTATATTTGTGTTTCGTACCTTGATAATTTTTAAGGAATGAAAACGGAGGGAAGTTGATATTGAGGCTTAGAATGAGTTAGTTAGAAATAGGGGTAGGATGATTTCACCTGGGGCTAGAATGGGTAGACTAGCAGATAGTAATTTAAGATTGTCATGCTAGTCACTGAAGGTTGTCATTGCTACTTGATACATTGATTATTTCCTTCAGAGACTGATTAGAATAGTATTTGCTTAGGGAAATGCAAATGGTTTGATTGCATCAAAAATATATTGAAGAATAGGTAAATTTGATAATCCATTCTACCACTTTTGTTAGTGCTTATAATCTGTTCCTTCTATTCATTTTTGGATAGAAGAAGGAATAAGGAATATATGATGAAGGTATCAAGAGTCACTTCAGTTGCATGATAATGATCATGATCATATTGAACATTATGACATAAAACAATCCAGGAATTTTTTTTGAAAAAAGATGCTGAATTCAATTGTATAGAGAATTTTATTATATAGAGAGTTTTATTAACTCTCTATATAAAGAGTGGAAGCACATTATCATCCAAACCCTCAACGAATCTCAAAATGGAATAAATATATGCACATATGCTCCTATATGCACATTCATATCTATACATACCGTACATACTGTGTTTTGATCTATAGATATTATGGATAGATAGATAGCCAGGCAGATGCTTACACAGATGTTTTCACTGTTTTGTTAACCTCTTTTTCTATTGCCTTTGATTTTTCCAAGCATTTCCAAGAACTCTTGCCTTCATTTTATAAGCCTAAAGCTTTTTAGTATTAATGATCTCAGTGATCAGTCTAATTTTACTTTGTCTAGTACTGAATGTTTTCTTCTTGCTGTCCAAGATAATTCAGTCTTTCTGATGACCTAGTACCTTGGAGATATATTAGCACTAGAAAAACCATGAGCTTGATAACACATAGTTTTGTCATCAATGCAATATCTTATATTAGTTGTCAGCTGGCCTTACAAGCTTCTCCAATCGTAATCACATCTGTGGCATATACATCCAATAAAGTAGTTAGATTAAAATAAGATATGAATGATAAAATTCAACAGATCCTAGGCCACATGGTAAGAAATAATAAACAGCACCTTGAATTGGGCCTAAAAGCAGATTGATAGCTCTTGAAGCTGTGGGGTTATATGGTAAAGCATTTGACACTCTTACCTACTTGAGCTGCTTCATTTTGAATCAATGGGCTACAAGGAAGCCTCACATGTGGCATTTTGGAGCAGACAGCAGGATAAACAACTGTGACAGAAGAAGTTAGAGTTCTCATCTTGTCCAGTGATTATGTCAGAGCTTGTTAAGGGCCAGGCAGCAGTGTTTGGAAGGACTAATCATTTTCTAAGCAGTAGAAATGGGAACAACTGTGATCTAACATAAATAGTGCTATGGTCTTAAATTTTGATACAATTCCAGAGAACACATTGGTGACATCAAAGGCTTCTGAGGGTTCTAAAATAAGCATTCTTGCTTTGGTATAAGTTTGAAGCTGAAGTCTCTATTCTGTTTGTAAGACACTGAATGATCTTTCTGGAAATTTGAGAGTTGAAGACCCTTGCTGCCTGCCCATTGAATAAGTAAACGCTTCTTTTGAGAAAGAAAAGTATATGAAGAAGAATCTTCCAGCCAGGCATAGGAATAAAAAACATTACGAACATATGCTATTCTCTGTCTCTTTCCCCTCTGCATTCCCAAGCAGATACAATAAGCTTATATAAATAGTTTGTAAGGGTACTTATAAAGAGATTCTGAACATAGTGGCACACAGAAAATACGCCTTAGTCATTTATCAACTTTTACAATTTCAAATAGCTGAAAAAAATCACAACCCAAAATAAGTAAACAAAAAACAACAACAACAATAAAACACCAAAATTTTTAGAGTAAAAATCAGGGATTTCTGTCTAAGCATGTATAAATATGCTTTGCGGAGCAGCAGAGGAAGAAGACCTGGCTCACAAACTATTTGATTGTTGATTGTATAAGAGTGTGAGAGATAGGTATCTTGGTCTATATACTAAATGAATGACCCATTGGGATCCCAATATCAAAACAACTTATTGTATTTTTCGGAGTATAAAACACACTTCCCCAACCCCCTAAAAGAGGCTGAAAATTTGGGTGCATCTTATACTCTGAATGTAGCTTTTTCAAAGCTTTTTTTCAGCCCTAACGAGGAGTGAAGCGATCTTCCATGCTTTGCCTGCTCCCTCCAACTCTCAGCTGTGCTTTAGAAGCTTTTTTTCAGCCCTAATGAGGCACTATCTAGTGAAGCGATCTCCATGCTTTGCCTTCTTTTCTCATTGCTTCTCTCTCCAAAGATCAGCTGTGCTTCAGAAGCTGTTTTTTTATTCCCAAGCATGCATGCTCAAAACAAGCAAACTAATGTGCTGAAGCTGACCAGACTAAGGACGCTAGCCAGATGAATACCTGGTAGGCAGATTTTTTTTCCTATTTTCCTTCCCAAAAATAAACACCGTCTTATACTCCGATATATCTTATACTCCGAAAAATATGGTACCTTATGTGCAGTAAGAATCTGAAAATAATATTTAACACAGCACAGTACTTGAGCAAAATGGTTTGGTTGAGATCGGCATGTGTGGGACTGATTAGGGCAGGGGTGAAATCCAGCAGGTTCTGACAAGTTCTGGAGAACTGGTAGTGAAAATTTTGAGTAGTTCGGAGAACCGGCGAATACCACCTCTGGCTGGCCCCAGAGTGGGGTGGAGATTTTGCAATATCCTTCCTCCAGGAGTGGGGAGGGAATGGAGATTTTGCAGTATCCTTTCCCTGCCATGCCCACCAAGCCACACCCACAAAATCGGTAGTAAAAATTTTTTGATTTCACCACTGGATTGGGGTAGATTGTAGGGGTGCCACTGAGATATAATTTTATTGTATTTTATTTATCTATATATTAAATTATTGTATTTTATTACAATTTCATTTTAAATTGTATTTTATCCAATTCCATTTTAAATTGTTTTTATCAGATTTTAGTAATAATTTGTGTCTGGAATTCTGCACTTTGATATGGCCCAAGGGCTAATCAATAAAGTAAACTAACTAACTAGCTAGCTAGCTAACTAACTAACTAACTAAAGATCTTCAACGCTTATAGCTATTCCCCCCCACACTCCCTAATATTTTGAATGTGGGAAAGGGATAGAAGGAAGGGAGGACATATATAGTAGTTGTATATTCCTAGAATGTGGACAAATTCAATTTTCAAAATTCAACTTTCAAATCATTTTATCAATAGCCATTCCATTCTGAATCCCAGAGTGTCAACTTTTGTTGATTACCTGCTCAGTTTGCAAAAAGAGTTTCTTTACATTCCGATCTTGGCCACATTTATTTGGAAGGAAGCCTTACTTATTTTACTGCAACTTGCTTCCAACCAATAAATAAGCATGCTTAGGAACAATGTCCAAGTCACAGAGGATCCATAATCCTTAGTCTCCACAAAAATGACATTAACAAGATGAGAACATTTTTGTCCCGTGTTGCCATGAAACAAAGTTGTTCCTGCTATTCCAAACAGAAGGAGACTACTTAAATGCAAATGAATGAAACTGAAACACTAATCACACAGCAGGACTGCTGTATTTCTCCATCTTACACAGCCAAAAACTAGGCATTTCCCTGTGCAGCTAATTGAATTCCAGCTGTTGAAATCCTTTAGCCACATGGCATCCCATGCCAATGGTGTCCCAGCATTTGCATTTGATTTTTATACACAGTCTTTCATAAATACTACTATACCTACTTCATCTAACTAGCCATGCCTACTTCATATAACTTTAAACACAAGTCAGTCATTTTAAAATTATAATCTTGAGAAGGACATCACTTTGAACATCACTTACTTTTCTTTCAACAGGTTTGAACATTCTACAACAGATCAGTTTAATTTGACAGGAATATCAGAAATGCATATGCTATGCATTTAAAAGAAAGAGAGAGAGAGAGAAGAGAGAGAGAGAGAGAGAGAGAAAATGGTTGAAATTTATTTCATAAACAGAATTCAAAGCAACTTGATCAGATTGCCTTAAAGTCTGAAGAATTATATTTTAAGCAGTTTTACAACAAAGGCTCCATTTACTGTGGAACTGAGGCAAAAGAAGCTATCAAAAAGAAGCTTAAAGCAATGATAGAAGAAAATTAGAAGTATAGATGCAACCAGTAGGAATTTAGGTCTGGGTCTACCTAGGAATAAGAGCAAAACTGTGTCAGTTCTTCTCAGCACTTACTTCATCCTCAGCCTCTCACCCTTGTGACCTTATTCAGATTAGCCCTAACTGATTTAAGAAAAGTTGTAAGGGACCACACTCCTGAAACAAACTGGCTGAATTTGCAGGCGGATAAAATAACTTATATCTGCTGAGTTGGATGCTAATGGACTTTCTATCTTGTCTTTATTATTTTTATAAATAATTCAAGGTGGCAAACATACCTAATACTCCTTTCTCCTCGTCGTCTTATTTCCCCTGCAACAATAACTATGTGAGATGGGTTGGGCTGAAAGTCTGGCTCAAAATCATCCAGCTTGCTTTTATGCCTAAAGCAAGACTAGAATTCACAGTCTCCCAGTTTCTAGTCTGGTGCCTTATCCATTAGAACAAACTGGTCTTTCAAGTTCTGGGAGAATATTTATTAAAGATCCAAATTGCTAAAGGGTAAAGGAAGGAATATATAGTTGGTTTATTTGATCAAAGTTAAAGTATATATGTTGTTATCCCTGATAACCCTTAATTAACTTTTGTTGATCGGATCTGAAAAATGAGGTTTTAAAGATTTGTTTATGAGGTAAGGGGAGAAGAGATTTTTTTTAAGAGAGGATTTTTTTAAAAACTAAAATTGTTTGTATCATTTCTTTATATATTTCTTTTCTTTCTTTTTTATTATATTCTTATTTTTCCTTTTCTATTTTTTCTGCACTTTCTATTTACTATACTTTTATTTTTATTCATATTTTTATTTTTAATTGATAATTAATGTTTGATAACATTATTATTAAAAAAAATGAAATAACAGAATGGGGCCATCCTAACTTGGGGTAACAAACTGTTCTAATATGTTCTATAATGAGAAGGGTGCTACCAAAAAAGACATCTTCCAGATTCCTAATTGATCTCACAGAAGATGAGTACCTATAATACACAGTACCGAAGGGCCTATGTTACATGGACTTATTCTACCCAGAGCAAATGATTATAGACATAGCTAAGAACCAATACCTTCAACAGGATCTGGAAGCTTATCAGCAACAAATATAGCTCCCACATTATAAGTATCATGGAGCTAAATTGATTACCATATGTCAGCAAGTGGACAGCCACCTTCTATTCTGAAAGAAAAGCACCTGAAAGGAATTGTTTATATGAGCTGCTTGGAATATTATAGGATAGGGGTATCAAACTCAAGACCCAGGGGCTGGATCCGGCCCATGGTTTACTTAGATCTGGCCTGTGGGGCCTAGAAACAGTAAAGGACTGGCTCATGGTGCTTCTGTCGGAGAAACTGGCTCCTGAGCTCCATTTTTGGCTGCCAAGGCCTTCTGCAACCCTCTGCCAGTGAAAACAAAGCTTTCACTGGCAGAGGGTTGAAGCAGGCCATTGGAACTAAAAACTGAGTTTGGGAGCCCATTTTCACTGGCAGAGTGCTCAGCCACCACAAGCACCCCTGACACGAGTGACGTTGAGCTGGCCACACCCCCTGGCCATGCCCCCATGCCCCCCCCAGGTCAAACTCAACCCTGATGCGGCCCTCAATGAAATCAAATTTGACACCCCTGCTATAGGGCATAAAAATATGCATCAAGTTGATTATGCATCTATACAAGACTTAACACGGCTAGTATATCTAAAGAGCCCTTACATTTATCTAGGTGTTAGCTTCACATTAGTATTGAGGCTATGATGCTATAGAAACTATTCACAGATGTTGTATGTGCTTTAATAATGTGGGGTTAAAACGGTTCTTTGGGAGTTGCTTCATTTATAACTCATGGAATATGAAATAAAAATATACCAATTTTAGTAGTCATGTACCTAAATATCCATGAGAATGCATGAGAAAATGACAACTACGTTGCTGGGTGAATTCACAAGATCAAATAATCTTCCTTTTTGTTATATTAAAACCTGATAATTATAGCAACAAAATTTCTTCTGAATGAAAACCCAAGTCACAATAAACCAAAAGTCAGTTTGTAATAATAAATATTTTGTGGGAAATTTCCTTCCAGTGAAGAATATTCACAGTCAGGTCCCAAGAAAATTTTATGTTTGAATGGTTGCCATTGTTTTCTAAATAATTTCTTACCCTATTGATGCATGACCTTTGAATTTTTCTAACGTTTCTAAATATGCTAAGACTTTCTATGGGGAAAAATAAAATACAGAGATTGGCCTACTTTTGATCCAGCTTGTTTCTCAGCTGGAAAGAAATGCTTCTCTATACTGTTAATGGTGTAAGGATGAATGTTTTTCTCCATTCCCTTATTGTTGTCCTGGTTTGCTCTGATCTCCATTTTAAAAAAAGCAATTGTGTGGTGTGGGTGTGGGTGTGGGTGTATCATAGAAGCTTCTCTGACTAAAAGGACAGCAATTTAATAAATAAATAAATAAAAATCATTCAAAGGCAAAAAATCCAGAAGTCTCAACAACTGAATACTTACATTTTTAGGCCCCTATTTATCTCTGAAATTGGTAGACTCCTTCATCCTTCTCTTGATAACAGATCTTTGATAAGCTGGTATCCATTTTCCAGAAAATGGAGAAATATTCAGATGTTTTTTTATTTGCAATGTTTTCTGAACATTGCTACCTCTTTTCTGGGCCGTGAGAAGACCACTATATTTGCCTTATAGATTTGTTAATCAGGCGTATGGGGTTTTTGAAGAATATTTTCCTGCTCACTGAAGAAATACTCCATAAAAAGACAGTTACATGGACAATCAGAATATTTTTTTTCAACTGCCTGTCAATAATAATAAAGAACAGCAATCATACGCACACTAGTGACATTTTACATAAAAGGAATATTGTCTTGCTGCATTTAAGTGTACAACATTATTTTAGTCAATGCACAGACAATTTTTTGATAACCTGGAAGGAAAACAAACTAAACGGGATGCTGAACTCCATGTGAGTGTGCTTTTTCGTTTGATAAATTGATAAATGGACTTATTTTAAACCACAACGGAACACTGAAAGATTGCTGTACAACACTTTGGAAACAAAAGCAGATGATTGAGAATCCCAGAATAGAACTCACTAGAAGAATAAGACTGCAATTAACCAGATGAATTTTTAATGTGTTGAATCGCAGCAACGTAATTTTCCCTTATGAAACGAATCCACGTATTAGATTATACTTGCAAACAATGTGAACTATCTGTAAAATATACTGATTATGGATCAGTATTTCTTAGAGGATATTTCCTAAAAAATGTTATTTTTCCAATTATCAGTTAAGTATTCTTTGATTTCCTAATTCCCAGTAGATGTTGTATCAGTAGCACGTGCCATTCCAGCACTCAGGATGCTTTTTACACATACACAAAATTATATTCATGATTTTAAAAACTCTCATGTGCTCATCAACAATTTAACTTAAAGAATATTTTAAAATATTTTAAGACAGACTGACTTTCTCATTAGGCTATCGATTGTACTTCTGTGTTTCTAAGCATATTGTTTTAGAATCCATTGTAAAACTCAAAATAGAACTAATGTGAGTTTAATTACCGCTTAGAGCCACGTTACCTTAAAAAAAAATCTGTCAATTCAGAAAGCAGAGAATAGACATTAGTGAAACCATTCTTCAAGCACTTTGGCTATTCTGCTATTGTTCCCTGAAATATACCGCCACTGGGAATAGCATTTAATTGTTTTTCTACAGCTTTCCCAAATATTGCTTTCTAAGTAAATTTGTGATCATCACTACAAGGGCAATTATATTCCATTTCTGTATCCTTTTTTCACATTTAAAGGACTGTAATACCATGATTAAATGAGAAGCTGCAACCCAGTAAATGAATGACTCTCTTAAGAATTACTAATGTGTTTAAAAATTATATGGCTATTACATCCATTATCTGTGTTCTGTGTTTTGGATCTTTGATCATTTCTAATCATGTTTTAAAATTTCAAGATACTTCATACAGCTGTTTTCTTCATTAGTCATCTGCTTTTATATAGTATTTCTGACTTTTGGAAGGACTGGGATAACCACAGTGGCAAAATACTTAAAATATTATAGGAGGTAAAACAAAGTATCATTGTTTGCTCCACTGACTGGTTATTTGGGAAGCTGAAAAAAAGAGCTTTTGCATTGGGGACATCACATAGGCAAGTCTGCAACTCCAGCATGGCAAAGAATAGAATAGAATAGAATTTATTGGCCAAGTGTGATTGGACACACAAGGAATTTGTTTTGGTGCGTATGCTCTCAGTGTACATAAAAGAAAAAGAAAAAAAATACCTTCATCAAAGGTACATTTACAACACAAATGATGGTCATAGGTTGCAATTTAACTCTTAATGATAGCAACAAAAAGTTACAGTCATATAGTCATAAGTGGAAAGAGATTGGTGATGAAAACGATGAGAAGATTAATAGTAGTGTAGATTTAGTAAATAGTTTGACAGTGTTGAGGGAATTATTTGTTTAGCAGAGTGATGGCCTTTGGGAAAAAAACTGTTCTTGTGTCTAGTTGTTCTGATGTGCAATGCTCTATAGCGTCGTTTTGAGGGTAGTAGTTGAAACAGTTTATGTCCAGGATGTGAGGGATCTGTAAATATTTTCACGGCCCTTTTCTTGATTCGTGCAGTATACAGGTCCTCAATGGAAGGCAGGTTGGTAGCAATTATTTTTTCTGCAGTTCTAATTATCCTCTGAAGTTTGTGTCTTTCTTGTTGGGTTGCAGAACCAAACCAGACAGTTATAGAGGTGCAAATCACATACTCAATAATACCTCTGTAGAACTGGATCAGTAGGTCCTTGGGCAGTTTGAGCTTTCTGAGTTGGCGCAGAAAGAACAGTCTTTGTTGTCCTTTTTTTATGATGTTTTTGATGTTAACTGTCCATTTTAGATCTTGCGATATGATAGAACCTAGAAATTTGAAGGTTTCTACTGTTGATACTGTGCTGTTAAGAATTGTGAGAGGTGGAAGCATGGAAGGGTTTCTCCTAAAGTCTACCACCATTTCTACAGTTTTGAGTGTGTTCAGTTCCAGATTGTTACGGTCGCACCACAAGACTAGTCGTTCGACCTCACATCTATATGCGGATTCGTTATTGTCTCAAATGAGACCAATCACTGTTGTGTCATCTGCGAACTTCAGTAGTTTAACAGATGGATCGTTGGAGATGCAGTCATTGATATTCAGAGAGAAGAGAAGTGGGGAGCGCACACAGCCTTGGGGAGCCCCTGTGCTAATTGTACAGGTATCTGAAGTGATTCCACTTAGCTTTACCTGTTGCTTCCTTTTGTTAGGAAGCTTGTGATCCACTTACAGGTCTGTTCAGGTACTTGTAGCTGGTTTAGCTTAGTTAGAAGAAGTATTGCAAATATATCCTCATCTGAACAGCTGTCATTCACACAGGTTTTACAGTGTTCAAATATTCTCAACAATGGTTTTTAAACTGGAAAGGCAGTGATGGGATCCTGCCAGTTTAACAGCTGGTTCGCTGATTGCGTGTTTCACACTTGGGCGCAGTTTTAACAAAACTAACCTTCCACGTTACTTCTGGGAAGTAACACAGCTGAGGCGTGGCAATCCACTCTGATGCAGGAATCAGCTGAGAGGATAAAGGTAAGTAAAGCGCAGGGGTGGGCTTGCGGGCCCACCTGATCATCAGAGCGAACCGGTTTGCTCCCAGGCTGATCGTCAGAACTACCGTTTCGCCCGAACCAGTCCGAATTGGCTGAATCCCACCCCTGGTTCCAGGCTTGAAAACAAGCTTGTATGGATAGCATCCCTTATGGTCCTTGCCTCATTAGTGCCCTTCCCTCCCCTCCCCTCACTCCCCTTCCCATCATTTTTCATACATGCTGTTGTTAAACTAGTTATCCCCATATATGACTAATTATAATTTGAAAAGTATCATATTTTATATTCATAGAATCACAGACTCACAAATCATAGAATCATAGGTTTGGAAGGGTTTGGATGTCTTCTAATCAAATTCCCTGCTCAAGGCAAGAACTTGTACCATCCAAGTAAAATGGTTATCCAGTTTATTTTTGAAAATCTCTAGTGATCAAGCACCCACATCTTTTTTCGCATTGTAGGGCCGCAACAGGATGCAGTATTCCAAGTGTGGGCTCATCAGTGTGGTCTAAAGGGTACTATCACCTCTTGTGGTCTTGACACTATTCCTCTGTTGATGCAACCTAGGACTGCATTTATAATTCTTTATTAACAGAGCACAACAATAATAAATAGATAGATTAATAAATAAGTTGATTTTTGTTGTTATCGTCAAGAAAGAAAACCAAAACAAACCAATGGATTTCAAATTCTAAACAAAAGCCAGAAAAAATATCTACTATAGAATGCAAGGGACTGTGAGATATTGCTCCTTTATGCAATGCATGTATAAGATTCTACCCTGGGATGGCACTTGTGAAGATGCTTGGGAATAAGTCCCGTTCTTATTAGTGGAATGTATTTCAAATAGACAATCTGTGTGGCTGGACAGTTACACCTGAAATGCAGAACTAATCAGAAACTCCGATTAGACAAGTCAGATAAAAATATGATATGACAAAACAGAAATGCCAACTTCTCACATGGAACATTAGGAGGCAATATCAGCTTGCATAAATACATTCTGTTTCCATCCAATACCAATGCATTTTCATTAAAATTTGCTACATGTCTCAGAAGCCATGGAATATATTCACAAATGAGCGCAAGGCAAAATCTCCTATTGCCAGCTGTGTTCGGCAGAACGTATTTTGTCTGACAAACACACAAATAGCCACCTCAAGAAAAGGTCAGCATGATCCAGCCTCAGCCCCTAAAGCACATTTAAAATTCAGTAAAAGCCATGGACTAGGGAATTATTCTATGTACCTCTGAAAGGGAACAAAATGATGCTAAGAGGAGAATATTTTGTATACATGCAAGGCAGTGGTGGAATTTAATTTTTTTTTTACTACCGGTTCTGTGGGCATGGCTTGGTGGGCATGGCAGGGGAAGGATACTGCAAAATTTCATTCCCACCCCACTCCAGAGGAAGGATGCTGCAAAATCCCCATTCCCTCCCCACTCCTGGGGAAGGATATTTTGCAAAATCTCATTCCCACCCCACTCTGGGGCCAGCCAGAGGTGGTATTTGCTGGTTCTCCGAACTATTCAAAATTTCCGCTACCGGTTCTCCAGAACCTGTCAGAACCTGCTGAATAGCACACCTCATTCAAGGGTAACAATTAAGCTTAAATTCTGATCACCAAGGTGGTAATAGAAAGTAGTTCTCTTCCCCCCCCCAAATAAATGCTTATAGTATCTTCTATTATTGGGACTATCTCCTTTTCTGGGTAGCATAAGGGGGATAATTTACATATCAATCCAGAATAGATGCCAGAAAACAAGACCCTTCCCCGATTAATTAAAGAAGAAGAAATGAAGAAATATATTGAATTGTAGACCAGATCTGTGGTCAGCTACACCTCCTACCCACATTATCTGCTGAAACTACTTCCTTCAATCCTAAACTATTATATTAAATTTGAAGTGTATGTTAATCAGGATGACCATTAGCAGTTTCCCCACCCACCCACCTACATTTTATCATTTCTTTTTTCCAGACAGTTCCAAACATTGTTAGGACTTAATAAAGCAGACTGTACGATTAACCACGGGACTAAGTTGGCATTGCATTCCATAGAGCTAAATTATTGAAAAGAGAAAAAAATTGCACAAGAGTGGGCGAGGGCCAGAAGCAAATAAATAAATAAAACACACTTTGCAGTGGAATACTTGAGCTGTTTGCTTTTTTAGCACTCCTCCCTTTCCTAAAATGCTAGCAGATGAATGGCGCAAACAATACGTCTTGAGTCTGGTTGCAAATAAATGGTGAAGTGAATCCACTCTCCGAGCACAAAACAAGCTTCCAGACAGAATCATCAGATTGCTTGATGAGCTAAAGAATAAGGTCAGCATCTTATCCAAAGAGATGAGGATAATCCCTGCTAGCGATCATTTCCATATATTCACATCAGATATTTTTCATAGAGTGCCTTTATGGCTGCAGGCTGTGTCAGACACAGCTATAACATTAGAAAGAATTCTACATCTTAATTGGCAGCCCAGTGCAAGATTCTCTTTTTGCGTGTCTGTGGAACAAGGAAGGGCAAATTCAGGTAGAAGTTACATACGGGTGGCTTTTTTTATGGGTTTTTATTATTTGGTGGATATTTTTATGTTGTAAGCACCCGGAATCACCCATATGTGAGTTAGATGGCTATATAAATTTGTTAAATAAATTAAATAATTCCATCACTCTGCTAAACAAATAATTCCCTCAACACTGTCAAACTATTTACTAAATCTGCACTACTATTAATCTTTTCATAGTTCCCATCACCAATCTCTTTCCACTTATGACTGTATGACTGTAACTTTGTTGCTGGCAATCCTTATGATTTATATTGATATATTGACCATCAATTGTGTTGTAAATGTTGTACCTTGATGAAGGTATCTTTTCTTTATGTACACTGAGAGCATATGCATCAAGACAAATTCCTTGTGTGTCCAATCACACTTGGCCAATAAAAAATTCTATTCTATTCTAAATAGTGGCATATAAAACGTATGCATTTTGATGCTTAGATTTTCTTCTAAATTGTGTCTATCAGCTACAATCCAGTACAGTTAGATACTATGTAAATCACCTTTTGTAGATAAAAATACAGGTTCCTCTTGCACATATGTGCTAGACGTTCGTTTCAAAGCCGAAGAGCCAGCGCTGCCGGAAGATATCTCCGTGGTCATGTGGCTGGCATGACTAAATGCCAAAGGCTCATGGAACGCTGTTACCTTCCCACCAAAGGTGGTCCCTATTTTTCTACTTTTGAACTGCTAGGTTTGCAGAAGCTGGGACAAGTAACAGGAGCTCACCCCATTACGCGGCACTAGGGATTTGAACCGCTGAACTGACGACCTTAGCTCTTAGCCACTGAGCCATCGTATCCCTTATTTGCATATAAAAGGTGGGTAAGAATGTGGATACAAGTTCATCTATTTGTTTTCTTCTCCCATCCCCATCTTCACTTCACTTAATCCTGCTAATACTGAACACATTTTTTATAATCAAATTTTTGGTAACGGTTGTAGCATTCAGATTTTCCACATCTCTGATTTATATAAATGCTTCTTAATTTTATTGTTTGGCTCTTTTATCATAGTTTTGCCATTTATTTTGAAAGAAATAAAGCTTAACAATATTAAATTCAATTTTAAAACTGCAATCATATTATATTCTAGCTGTAATGTGGGTTAGAAAAAAGAAAATAACCTTCACCCCAATATAAATGGTCATTTAGGCATTGCACAAATCCCAATAATTAACTGAATAAATCTCTTTTTTCCTCCTTTTTCCTACTGATTATGAAGCATTTTAGTAGCCTACAAACTCTGTGTTGAAATAAATGAAAATATCCCCAAAAATAGTCTGTGAGATTTGTAAAAAGTAAGCCATTTTTAAAGTGTTGGCAGAAGTAATAAAAGCTTTACTTTGATTGAAAATCCTAGTTTAAGAGATTCATTTAAAAAAAAAAACAATGATTATACTCAATATAGAATCAGTTTGCCTGGAACTGAGAGCTTCCAACAAATGGCTGCAACTACCTTATTTTTCTTGACGGAAATAATTGTTAATTACTAGTTCTTTTTTTTTTTTATTCAAAAAGTTTTACAAAAATTTTTTTTCCCCCTTTCCCCCCAATCCCCCTCCCTTCACTAATACCCCCCCTCCCCCCTGGCTTCCCGGAACAAGCACAAGGTATAGTTAAAAATAAAACAAACATATGCTAAGAAAATTTTCCCCCAAAACTATTATACCAATTTTCCCTCTCTAGCTCTGACTTCCTCCTAACATAACCAAAATCCTTCAAAAAATAAAAATAAAAATAAAAATAAAAATTAACAATTAACTGTAGTAAAATATATAAATCAATAGAACAAATTAATCCTAAAGTATTTAAAACCAGCTAAAGCATAAAAATCCAATCCAATTCAAAAAATATGTCCCTTATAACTTCTATAACCATATAATTTCCCCCCCATGTCTTTCTTACATAAGATCTTTTGAGAATATTCTATTTAAAATTCAGTGCAACACCTTATAAAATTTCAATACAGAAAATTACAATATCTATTCAACTTTAGTCCTTCCTCATCAAAATCCAGTATAGATCCAAATATCTAGTCTTTTATGATAGATATAAAACATATAATCAACCCATTTCTTCCAGATCTTCCTCACAAATTGTCTTTCCGGAACACTAATATTTTTGTCTGTTAATATTTCAAAAAAACCTTGTTTCAAGGATAATACTTTTGTCTCTTGCCATTTTTTTTGATGCATTAATCTCTGTCTTTCCTTCATTACTCCTTTTGAAAAGTCAGTCACAATATTTCCTAGTAGTTCCTTATGTCCAAGAATCCAGAAATTACTGCCGTATATTCCATCAGTCCAAAAAGAGAACTCTTGGAAAACATTAAGCTTGTGAGTCTTTTCCGTTCGGGGGACAGTCTCCTGTAGCACAAATTCAGGCATTTCATCCAAACTATTTAAAGAAAACTTCTTTACATCAACTTGTTTATTCACGATCATATCTTCATATTTATCCACTTTTATTTGTATGTCCTCCATTCCATTTTCCGAGTGATTGTACTGGTTAATTTGCTCCAAGCTCTCATCCAAAACGTCCCCATTTTTTATCAATTCGTATTTTTGAATAATTAAATACATACTTTCTGTGTAATCCTGTATAAAGTCACGAATCCATTCTTCTGAAAGAACCTTCATGACAAAGTTCCTGCTGAGAATCCCCTTGTAAAGTACTTAAACAATGTAATATAATCCAACAATCCACAGTCAAACACAATAAGATAAAATCTCCATTCAGTTTCGATTCAACAGCAAGGCTCCCTTTGATGTATCGCTCTGCTTTCAGTTTCTCTAAAACGCCATTTTAAACAATTAAAAGAAGGGGGGGGGAATTTCTTTTTTTTTAAAAAAAGGTGGAAGTCAGAAAATCAAAAATACTTGCAAACCAATAATTGTTCACTCATGCTTCTTCCGTCTGCTTTTAGAAATCCACAAAAAGAAATCAGTTGTTAGCAGAAGTGGACACCTTCCTCTTTTCCTGCTTTTTCAGGAGCGCAGTGAATACTGGAGGTTGAGGGAGGATTCAAGGGGATTCGACCTTTCGGGACTTTGCATAACAAAAACAAAGCCCCTAGGGGAATCTACCACTATTCCCCCCCTTGCTCTTTCTCTCTCTTTCAACCAGAGAGGGAAATTAAGCCGGGAACAGCTGTTTTCACCGGCTTTTACCATATTCAATGCGGAGTGCCATAAATTAGCACCCAGCGAGAAAGGTGGCGCCACCCGGAAGCCCCCAATTACTAATTCTAACTTAATAGAAAATGAAATAACCAGGTTGCCATTAGTGCTGGATCTCCACAGGAAGCTTGATCATCTAATGGTGAAGACTTGGCAAATAACTGCCTTGTGAAAAATCTTAATTTATTGCCTTTATTTTTATAAAGATCATATTACAATTTCAAGTATGAATGAAGAAATATTCACCGCATCCATCCAGGCTTGCAATGTCCCACTATCCCACAATCATGGGAACAACGAATCTCCTGTCTATGCTGTTAAAACCTTTTTTTTAAAAAAAAAGCCCAACTCATATCAGAATCAGAATTAGGATTGCTCTTAATGTTTTATTCACTTTTCACAGGTGACTGAAAGGTAGAAATCTAACTTGTGAAGCTTTCATATGTCACTGAGGATTATCTATCCTCCAGCAAAAGCTTGAGGTTTTGCTTATTGTGAAATGATAGAAGTTAGAGTCATTCAGTCACATAAAAGGAGGGCATTTCCCTAGACTCATTCATATGATCCAGCATGGCTGTTCTTAGGAGGATACAAACAACTTTCATTCTACTTTTGTATATATATTCTAGAAATACCTATCAGGAAGTGCCAAAGGCGTAATAGGACCCTTTACAGGTGCAGGTAGATGATTGCAAGTTTTATTTTATTTATTTTTTATTTATTTTTTTATTTGTCAAACACAACAATATATATAAGTATAAGCATGAAATAACCATATGAATTGGATACAACCAAAGGGAACATTAGGACAGGAACGGTAGGCACGCTGGTGCTCTTATCTTATAACAGTAGACCAGGGCTACGTTAAAAGCAAACAACATGCTTCTATTAAAGAGCAGACTTTTCTGTGTCATGGTTTTTATGTGCATTATCTTTTAAATCCTTTTTATTTATTTATTTAGTTCTTCTTAACAAAAGTGGAATTGTTGTTATTGCCAGGGTGACTACTTGATGACAGTCAGTGAAAGCAAATGAAGCTAATTCAGAGAGAAAGCAAAGCCCCCTGAACAGGGCCCTGCCTGTATTTTGCTTCAGTGATAATCTCTTGCTGCTAAATATAACTGGCTACATCATTTTATCAATATTAAATAGAGATGAGCAGCTTGCCAACAAATGTTACTGCAACAGAATCTGATCAAAGCAGCAAAGAGGCATGGCCGTTGTGAAGGATATTTTTCAGTCCACTTAGAAAGTTGCTTTTAAAATGATTGCTTTTCCTGCAGGCTTTGGATAAGAGGGAGTGGCTGGTCCTTTGTCTTTCTCTTGATTAAAACAGTTGTTTTTCTAGACATCTAGGGT
This sequence comes from Ahaetulla prasina, assembly GCF_028640845.1. Taxonomy (NCBI): domain Eukaryota; kingdom Metazoa; phylum Chordata; class Lepidosauria; order Squamata; family Colubridae; genus Ahaetulla; species Ahaetulla prasina. The sequence goes on along the minus strand of NC_080539.1, from coordinate 138,663,212 downwards.
TTCCCATTTGTATTTTATCTGTAATTTAATAGGCTTTCTTATTGTATGCTCAGAGTCATTGTAGAGTCAGGTGGCCTTACAAATTTAATTAATTAATTGCCTGCATAATAGCTACACAAATCTGTATAAAAAGTACTTTCAGAAATGTCATCCTGAATTTCAGCTTTCCTATGATCTCTTTATTAGCCTATAGCCCAATTAATTCCAAACCAGAATTAATGGCATTCTGAAACTTTACTGATTTATGGCTATTGAATCTGGCCTCGAAAAAAAAGAGCTACAGAATATTTTCTCTATGGCTATCTAGTGTTCATCCACATTTTTGTAGCTCTGATATGGCGGCTGTAAATTATTTGAGCTCTTCAGCCTTTTCATGAAGTACAACGATTATACATTTATAATAAATACAGGTATTTCTCCACTTACAATGGTTCATTTAGTGGCCGTTCAAAGTTACAACATCACTGAAAAAAAGTGACTTGTGACCGTTTTTCACACAATCATTTAGCAGCCCCATGGTCACATGATTTACATTTGAATGCTTGACAGCTGAGTCACATTTATGACCATTGCAGAGTCCTTTTGTGGACCTTCTGACAAGCAAAGAAAATGGGGGAAACCAGATTCACTTAACAACCATCTTATTAATTTAACAACTGCAGTGATTCACTTAACAAATGTAGAAAGAAAAGTCATAAAATGGGCCAAAACTCACACATTGCTCCCAGAAGCACGAAGCTGAAGCCTGAAGATGACAAATGAGACTTCGTCGAAACGTCGCCAAGACACTTCTAATTTTACACGGGAGAAAACCCGAATAACCAAAGACCTACATACAAACACCCGCGAAAACCTCAGAAAACAAATATATATATATTCTTGTTGTATGAGATGTTTTGGCATTTGTATATCCTTAGAGCTTTATGGTGGCTAAGCTAGGCTTATGTCAATAATTTTGAGAACAAGTTTCTATGGTTAGCCCAGTGGAAGGGAGCATTATAGAATAAGTACCCTTCAAATGCCTGCAATTTCACTCATATGCAGTATAGAGATATCTTCTTATGCACATTTAAACCACCACAATTAAACAGAGGAGTAGAGAATTGTTTGAGGCAAGGAAATATCAGAGGCTGGGTCAATACAACCATTTGCTACATCTGACACTATTTCCCAAAGCCCAGCACCAACTATAAATCCAGCTAGGGCAATTTACAGTCATGCACACTTATTGATGGAGATACAATCATCACCACCTAATACTGAAAATAGTCAAAAGGGCAACCAAAAAGTGAGAAAATCTATATCAGCATCACTTTGGTATTCACCAACAGATCTTACAGCTGTAAGAGGTGGTTAAAAAACAACAACACTGCCCTGTTCACTGTTGGAACTAGACTTTTGGAATAATAAAGAAAGAAAAGAATGAACTTTTAAATCGATGCATATGTTAGAGAGAGACAGACAGAGAATTATAATATAAACCTTGGCTACGGTTGAACATATTGTTTGCCCTGTTGACTGCAAAAAAGACTTAAATATGCAAACAATGCTTGTGATTTTGAGCATTCAGCACAATATATCTAGATGCAAATTGATTTCTGTTTAACAAGAAATGCCCTATGCGGTACAGACCAATGTGCTTAGTTGTGCTCCCTACTACATTATCAGTAGTGAAAAAGAGTTATTCCAATGGGATTAGTTCCAAGATAAATGTATTAATTCACAGTGCAGTAGATCAGAAATCTCAGACTGGAAAGTGACCTTTACCATTACCCTCTATAGTTGCAGTTCACTCTTTCAGTGTGAAGTCTTCTTCAAGAATGAACAGCGCTAGCTAATGCCACTGAGAGAAAGGATGTTTTATGTTTCAGCTACATGAATATATGCATTACAGGAGACCTGGGCTAAATTCTACTAGAGTAAGGATTATGTCACACTGAGGCATAGAATACAATGAATAGGATTTGTAAGAATGTGAATAAGTGTGGAAGTTCAAGCCGCAGAGCAATTTTTATGATTAAAAAAAAACAAACCACTGTTGTGATGATCTGGACTGTTCCTTTAGAAAAGATGGATTTCTGGTTTTGTCTCCAGTTATGTTGAATAGCCAATTTACTATAGGTGCACTAGTTTTCATGGCCCCAATGAATACCAATGGAATTGGACAATAAATCTCATTTTAAAATTGCCTGGAAGAAATACAATGCAATGGCATTCCGGATGCACATTTATAGCAGGGGTACAGTATCTGTGACAGACAAATAATCTCCGCTTGCTACATTCTGTCCCAGAATCTCTATTCTCCTATCCCTCTGTTTAAATTCCAGAGACAGCTTCTCCTTCATCTCAAAGAGGTCTACCTGGGCAGGGAGATAAGAAAAGCACAATGTATCCCAATATTATCTGGATGGGTCAGAAGAGATCTCCCTTCACCATGACTAAGCTTTTAAATAAATGGCCGTAGTTTTCTATTTTTAAACCAGGTAGCAGATCCAAATAGTTTTGGAACATACAGTACTAATGAAAATAAAGTATTATTATTAGAAGTGGTAGCATTGCATGCTGAGTTATTGCCAATGGAATGATTTGGCAAAGAAACTAGAAGGGGCAAGCAAAGAACACGCTGGCTTGATAACATCAAAGCTAATTCAAAGATGAACATCCAACAACTGAAAGTTGTGCTTGACAGCATGGACAGAACTTGCCTATAAAGTCGCCAAGTCGCCAAGAATCGGATACGACTGGTTAAAACAATAAGTAGCATTTCAATAAAAGCAACAAAACAAGGACTTGGGGAATAGGATAGCTTTATTAAATTGTAGGAAGTCAAGATCTGCATATCAGTGCTAGCCCTCATTTATTTTTAAATGATTCTTATTATTCTTACTTGAGTCTTGGCATAAAAAGGATTGAATTCTTTTAATTCAGAATATACATGGATATATCTGTCATCATAGTCATCACACGTTGGTTGTATTTTTTTGTAGTTGTGAGAACAATGTTTCTATCTGTAACTGAATCAAAATGGGACTAAATATTTTCGAGATCTGGATTTAAACTATCTAAGCTAGCAACTTCTAAAGTTGCACAAGGTTGAAAGCAGTTCTTCCCCTGGGAAATTTGAATCAAATCTCCTATCAAAGCAAATTACAGGTAGCCCTCGCTTAAAGTCTGGCGACTTAATGAAAGTTATGACTGACTCCCCCTCCCAAAAAAAATTATTTACAACCAATCCTCAAAGTTATGACTTCCACAGTTTCCTCTTTGTGGGCACTTGGTTGCATTTGAGGCATTTGGCAACTTGCTTCATGATCACAATGGCTAACAGTAGAACTGTTGTGGCTCTGCCCCTCGGGCCTGGCCTCCTGGAGCCGAATGACTCGGAGAGTGAGGAGGAGGAGCTGACAAGGCCTTCTTCCCCCCTGGACCCTCCTCCTCCCTGGCACCGTCCCAGGTTCCAGCTGCAGGCCAGGAGGAGGAGGAGGAGGAGCTGATGAGGCCTCTTTCCCCCGACCCCTCCTCCTCCCAGGCAACGCCCCAAGAGCCAGCTGCTGAGGATCAATCTTGGCTCGATCTGAGACAGCAACATCGAGATAGGTGTGAGCAGCAGAGAAAGAGATGGGGCAGGCCCAGGGAGTGCTGATTCATGGAGCCACACCCCACAGGGGATAAAAGCGTGTAGGGTTGCTCTGTAGGCTCTTGTGTCGGACAAAACTACAAGCTACTAGGGTGAACTGCTTCGTGCTCTTGGATTGAACACTGGGATTTCTTTGTGAGTAACTTTTGGATTATTCTGCGGGCTCCTGGTTGCTTTGGCAACAGATTGTAAGCACTCTGCTACTTGATAAGAGACTTGGCAGGCACGTGAAGAAACAGTGTCAGAACTGTTCTCTGCCAAAGGACACTCAGCCAATTGTACATAAATTGCTGGCTGACGGCCTCGGCTGGCATGTATTCATTGGAGAGGTGGGGGGGGGGACAGAACAAGAACTTCCAGTCATAGCTGTGGACGTTAAGTGAGGACCACCTGTAATAAACAAAGGTGGGTATCTGCTTCAAGCCACAATTCAAATCAAGTATTTCTGAAAGTGCTTCCTAAGCATTTCAAAGGCTTTGCAGATTGGATGGGCTTTTTTACTGATTCTAGAATCACCTTCTACATATGAAGCATATTGGAAAGGGAGGGGTTGAGTGGCATGATGGACTTTCTGACATTGACATGAGTGACCAGTCAATAAATAGCACTAGCACTTAGACTTATACACCACTTCACAGTGTTTTACAGCCCTCCCTAAATGGTTTACAAAGTCAGCATATTAAAGATGAAAGAATAAAACAAATATAGAAAAGAAGAGAGAATGGATTTAGAGGAAGGGGAAACCGCAAAAGTAATTAGGTGGAGTTATTGATATTCTTAGAAAGAGAGGCTTGAGAAATTTAAAAAACAAAAGGCAATGTATGATATACTGTATAAATATAGTGGAATTAAGGACACATTTCAAGTTTAAAAATTTACAGAAAGATATACTGTTAGATGTGGATTAGATTAGATGTGGGTTAAATTTCTTGTTTATTTTTGACTCTCATTTCTTGTCTTTATTTTCTTTTGTTCATTACTTCTTCCTCCTTTCCTTTAATATTCATAATATTTCTTACCCTATAGGAGAATAGGATGATTGGTTTTATGTATGTAAATTGGCACAGGAAACCTGCTGCCTAGATTCAGCAAAACTAAAGGTTGTTTTTGGAAAATGTATAGACTTCTGCTAACCTTTACTCATTCCTGCTATATCTGCTTCAAAGAGCTCCAGTGGAATTTTTTTTAAAAAAAATCATGATTTAAAAATCATTTGAAATCTTTTAAGATACCCAACGGAAATTTGTCAGGATCAGAGCAGGGGACTCCAACCTTGGTCCCTTTAAGACTTGTGGACTTCAACTCCCAGAGTCCCTCAGCCAGCAAAGTTGGCTGAGGAACTCTGGGAGTTGAAGTCCACAAGTCTTAAAGGGACCAAGGTTGGAGACCCCTGCTCTAAAGAGTCTGTTAATCCTGTTATTTTCCTGCCAGAAAAAAAACCTGCTGTCAATCTATGTTTTTCCATTATCACCGATAGATAATTTTTTAAAAAAAATAAATTTCAAATCTTGAAGTGGCTTGAATTGAATCATTTTGCCCCTCGAATCCTGAATTAAAAAGACTATTTGAAGTATGCCCTTTTCAGTATTAAATCTTGAATATAAATCAAATCAGGACTGATTGCACAGGCCAACCAGTCTGTTTGTCTTCGTCTTCCCTCTTCCAGAATATTCAAGTATCTATTGCAGAGATTCAGTGTCTATTGCAACAAGATGTTTCAGGCCTCCAATGGAAGGAAGGTAAAGAATGGGATTCAGGGCTGCGATTTTCTTCAGCATCCTCATATAATTTCTTCCTGAATCTCAGGGTTATAACTGCCATATTCTTTGCCACAGAGATGCAAGGGCAGGGATTTATTTTTATTTTATTTATTTATTTTAATTAGATTTTTATACCGCCCTTCTCCCGAAGGACTCAGGGCGGTGTACAGCCGAAATAAAATACAGAGTATATACAATTAAAAGAAATTAAAAGAAACTATTAATAAATGGCCGATAATTTAAAAAATTTACAAATATTTAAAATCTCTAAAACCCCAATTTAAAATCAACTATTTATGCCAGTCCTGCTTGAGTAAATAAGTATGTTTTTAGCTCACGACGGAAGGTCCGAAGATCAGGAACTTGGCGTAAGCCAGGGGAGTTCGTTCCAGGCGTCGGTGCTCCCACAGAAGGCCCTACCCTGGGAGCCGCCAGCCGACATTGTTTGGCGGACGGCACCCTGAGAAGGCCCTCTCTGTGAGGCGTCTGGTCGATGGGAGGCATACGGTAACAGCAGGCGGTCTCGTAAGTACCGGGTCCTAAGCCATGGGCGCTTTAAAGGTGGTAACCAGGATCTTGAAGCGCACCGAAGACCACAGGAAGCCAGTGCAAACTACGGAGCAGTGGTGTTACGTGGGAGCCTCGGCGGCTCCCATTACCACTCAGCGCAGCTGCATTCTGGACTAACTGCAGCCTCGGGTGCACCTCAAGGGCAGCCCCATGTAGAAACATTGCAATAATCCAGCGAGGCGTAACCAGGCGTGAGTGACCGTGCATAAGGCATCCCGGTCAAGGAAGGGCGCAACTGGCGAACCAAGCGAACTTGGTAAAAGCCCTCCTGGTAGCGGCTGCCAGATGTTCCTCAAGGACAGCCGGCCATCCAGGAGGGCGCCCAAGTTGCGAACCACCTCCTTTGGGGCCACTAACTCCCAGGTGCGGAATCCACAGCCACTCCGTCTTGGAGGATTGAGCTTGAGTCTGTTTCTCCCCATCCAGACCCGTCGGCTTCCAGGCACGGGACAGCACTTGACCGCTTCGTTGGGGTGGTCCGGGGTGGAAAAGTACAGCTGAGTGTCATCAGCGTACAGATGATAACTCACCCGAACCCACTGATGACCTCGCCCAGCGGCTTCATGTAGATGTTGAACAGGGTAGGCGAGAGAATCGACCCTGGGGTACCCACAAGTGAGGCCCCTCGAGGGCGACCTCTGCCCCCTGTCAACACCGACTGCGACCGGTCAGAGAGATAGGAGGAGAACCACCGATGGCGGTGCCTCCACTCCCAATCCCTCCAACCGGCGCAGCAGGATACCATGGTCGATGGTATCAAAAGCCGCTGAAAGATCTAATAGGACCAAGGCAGAGGAACAGCCCTGTCCCTGGCCCTCCAGAGGTCATCCACCAACGCGACCAAAGCCGTCTCCGTGCTATAACGGGTCGGAAGCCGGACTGGAGCAGGTCTAGATAGACAGCTTCCTCCAGGTGCCGGGAAGCTGCCATGCAACCACTCTCTACAACCTTCGCTAAAAGCGAAGGTTGGAGACTGACGATAATTTCCCAAAATAGCTGGGTCCAGGAAGGCTTCTTCAGGAGAGGTCTCACCACCGCCTCCTTCAAGGCGGGGAAAACCCTTCAGCTAAAGAAGCATTTATAATCCCTGGAACCAGCCTCGTGTCACTTCCTGAGCAGCCAGTACTAACCAGGAAGGACACGGGTCCAGTAAACACGTAATGCATGCAACCTCCCAGCAACCTGTCCACGTCCTCGAGCCACAGAATCAAACTCATCCCAAATAACCTCAACAAGGCGAGTCTCTGTCACCTCGGCTGAATCGCCAATCATGGTCCAAGCCATCACGAAGCTGAGCGATTTTATCGTATAGATAACCGTTAAACTCCTCGGCTCGACCCTGCAGGGTCATCCCGCCTCTTGTTGAAGGAGGGCGGGTCACCCGAAACAGGCGGCGGGCATTATCTGCCGGCGCAATGAGGGTGGAAGCGTGGGGCGTTTCGCCTCCCTCATTGCCACTAAATAGGTCCTGGTAAAGGACCTCACTAGTGTCCGATCAGCCTCGGACCTGCTGGACCTCAAACACTCTCTAGGCGTCTTCTCCGGCGTTTCATCTCTCTCAGCTCCCGGAGAACCAGGGAGCCAATTGAGATCTCGCGGGTCAGGCCGCAAAGGCACGACACGGTCCAAAGCCCCAGCCGCGGCCCGATCCCAAGCCGCAACTAGTTCTTCAGTCGTGCCGTGGGTAAGATCCTCAGGAAACGGCCCAAGCTCCGTCAGAAACCTCTCCGGGTCCATTTTCACTGCAATGATAAGTGTTTTGCAGTGTGTCTCAAATACCAAATGTAAAATTTTAAATTTAATTTTTTTATATAGAAAACCTGATGTTTTTAACTTCTTTAAAGAGAAAGATGGCAAGAGTGGTTCCCGTAAGTAATTTGTGAAACACAGTAATGGGTCTCATCTCTCTTTTTACAGATGATGATTGGCTGAATTCAAACATTGCTTTTGATATAACCCTTAAAAAATCTATAGAATATGAAAGTGCATTATGATCTACTGAGAAAACTCCAGACCTAAAGTTGTTTTTTTAAAGAAAAGAAAATTCCAGAGGATTTCCTTACCATTACATCATGTATATCTGTGTCTGTGATTCTCTCTCTCTCTCTCTCTCTCTCTCTCTCTCATCCATCCATCCATCCATCACATTTTATTGCTTGCTAAATATCCAAACAATTTAATCTCTGAAACCAAGATCAACTGTTATGATTCAAAGATGGATAAACTGATTTAGAACAGTTAGCGAATAATGAAGTTTACTGGTAAATATGTGGGCAACTACTGGCCATATTGGAGAAGTCTGTAACTTTTCAGTTTACAGTATGAAATGTTTCTCCTTCTTGCTGAACTAAATTCCCCAATTCCTGAAACTGAATTTCTGAATATTGTATTTCCAGCTTGATCTTCTAAAGTGATTTCATTTCAGAAGGTTAGCTAGTGAAACAATGAATTGCTTTTAGCATTCTTACAACAGGTCAACCCACTGGTTCACTTACTTCCACCTTACCTACTAAAGCTGACAACAGGTTCAGGAAGAAGTTTTCTATCATCTGCTTTTTATTTCTTTTTTTAATTGTAAATGTCAGGGGTCTTATCCATATAAATTTGGGACTGTGCTACTGAGCTTTGTGCTAATTGTGTGGCTCTGGAGATGTCTTTTGTGACTTTAGCCCTTTGTAACACAGGCAAAATAATTTGGGCGGGGGCTGGGGGGACAACACACTAAAAAACAGTTAAAGACTTCATACTGTTTCCACTTTACAATGTGGGGGTTTCTGCCATCTCCCTCCTTTTCCAAAGCACTGAGGGAATGCAGTTTTTTTTTTCCAGAAGTGCAACTGAATTATTTTAGACCACAGACTTAATGGGCATGAAAAGACCCTTCTCTACTTAGTCATCTATATTTCCCTCAATCAAATAACAAATGTCTTCTCTTCCTAATATTTCATATTTTTCATCTGTAGCTGTTTCTATGCTCATGATATACTATAGAAAAGGGTTTTTTTCTTTTTTTAAAAAGCAACAACTATATGTCCTTTATGGGAGGGAGGGAGGGAGGGAACAATTGGTATATGCCATTGTCCATTTTAAACTCATTCAAATAATAGCATCATCATTAATAGATCTGCAAGATGATCAGGCATGATTGGAACAGCATAGAAGCCTAGTAAAGATCTTGTTTTATATAGGATGGCTGATGGAGGCAGACAAGCAGGCAGGCAGATACACAGACAGAAACATGGATGTACCCTATCAGCTCTTCTTCTCATAGTGGATTAGCATGGGATGGGAATGAAATAAGCATTAACTTCACCTGGATTCCTTAGGCCAATATCATCCAAACATGTTCTGTCTCATGTTATAGAGCAGGGATGTCGAACTCGATTTCATTGAGGGTTGCATCAGGGTTGTGTTTGACCTCAGGGGGCCAGAGTGGGCGTGGCCAGGATGGGCATGGCCAGCTCGAAGTCACTCGTGTTGGGGGCGCCTGTGGTGGCCTGAGCGCTCTGCCAGCAAAAACAGAACCTCCTGAGCTTCATTTTCACTGGCAGAGGCACCACAGGCCAGTCTTTTGCTGTTTCCAGGGTGGCCCAGCAGGCCAGATCTAAGCACCCTGTGGACTGTATCTGGCCCGTGGGCCTTGAATTTGGCATCCCTGTTCTAGAATTTGCACATACAGTTTTTGTCCTGAGTTCTAGCTCAAATGGCTCCACTGCTCAACCTTCCTACAATTTCTCCTCATTGTCCTAGTCCTCCTTGGGTCGTGGTATTTTTAACTTCCTACCAGAAGTATCCCTGTCAAATTTCTGTCACTGGATTTCTTCTCCTCCCTTGTGAGTTAAAAAGTTTTGAACTACTATGTGATGTGATACAGATAAGCCATTAATGAGGGAAAGAGTGGCTCAGAGTTATAGACAGCATCTATTTTTAACAGAACTGCAAATGATACATTTACAGGGCTATTTAATTATTTCTTGTCCTGTTCCATAAAACCAGCTCATTTAAAACTGTATTCTTTTGCAAAGGTTAAAGATTCCAGTTTCCTATCTAGTAGTCATCAAGTTAATTTTAACAGATCCTGCTGTGAAGTACCTGGACTCTTCATTTCCTTCCTTATGCAGCCATATTCTATTAGCACCATGTCTTCTTTTTGATGCTCTCTTCAACTTCCATTGTACTAAGGAACAATGGTAATTTTATCTGAAAGAGCTCTGTTTGCCCATCAGAAAATTAGTTTTTTGCTTAATTCCTTTATATTATCACAAATTGCTTTGGCTTTGTTTATTTATAATTTGTTTATTTATAATTGAGATGTATGAAGCTCCCCAACAACATTGACTCTGGGTGGAGTACAATTAAAGCCGATCCATACCTAAAATCAGAGAAAATTAATATAAGAGCAGAACATCCTACCATCCTACCAATATTATTATTATTATTATTATTATTATTATTATTATTATTATTATTATTATTATTATTATTATTATTATTCCCAGACAAACTCTGTACACCAACCTGGGTGGTACAGAGTTTAAAGTCTAAAGCTTATAAGTCGAAATTGCCTGAACTTTCAGGGGGTTGATCCTCCAGAGGCCAGTGTCTGCAACAGAGAAGGTGTGCTTCCTAGGCCCCATCAGATGACGTTGCTTGACAGAGGTAAGAGACAGAGAAGTCAGAGTTATCTACTTAATAGAGACAGAAGAGACAGAGGTATCTGCTTAATAGAGGTATCTGCGCTTATGGATCTTATGGCAATTGTGGGTTGCTACTGGTTTGTCCCGGATTGGGCAAACTGGTAGTGGTGGCGGTGGGAGGCTCCGCCCACCTGCCAGATGCTTCTGTACATGTGCAGAAGTGTCACACGCAAACACACATGTACACACAAGCAAAACAGTAGCAAATTAAATTGAAACCCACTACGGTCTTATGGGGTAGGGAACATGTTGAGAAAATGCATCTCCAAGTGCTTCAATGACCCTCTAAAAGGATCCAAATGACCAGCTGTCTGCAAGGAATATAAATTCCTTCCTTCCATTCCCCACTATCCTGTCAGAGTTGAACAAGCTTCTTGGATGAGAAGTAAAACTTCTTCAAAAGAAAAAACAAGGAAGTCCAGTTGCCTCCTGAAAAATCATATCTGGGACAACCATGACCTGGATGACTGAGAATGGAAAGATTTATACTCCTTGCAAACAGGTGGTCATCTGCATTCTTTTAGAGGATCATTGAAGCACTTGGAGTTTTATCTGAGTCTTCAGAGTAGAGTAGTGCTCCTGGTTCCTGTAGTCTGCATTTTTCCTCTGGAAATCCATTCCTAGTCCCACAGCATTCAAAGGGTGTTTGTCTTGAACTGTATAGTAAAAGTCTGTAAAGATTCCCCACTATCCTGTCAGAGCTGAAGAAGCTTCTTGGATGACAAGTGAAATGTCTTTAAAAGAAAAACAAGAAAGTCCAGTTGCCTCCTGAAAAAGCACCTTTGAGAAACCACTTAAACTTTCTCTGCCAGCATTGACCCTTGAGCTAAAATTGATTAAGTGCGCCTCTTCAGGAAGTCAGCCAACATCGGCAAACAAACATAAACCAGAAACCACTCATGATAAGGGAAATCTCTTGTCACAAGGCTACACCCTGATGCCAGATCGCTCACAAATTTGACACCAATGAAGAGATTTACCCACATCCAAGGATAAGGAACAGATCTTCCACGAGGCAGGAATACCTCAATCTAGCATAGAATTTTTTTTATTGGCCAAGTGTGTTTGGACACACCAGGAATATGTCTTGGTGCATATGCTCTCAGTGTACATAAAAGAAAAGAAACCTTCATCAAGAATCATAAGGTACAACACTTAATGATAGTCATAGGGTACAAATAAGCAATTAGGAAACAATATCAATATAATATCAATACCTCAATGTAACATATTTCATATCAAAGCCCATTGTTACTTTAAGTACTATCACCCTCAGCTTTCTAACATTGTAGTCTTTCAATTTCTGTGCTCCACATTAAAATGTCAAATAAAAATCCCCTTCCTCTTCAAGCAATCACCTAGCATGTTTATTTGTAATCCAGCTTGCATTTGAACCCAGAACCTTTTTTTTCTAACAACATTCAAAGCTCACTGATAACCAGTCTGTCTCTCTGTATGTAGTTTTGGTGTAACATAGGTATACTGAGATGTGCCCATCATTACTTGTGCTACTAAACTATGGACAAGCTGTAGCATCTGAGTGGTCTCCAAGAGCAGCCTCCTACACAGTTTATTGCAGTTTTCCTTGCTGTAACATAGGGCACACACAATAATAAGTGACTTGAAGAATTTGTCTTTATAATACAATGGTCCTTAACTTACAACCATCCGCTAAGCAACTGGTCGAAGTTACAATGATATTGAAAAAAGTGACATACAACCACTGCGTTATCTACATGGTCATGTGATCAACATATGGGAACTTGGCAACTAATTTTATGACAGTTGCAGAATCCCAGGGTCATGTGATCATCATTTGTGACCACCTGAGTCAGTTTCTGACAAGCAAAGTCAATGGTGGATGCCAGATTTGCTTAGTGACCTCTTGATTCACTTAACAACTGCAATGATTCAGTTAACAATTGTGGCAAAAAAAAGTCATAACATCAATGTGACTCTCTTAACAACCGCTTGGCTTGGCAATGGAAATTTTCATCCCATTTGTGATTTGTAAGATGAGAACTAACTGTAAATACAATATATTCTATATTCAGAACTACCTGACTTTCTAAGTGCTATATTTGCACATATGTATTAGCCTTCAGAATTGTATCCTAGCATCTGCTTTTTCACCAGGGTAGTAGCTTCAAGGAAAATAATTTATGCTGGTAAAGCAGGAAAAACTTCTCATCTTTAAAGCAGATCCGTTTGCAACAAAACAAACCTGGGGGGGGGGAAACTTGAACATAAGTGATAAATTACTTAGCATCTTTTCATTTGTACTCTAATATTTGGAGTAGAGTAAATTATAATTGATAGGTTTACTAAGTGCCCTTTTGATCTAGGAGAAATGCCAGGTTATCGAAGGGGAACAGATACTTTAAGGACATGTGAAACTCTTAGAGCAGTTTTATTACTCAACAGCACAACAAATGTCCCAACAGAACAAAGAAGTCAAATAAACAAACTGTATTATAATGTTTTAAAATATAAAGATCTAATCACATGTTTTTATCTTCAGCTTGGTTGCAAAATAACTGCCTTTGTAATTGCCTTCTAAACTGTGCCTCCCATATAGGTACTCTTGAAACCTTCACCTGGACTTTTGTCCTCAGTGATTCAATCAGTAAATAGACAGAAACAATCATTTGGATCTTATCAGGGTTTTTTTTGGTAAGTATGTTGGGTGTTGCCTTGTACCCTAGATTCCCCAAGAATTCTTCAGAAAAATATATAAATTTTTATAATTTTATTTGTGGTTTTCCCAAATGTAATACTTCTCTCTCTCTCTCTCTCTCTCTCTCTCTCTCTCTCTCTTCCTCCCTCCCTCCCTCCAATTAATGAACACTTTTGTGACATGAACATGCACTAAAGACTCCTCATATACAACTGCCATCTTTATATGACATGATTATATATATTAACAGACAATAGCAATAAGCTACATTTTTATTTTCTGAAGCTACATCAATCAGAGAAAATATAGTTGGTATTAGAAGGTGAACATTTTCAAGTAGTAAGTCACTCTTCTAGTACTGTCTCTAAAACCAATTGAATTAAACAATTTTCTAATTACTACATAATAGAAACAGATCTTAGTATTGAGCAATGTCTATGAGTCTAAATTATATGGCATCAAATATTTTCTTTGATTCTTGGTTTCCTTCTCTTGATTTCCCCTCTTACTGTTTAATTTGCTTAAACAGCTAAGAGGGTGTGTTGGCAATGTCGCATCGGAAGGTATATTGTGATGTCATTTACATAATTGGATCACTGCAACCAAGAAAATTAAAGTACTGAATGGGTAAATGAAGCGTATGAAGCTAAAGGAAAAGATAACTGAGGTACAAAAGAAGTAGTGTAATAGCACTGAATAACACAGAATTGTCATTCTTCACAAAGACAAATGCAAGGCAGGATAAGTAGTTCCTCCTGAATTTTGCTTTAATTTCATTTACAGATTAGTGGTGCAATTAAATATATTATGCTATTTATTGCCACACAGAATTATAATCCACTAAGAGATGGCTTTGTATTTAATAATTGTACTTAATAAAATTATTAACTCCTTTCAGCTTTATTTCAAAGCACAACGTAGCTAATGGAAACCTGAAATATAATACTTTTGAAATATATTGGTATTTTGCACAGAAAATTGTCAGCAGGGGATTATGGGGTGTTTTATCAAGCTTTTTCGAGATGCGAGTAAGTCAAAGTAAAATTCACAGTATTATCTTTATGCAATGAGAATGTGATAAAAACCTCCTAGAACAGCCTAGAGAATGTTGAAAGATTTGTGAAAATAAATATTTTCATTTCAACCCAATCCAGACCTGTACACACAAACTCAACCACATCAACCCCATTATCTCCATCAAGTCAAAGCTTTAACATAACATAACATAACATCAGAGTTGGAAGGGACCTTGGAGGCCTTCTAGTCCAACCCCCTGCCCAGGCAGGAAACCCTACACCATCTCAGTCAGATGGTTATCCAACATTTTCTTAAAAATTTCCAGTGTTGGAGCATTCACAACTTCTGAAGGCAAGTCGTTCCACTTATTAATTGTTCTAACTGTCAGGAAATTTCTCCTTAGTTCTAAGTTGCTTCTTTCTTTGATCAGTTTCCACCCATTGCTTCTTGTTCTACCCTCAGGTGCTTTGGAGAACAGCCCGACTCCCTCTTCTTTGTGGCAGCCCCTGAGATATTGGAACACAGCTATCATGTCTCCCCTAGTCCTTCTTTTTGTTAAACTAGACATACCCAGTTCCTGCAACCGTTCTTCATATGTTTTATCCTCCAGTCCCCTAATCATCTTTGTTGCTCTTCTCTGCACTCTTTCTAGAGTCTCAACATCTTTTTTACATCGTGGCGACCAAAACTGGATGCAATATTCCAAGTGTGGCCTTACCAAGGCATTATAAAGTGGCACTAACACTTCACGTGATCTTGATTCTATCCCTCTGTTTATGCAGCCCAGAACTGTGTTGGCTTTTTTAACAGCTGCTGCACACTGCTGGCTCATATCTAAATGGTTATCCACTAGGACTCCAAGATCCCTCTCACAGGTACTACTATTGAGCAAGGTACCACATATACGGTACTGGTGCATTTTGCTTTTTGCCCTAAATGTAGAACCTTACTTTTTTCACTGTTGAATTTCATTTTGTTAGATAGCGCCCAATGTTCAAGTCTGTCAAGATCTTTCTGTAACTTGAGCCTATCTTCTGGAGTGTTGGCTATTCCTGCCAGCTTGGTGTCATCTGCAAATTTGATGAGTTCCCCATCTATCCCTCGTCCAAGTCATTGATGAAGATGTTGAAGAGTACTGGGCCTAAAACAGAGCCTTGGGGTACTCCACTGCATACTTCCCTCCATGTGGATGTAGTTCCGTTGAGGACTACACGTTGAGTGCGGTTGGTCAGCCAGTTACGAATCCATCTGGTGGTGGTGCTGTCTAACCCACATTTTCTACTTTATCTAGTAGTAGGTTATGGTCTACTTTATCAAATGCTTTACTGAAGTCCAAGTAAATTATATCGACAGCATTCCTCTGGTCTACTAATTTTGTCATTTTGTCAAAGAATGCGATAAGATTAGTCTGGCATGATCTGTTTCTGACAAACCCATGTTGGCTTTTGGTTATTACTTTGTTTGCTTCTAGGTGTTCGGTGATTCGTTGCTTGATTATCTTTTCCAGAATCTTCCCCGGTATTGAGGTCAGACTGATAGGTCTGTAGTTTCCTGGATCTGTTTTTCCTTTTTGAAGATGGGAACTACATCAGCTCTTTTCCAGTCCTCTGGCAGCTCCCTGTGTTCCAGGATCTTTGAAAGATATAGTTCAGTGGTTCTGAGATCACGTCTGCCAGTTCCTTCAGAACCTTGGGGTGTAATCCATCCGGTCCTGGTGATTTGAACTCGTCTAGGGTAGACAGGTGTTCACTTACCATTTTCTTCCCTATTTTAACTTGTGTTTCTAATCTGTTTTTTGTAGTGCTGTTTTTGATAGGTTGGATTGTTTTTTCCTTTTGTGTAAAGACAGATGCAAAATATGAGTTAAGTAGATCTGCTTTCTCCCTGTTGCTTGTCATCTTCTTGCCACTTTCTCCCAGCAATGGGCCAATTGTTTCCTTGACTTTTTTCTTGTTTTTAACATGTTGGAAGAAGCTTTTTTTGTTATTTTTTACTTTTGACGTTAGCCTTTGTTCATTGTGAGCCTTAGCTTTCCTCACTTCATCTTTACAGGCTCGGGCTATTTGCTGATATTCTGCCTTAGTTATTTGCCCCTCTTTCCACTTTTTATATTTGTCCTTTTTGTCTTTCAATTTGTCAGATAGTTCTTTATGCATCCATGCTGGTTTCTTTTGAGATCTACTATTTTTCTTCTTCATTGGTATTGTGTTAGACTGTGCTTTTATAATCTCACTTTTCAAAATTTCCCAAGCTTCTTGAGTTGTTTTCCCCCTGAGGATTCTCATCCATTGAATCCTTCTCAAGCTCTCTCTAAGTTTATTGAAATTAGCTCTCTTAAAGTCCAAGACTCTAGTTTGACTTTGTTCTACTACTTGTATTTGCTTAATGTTGATTTCCAATATTGCGTGGTCACTTGCCCCCAAGGTTCCTGTAGCTTCAACACCTTCTATCATTTCATCTCTGTTAGTGAGAATTAAGTCCAGTATGGCTGATACCCTTGTCGCCTTCTCTATTTTTTGGGAAACAAAGTTGTCTGCTAGGTTTGTTAGGAACCTGTTGGATCTTCCACTTGGTGCAGAGTTTGTTTCCCAGTTGATGTCAGGGTAGTTAAAATCCCCCATTACTACTGTGATGTGCTTCCTACATACCTTAGTTAGCTGACTAGCAAAAAGTTCATCTACTTCCTCTGTTTGGTTGGGTGGCCTATAGTATAGACCTATGGCAATATCGTTTTTCACCCCTTTTATATTGACCCAAATACATTCAAGATGATTTTCATCATTGTTGTGCTCTATTTCTGTAGAGATGTAGTTATTTCTTATATATAGTGCAACTCCACCTCCTCTTTTATTTGGTCTATTTCTTTTAAATAATTTATATCCCTCTAGCTTTGCAAGTGATGAGTTGCTTTCCAATCTGCCGCTGTTGTTTCTGCCCATTTAGGCAGTAATCCTGAATATTCTCCTCCGAGAGTAAATAAAATGAATTCTATGGATCTGATTTTATGAACTGCTTTGTGACTCTTGTTTAATTAAAACTGTCAGATTTTTACAACCCACACCCACCTTCTCGGAGGCACCATATAGACAATGCCTCTCCTATTATAAGGCTTTCAGAGATTTGAATGCATCCTGATTTCTACATAAAATACACACACAGACAAGGACTTCCTGCCCTTGTCATTTTTTCATCTTGTCACCTGTGTTTTGAATAGGAGGAAAGCATGGCAATTACATGCCAGTTACCATGCTGGCAAGAATAGTTATTACCTAACACAAGTTTCCTGTGAGAATAATATCAGGATAATGGTTTCTTATGTAAAACTGAGCTAGGATGCTACCATGTCACGAAAGTTTCTCAAGCTCTAAAAGTACTTGCTTTTTTAATAAATCAACTCATATAGAAACTCTGTTTAGCATTGCAGTCTTGGGTTTCTTGCTCCCATGCAAACATCTGGAGAATTCTGGTCAGCTGAAATTAGGATGAGTTTAATTGGCATGCATTTTTTTCTTCTGTAAGGAAAAAAAAGCTAAACTGTTTATATATGAACTCCTACTCCAGATGTACTGGTAATTAAAGACACAGTCATGTCTGCAATTTTGTTAGTCATCTAGAGTACTATTCATTGGTGGAATGGCAAGATAGAAACATAGAGTGTCAACTTCAATAGAAATAAGAACATCAAATATTTGCTGGCTGGAAACGATCTAAACCACGCTCTGTCAAGGACCTAGGAGTACTCATTTCAAAAGATCTAAGTCCCAGAGCTCAGTATAACATCACTGCAAAAAGGCATTAAAAGTTGTCAATCTTATTTTGCAAAGTTTTCTCTCCGGTAACGCTATACTTCAAACTAGGGCATATAAAACCTTTGCCAGACCTATACTTGAATACTGTTCACCTGCCTGGAACCCTCATTGTATTTCAGACATCAATACATTAGAGAGGGTCCAGCAATATTTTACTAGAAGAGTACTCAAATCTTCTGCTCGAAATAAAATTCCCTATCCCACCAGGCTTGAAATTTTAGGTCTGGATAGCTTCGAACTACACCATCTATGTTT